>NC_067474.1:85155614-85476447 GCF_947179515.1 Apodemus sylvaticus
TCAATACAGTACTTGATTCTAAATCAAAAGCCATCTAGCAAGTTTTTTATGAAATTCAAGTTAACAATTAATATAGTAATTTTAAAATCAAACATTCTAACAAAGTACAGTATAAAGTATACCATTTTTATTCTTACTCTGAAGAATGATTATAGGGAAATATTGTCTTTGTTCTCCATAATTGAATCATTATATTTATATAAGTAGAGATAATTTGTGTGTACAGCAAAAAATATAGTAGCTTATTGCAATAGTCAGTAATGTAAGCTAGTGTTTCAGGCAGTGTTGACTGGACTTGTTCAGTATATACTGATTGATGTGTGTAGTCAGAAGCAAGGCTGCAGGAAGCTTTGCAGCACAAGGGTCAGTAGTGCCAGAACCACCTCAGATGCAGCATGAGTTTGCTTTTGAGCTAACTTTTGATGTCTCTGTGTTCCAGATATTTTTATCATTGTCAAGATTATTATAAGCTCTCACATTCAGAAGCCCTTGTGGGATCACAACTGGCAATATGAACAGCTGCTTCTAAAAGGTAATAGTAACATAGGTTGGTATGGTAGTTTTTTTTTTTTTTTTTTTTTGTTTTTTTTTTTTTTTTTGGTCTGATTGTTGTTTTATTTTTCTTTTCTACTTTATTGAGTCTGTTTTATGACAGGATTTGAGTATATAGCTCAAGCTGACCTGTACCTTCCCAAACTATTTTCCTTCCCTAGCTTTCCAAGTATTAGATTGCAATGATTGGCAAGTTTATTTTCAGTTTTTATAAGATGAATAGATGAGCATATTTCACCACATGCACCTTTGTTGCTGTTGTAAAAATACACACACACACACACACACACAGACAGACACACACACACACATTATCTCTTATCTTTGAAATTTACCAAATTCAAAAATATCAGGAAGAAACTGCTCCAAATTTTCAATGAGAATTATTTTAGATCACCAGTTGTACATTTGAGGCCTAGACTTGTTCACTAACTTACTGTAATCTTGCTACCAAAAGAAGAATGTCTTATTTTAGAGTGGTACTTATTAAAAGGAATCAACATCCACACATGAATGAGACTAGCCAAAGGACCTAGGCCCACATATCACGCGATTAATTGTAATGAAATTATCACAAGAAACTGAAATATAACACATTGTGCATATGTGTGTGTGTGTGTATGTGTGTGTGTGTGTGTGTGAATGAAAATTAGGTTTGATGATGTCTTGTATATGTGCAAAACAGACGTGGTTTAAACTGGCTTCTAAAATGTATTTTAAAACTAATTTTGAAAGCACATATTTTTTGCAGGGAAAAATACATAATGTCTAGAAGGGCATCCAGGGATTTAATTTTTCAGGTACCTTTTTCCAATTTAATATCTTTATCCTAAATGTGCTAGTAGCTATGAGGACTCAGCTATAACCATCACTGTTAATCCATGTGAGCAATAACTTAGATGTAAACTTGAGAAAGTATGAAATAACCACATTCTTCCTAAGAACTGAATTGAAGGCCAGCGATATAAGCATCACCCTGAAGTCTTATGGAAAGGCAGTGTTAGACCCATCCCAAATATACTGCACAAGATTTGGATAGATTATTTTATAAACATTAGTGGTAAGTAAATACTCAGCGCTTCTAACATCTTCTAACTGCTGACCATGAATTAGGATTCTCTGTGGGGCCTCAATGTCCTAGGTCTCTATACCAGACAAAAAAAAATCTCTTGTAAATAGCATCTCACTATTACTATATCCTAAAGTTTGTCACACGATTTCAATGTGAAGTAAATTCTGAGACTCACTGAAGAGCAGAATCAGCATGTCATTGCTCTGAGTGATATAGGAAGACTCGCCCTCTTAGACCAAGAAGTGGTGCATGATCAGCTTAGAAGCCATTAAAAAGTTAGCTTCAGAGAACATTTTGTAACTTGAGAGATGGGCAGTACTCCATCTCAAGTCAGGTGACAAGGTTGCCAGTATAATTTAGTTCTTAAATTACAATCAAGAATTTAAGTATTAACTAATTTGTGCTGTCCATCAAGATTCTGCTTGATCTTAATACAGCTGGTTAAGAAGGGTTATAGAGGATAGTGATTTGTTGACAAAAGCTTTTCTGTTGCTGGGGATGAGGACAAATCAGCAATACCTAAGTTATGAATTGTGTTGCAGCAAAATATCACCTGTTCATTTATATTAGCTAAACATTAAAACCTTCTGTCTGTGGATCAGGAATGGAATCAGAGAAAACTGATAAGCAAAACATTTTGAAGAACATTTCTTGAATTATAAAGCAAATTTTCAGATTAATTATTAAATATCAGGTGTTAGATCTATGATATAACCTTATCAAGAATCATGAATTATCTATTAAGGGATGAATTCAGTGTCCCCCTATTAATGCCTATATTTATAGCTTCAAAGGAGCTGAACGCACATGCTGAGCCAAAATATTCAAGCTGTCAGCTTGGTTTAAAGCAATGAAATTAATATATAAAGTTCAAATTCTGTGACTTCGTTTGTGAATTTTTTTCTTCCTAACTAAAGAGATGCTTGTCAGGAGTCTAATGGGGTATGAAGCATGTCTTTTTTACCCCAGTTGCTAATTATAATTGCTTTTTCTTCCTACTAGAAGAAAAGCATTCTAGTATTCACATTCCTGGTAAATATTTACATCCTCATTACACAGTTCTAAGTTTTAGCTTCCAGCAATCCCCAGCCTATCAACTGCACTGCTATTTCTTTGACTACATCTGTCATAGATGCTACCTTTATGGAACTTTGAAAGGCTAGGAAGACAGGCATCTTCTATTGTAATTTACCCTTTGCAAATGTTGCATCTCATAAAACAGCAACTATTGCCTTGTATTCTGTGCTATCTGGACTTTCTGTAATTTCCTTATTGGGCAGCAGAAAGACATTTCATAAAAGCCATGACTATTGACAAGAATAACTTAGTCTTAATACCCTAGCCTTAGCCATTCATTATACCCAGGCTGAGTTGTCTGGGACCCTAGCGTGCCAACCTGCCTAGTCCCTATGCCCAGGTTTCTCACTAGACATGTGCCAGCACATGTCATCTCCAAACTCCAGACCTGACCTGGCTCATTCAGTACACCAACACTGCCTGGTGAGTTTTCCAGACTGTAGCCTGTTTGTTCCACATTCTAACTCAAGTCTTGTATCCGGTATACTGACCCAGTCCAGTGAGTTTCCTGAATGCTCATTTTCTAGCACTGTGGCAGTTTGAATAGGCATAGCTCCCCCATGCCCTCATTTGTATGAATGCTTGACCTGTATGTAGGGAGTGGCACTATTAGGAGGTGTGTCCTTATTGGAGAAAGCGTGTCACTGTAGGCATTGAGGTGAGATTTCCTATGCTAAAACTACACCGCAATCTCACCTTGCTATCTGCAGATCAAGATGTAGAACTCTTGGCTCCTCCAGCAACATCCTCAAAGTCTAGATATAGCCAGGGTTGTATATTTCATCATGATTCAGCATAGTCTGGTCTGTACCTTAATCCATACCAAAATATACTACCTCCATCTCCCAGACCAATTCTAGGTTGACTACCTGTACTGCATGAGATGAACCGCAGACCTAGTCTTGGTCACATATCCCACAGAACCTACTAAAGAGGTTTAGAACCTACTAAAGAAGTTTAGTTTAGACTAAAGACAGAAATAAACCCAGACAGCAAATCATAGAAAGAAGTCAAATAGAAACTGAAACAAAAAATATCACCAAAACCACAAACAGCAATAAAAGCAACAAAACGACATCAATCAGCACACATCTCTCATTAATAACTTTAACTATTAATGTCCTAAAATTCCCAATTAACAGGTAAGGGTTTCTGAATTTTTTAGCTAATAAAGTCCATGTTTTTTTTTGTCATTTTCAAGAAATTGAATTTACCTTTTATGATAGGTACCAACATAAAGTGAAAGAATAAAAAATTATTTCAAGATTGAAGCAGGCATCCTAAAATATGACAAAATAGCCATCAAACTAAAACAACTAAGGAGAAATAAAGAAGGACTAACTAAAGGAATAATTAACAAATAAGATGTTATACCAATCTCTGGCACACTCAATTTCATGGAAAGAACACTATTTTAATTCAAAACACACATCAACTCTCCCTGAGTAATAATAGGTGATTTTAATACTCCACTTTCTCCAGCATATCATTGTAGGCTTAGATTTTTAAAAATGTACTTTTAATAAGGGATATCAAATGCTTTAATTGTCTTTCTAGACCACAATCCAAAGTTAGGGGAGAAAATATGATAAACAGGACAAAGGGATGTGGACTTGTTTAGAAGTAGGCCTGAGGCAATTTTAATCTGTCAGAATACCAGCAGTCCAGTTTGGTAGCATGAGGATACCAAACAAAAATCAGCAGAAGTTACACCATCCTGGAGAAACCACCAGAGCTCTGTCGAATTGCTATGATTCAGTGGCAGTTACAAGGACCAGCCAGGAATACCATGAGTTCTCTGTTGTTCCTCTCTCAATGATGCAAAGATCAATGGAAACAAAGACTAAAGACAAAGGATGAATTGCAAGACTGACTATGAAAGCATGAAAGCATATCACTGTCCACTGAGTCTTATTTATACTCTCTCCAAACATCACATGTTCTCCCATGGGCCTTGCTTCAGCAAAACAACACATAAGTCTTCATCACCTGCAGGATCCAGAAACTTCCATTTCAGTCATCATCATAGAAAGAGCAATATAAAAGTTATGAGGAATGCTATAGAAAATGAGCAGAATAGATATAGACAGAATGTTCTACCTAAACATCAAACATTATATCCCATTTTAGAACCTTTTGTAAAATATTCTACATCCTGGGATATAAAACAAATATCAAATACAGAGAAATTGAAATAAGCACATGTATCTGATCTGATGAAAGCAAAACACTTACAACAAAAAACAAAAAAAAATTCACAGAGATCAAGCAAGTTATTATTGAATGATGAGTAGGTCAAAGAAGAAATCAAGACACTAATTTAAATTTTTTCTGAAATGACATTAAAATTTAAGCATAACACAGAAAATGAAGGTATGCATTAAAAGTAGCCTTAGAAATCTATAGGTCTAAGGACTGTGGGTGGATAGAGATGGGAACAAGGGGGATCAGGAAGGGGTAGGTTGTTGGGGAAGAGTATGAGGGAGTCAACTAGAATTGGAGGATATTTGGGGGGTAATGAGGAAGCATTCTGTAATAGAAACTCCATGGAGTCTATAACAGCAAGCCTAGTGAAAACTCCTAGTAATGGGGAACACAAAGTCTGATTTGTCTGTCTTCAACAACCAATCAAATCTCCTATCAGTGTGAATGATACACCAACCCAGCCACAAAATCTTATCCTAAATCTGTCCTAACTACAAGATATGATGGGGTCATGGTGGCAAAGAACTTATGGGGGGGGCCAACCAATGACTGGTTTAAATTTAGACCCATTCCATCAAAAGGAGCTCATGCCTCACACTACCTGGATAGCTAGTAACCAGAGGCTAGACAGTCAGTCCAGACACCCAAGATAGAACAAAACATGCATGACTGGCAAAAAAAAAAAAGTCAATGAAATTATTCTTAGTGATATGCTATTGCTAAGTCCATTTGTAATCAGAGAGGCATCATCCAGACTGGTGGGAGGAGATGCAAAGAACTGTAGCCAATCACTAGGCAAACCCAGGGGAATCTGGAAGAAGAGAGGAAGAATTGTAGGAACCATAGTTGTCAAGGGCACCACAAGAACATGGCCCACAGAGTCAACTCAGTAGAATTCATAGGTTCTTACAGAGACCCAGGTGACTTTGTAGGTATGAGATAAGGCCTCTATATTCACATCATATGCAGCTTGGTGTTCTTGTAGGACTTCTAACAGCAGCAGTGTGTGTGTGTTTGGGGGGGGGTATCTCTGATTCTTTTGCTACACTTTCCTCTTTCATGGTTGCCTTTTGCAGCCCTGAGATGAGGGTTTGTGGCTACTCTTACTGTAACTTGTTATGCCATGTTTGGTGGTTATTCCTGTATCCATGAGAGCCCCCTCCCCCAATCTCTCTCAAATGAAATAGAAACAGAATGTATCTGGGGAGGGGCTGGGGCTGGAGGAGTGGAGGAGAAGCTGCAGCTGGGATATTATATATGACAAAAAAATTCATAAAGAGTATAAATCAATGAATGATTTAACTAAAATTTTAGAAAATAAAAAAATGAAACCCAAATCCAG
Organism: Apodemus sylvaticus; assembly: GCF_947179515.1. NCBI lineage: Eukaryota > Metazoa > Chordata > Mammalia > Rodentia > Muridae > Apodemus > Apodemus sylvaticus. Next base: position 85,161,863 of record NC_067474.1, read on the forward strand.
GTGACAGAAAGAATTAATAAAAGTCAGAGTAGAGATTAGCTAAATTAAATAAGAGAAAGCAAGAAGGAATTAATGACTTTAAGGGCTGATTCTTTTGGAAGATAATTAAGATTAACAGACCATTAACTTAATTAACCAAAACAAGTAAATGTACAGGGAAATATTGCAATAGACAGCAGAGAAATTCAGAATTTTATAAAATTCTAAGCTCCATTCAGTTAGAAAAATCTAAAAAACTGAGCTAATATCTAGAATCATCTAAACAAAAGTTAAACCAAGAAAGAAATCAATAACATAAACACACCATAATAAATAATATAAATATATAAATCAGGAGCCTGAAACAGTGATTAAAAAAGCCTTTCAACTCCAACAATCCCATGACCAGATTGATTCCCAGAAGAATTCTAGCACAGTTTCAAAAATCAACACTTACCATGGGCCCCATGTAAGGCAGATGCTAGGGGTCCCAAGCTTAGGAATAACATATGCCAACAAATATTCTTGACCCCCTTAGACTGAAAGAGAAAGGAAATATTCATCAAACCTGAAGGGAAACAGCCTCATTCTGATCACAGAGATGATTAGATTTGAACAGCTATGGTCCTAATCTGAATCCATTAAATATATTTTTTTCTTATCTCTTGATTTCATTTCCAAAAGGTTTATTTTACCCGTGTAAGAAGTCAAGACAAAGCAAAACTAATTATTGGAAATACTCTAAGTTAAATATTTACTAACTGAGGGCTGAGGACTTATCATGCCATCAGCATGTAAAAGAACATATTTCATTTTCTTTCTGTTAGGAATAGTTTCCTTTTCTGTTACAGGGTTTCTTTATGTCAGGAAGCCCAGTAAATGATAAAGATGAACTTGATTTTGAATGTGTTATATTAAAAGTGCACATTGTCTTTGCTGTTTAAATAGTGGGAAATGAAATCAGTATCTCAGACTGTGTATTGCAATTCCTATAGCTGTTTTTCATCTAGTTTTCAATATTCAGCATTGAACATTCACTTAAATATGCATATCATGCATATTCAGGGCCAGGTAGATGGTTCACCAAGTAAAGGAGATTGCTGTCAAGCCTTATGACTAGACTCCAATCTCTAGAACCCCACACAGTAAGAAAAGAGAATGAAGACATTTTCCCAATTTGTTGGTTGCCGATTTGTCCTTTTGATGGTGTCCTTTGCCTTACAGAAACTTTGTAATTTTATGAGGTCCCATTTGTCAATTCTTTATCTTAGAGAATAAACTATTGGTGTTCGGTTCAGGAACTTTCCCCCTGTGCCCATGTCCTCAAGGGTCTTTCCCAGTTTCTTTTATATTAGTTTCAGTGTGTCTGGTTTTATGTGGAGGTCCTTGATACACTTGGAGTTGAGCTTAGTACAAGAAGTTAGACCCCAGAAAACCAAATAACCCTATTAAAAATGGGGTACAGAGTTAAACAAAGAATTTTCACCTGAAGAACTTCGGACAGCTGAGAAGCATCTTAAAAAATATTCAACATCATTAGTCATTAGGGAAATGCAAATCAAAACAACCCTGAGATTTCACCTCACACCAGTTAGAATGGCTAAGACCAAAACCTTAGGTGAAAACTGGTGTTGGCAAGGATGTGGAGAAAGAGAAACACTCCTCCACTGCTGGTGGGGTTGCAAATTGGTACAACCACTCTGGAAATCAGGCTGGCGGTTCCTCAGAAAATTGGGCAAGTCACTTCCTGAGAACCCTGCTATACCACTCCTGGGCATATATCTAGAGCATTGTCCAGCATGTAATAAGGATACCTGCTCCACTATGTTCATAGCAGCCCTATTTATAATAGCCAGAAGCTGGAAAGAACCCAGGTGTCACTCAACGGAGGAATGGGTACAAAAAAATGTAGTATATATACACAATGGAGTACTATTCAGCCATTATAAACAATGAATTCATGAAATTCTTAGACAAATGGATGGAGCTGGAGAACATCATACTAAGTGAGGTAACCCAGTCTCAAAAGATCAATCATAGTATGCACTCACTGATAAGCAGATATTAGCCTAGAAACTTAGAATACCCAAGTCATAATCCACATATCAAATGATGTCCAAGAAGAGCGGAGGAGTGGCCTCTGGTTGGATAGGCTCAGTGCAGCAGTATAGGGCAATACCAGATCAGGGAAGTGGGAAGGGGTGGATGGGGGAACAGGAAGAGGGAAGAGGGCTTATGGGACTTTCAGGGAGTGGGGAGCCAGAAAAGGGGAAGCCAATTTAAAATGTAAATAAAAAATATATCTAATAAAAAAAGAAGAGAGAATGATCCATCCATATTATCATTTGGTCCCCACACATGCATCTGTTTATTTAGGTACATAAACAAATAAATATGCATATCTGCCTATTTTATTTTAACAGAAGTCAGAATCTTTGTTGTTATAATGTTTCTTCTTTACTGTGAACAGGTATCTATGTGAGCTTTATGCAGTGTCCATTTCACCCACCGCAATAGAATAATGACACCTTTGTAGCCATATATCTTCTCCCACCAGCATCTTCTATAGTTATAGAACACTCTACTAAACAATGGTATATAACATTAATAACTACCATCATCTGTTAATTTATGTCTTTATTTGCAGTTAGCTCTTGAAAACATCTGCCCCAATTGGAAATGTATCACATCGGTACAGGCAGGAGAAAGGGTAATGGTTATCTTGACAGAGATAGAGTAAGGGCTGCTGTTTTGCTCAATTTGACTGATTCTCACCATAAAGCAAAAGTCATCCTCACACCTTCTATAATAACTGTTTGCATTTGCAGGTTCTAACCTTGACAGAGAGAGATAGCTCTAGCCTGTCCTGATTTAGGAAACATCTAAAAGACTTGCCTGACAAGGCAGATCCAAGTGATGAAGCAAACCTTTGTACGCTGAAGCCTTGTTAGCTAGATTAGTGGTGAATTGGCTTCTTATGACAGCTTGCTTGCTGGAGCTGAGCTATCTGCATTTCCAAAGCAAGCAGGTTATATCATCATTTAAAGGGAAAAATAAAACAAAACAAAACAAAACAAAAAACCCCAAGATGTCATTTTTCTTGTTTGTCATAGAGATCATGTAATTTTCCCTCTTGATTTTCTTATTGTTGACTTCAGAAAGAAATAGCAGCAGGTGTGTACCTTTGAGTATGACAGCTAATTTTGTTATGGATGAACAGAGTATTGTGACAAAACAGTGGCACAGCTGTCATAACAGCTGTCACACATTAATCATGACAGTGACACATAGCATAATTACCTTATCTGGAATTCCTAGCATGAACACTCAGTATGCCCCACTGCCAAGTGAGCATACCACGCATGGTTTAATTAAAAAGACATCAATACAGGTTAGTTAGACAAGGGCTACAAGACATTGATCCAAAATGAAAATAAAATTATTTATAGGTTGGTGTTTAGGGACATTCAAAGACCAATTACTTAGTTGACATGGTAATTTGAAACTATTTCCCTAACTGGGCTGTTTCAATATGTATTTTACATGTGGAATCAGGTATTAGGGCCCGAACCAACTGCCCTTTCTTCAATAAACATTTGCTCTCCTCATTTTCCTGACATAGCATAGTTACTAGGGAGCTACTTTTACATTCTGTTAACTGATGCAAGGGACTCAACTGATAAGCATTAGATCACCAGTGGGGCAGCTATAGCTGACTTTTGTGGTGAACTTGTTTTTCAAGGCTGGTACTGAACAAAAAAAATTAATATAAAGAATACTGACATTTAGATATTTATCTGAGAAAGAATGATGTAAAATCAAAATAGAAAAGACTGTAGTTTGATCCTAAAATTAGATTTTCTTATATAAATGATAGCTTTAATATATGTACCTGTATTTCTATGCCTATGTCTGTCACTTCAGTATGCTTAAATATGCAACATGCCAAACAAATGTATGTTTCTGCCCTCCTGGTATTTTAAGCTCAACAATTCATTGAACTTGCTGATTGAATTCCTGGGAGCTGGTTCTTGAATTGCTCTGAAGCTGCCTTGATGAAATATTAATGACTCAATTTCCATAGACATGGACTCATTAGCTTTCTGGATTCCACAGTCCTGCCTGTGGTGTCCTTCCACCTGCCTGGGACAGGATTTCATTTTTCTTCCCTCTCTTTTAATCAAATAAATATTGTTAACAGCAAAGTTTTTATAACTTTCAAACAGTATTTATATTTATCCTTATAGTCACTTAAATAGAGTTTAGACATTTAAAATACATTTATATACCAATTAAACAAAATACTCAAAAGTGAGGTGTGGCAACAAAGGAGGGGGTGGGTAGTCTAGAGCTTACCTCCTGTATGTGCTTTCTAAGTAAGGAAACTACTTGCTGAATTGCTTATCTCCTTCACAAAATGTCTGTGTTAATTAATACCTGTGTTAAATGGCATTTTAACCATGGATGGACCAAGTACACAGATAACTTTAGCAAAGTTATCAACTTCAGAAAATGTTTCTGAACTCAAAAACTTGGCTATTTTAACAAGAATGAGAGAAGCAAGATGTAATTATTTAGGCTGTCTTCAAATCACAGAAACAGCTTTTAGAGTACAAAGTAATTCAGTTAGTCAAGCAGTGATTGCCTATATATAGCAAAGAATTGGTTCTCGTTATTTCAACATTTGTTTACTGAAATTTACTGATTTCCTGTGTTTCAGGCAAGTCAATTCACAGATGTAATAAAATACATTAAGCTAAAATTACACCAAACAGTTTTAGCTTCCTTCCTTCCCATCCTTTGTGTTATAGTAAAGACTATTAATGCCTGCTAGGGTACTCTCAACACCCTTTTTCTGGAACTCAAAAGTGAGACTGGAGAAGGCTGTCAGATTGCCTAGATTAGTGCTGGGTTCTTACCATGTTCATTTAGAAGCAGTATATATGAGTAGTACTGGATATGAAGAGAGGATTAACAATTGCACACAGACATTGTATAAGATCTGGGTAAAATGTCATTATTTCAACTAAAACATTCTTTTAGGAAAAAGGAAAGAAAAAAACATCTTGACAAATCAAACCAAGAGAAAACCTTTCACCACATATGTAAAGACAACTTTGTGGATTTACTGGGAAGAATTGATCTTCCTTCTCATTCTGGCGCATCTGTCTGTAATTCGGCACTTCTTCCCCAGGCTCCCCCAGGCTCCCCCAGGCCACAGACAGCACTTTAGTTTTAGGAACATAAATCTTTGCTTAACATATTTTGGTTTTAATTTATGAAAAATATGATAAACACATAACACAAAATACCTTTGTAGCAGTCTTTAAGCAACATCAGGAAAGCCACTTACCGGGTACTCATTTCTAAACTTCAAGAATAAATCCGGGCAAGCAGATAAACAAGTTCAGAAATAATTCAGAATTTTTGAATCCTGGACACCACTGTAAGGCTTTAGTCACTAAATAAGCTGCTATTAAAGCTAAAGTGAGAAAGCCAAGTTTCTTGAAAATTAACCCAAGATTATCCATCCCACTGAGAAGTATTCAAAGAGATGAATGGGTGTAAAAATCAGTTTTATAACTAATACATCCCAGGAAAATACAAATGGCTTGAGCCTTTCTGAAGTAAGCATTAAGCAGGAATCCCACTGTTTTCCTTAACTATAACACTTGTGCATTCAGAATCGTGTCCACCATCTGAATATAACAGACTCTTTGAGTTTAATTCTGGGCTTACAGAGATAGCCCAGTGGCCACAGCATTCGGAATTCAACTGTGAGAATAAAGGTTTGTATACCATGTAAAATCCAGACATGATAACTTTTTTGTCAATGATCCCAGTGTTCCTACTGGAAGGTTGGAGAGAGAACCAGGTAAAGCCTTGGAAACTTGAAGGGCAAGTAACCTGGAATATGTAGCAAAAAGCATCAAAGGAACTTTATTCAAACTAGGTGGAACCAAAGATTTACAGATTTACAACTAGAGATTTCTTTCTGACATTGACAAATATTCTGTCACATAAACATAAACACCTACACACACAAACACACACACACACACACACACACACACACACACACTGCACTAGCTATCTTCTTGTTTCTGTAATTAAACACCACGACTAAGGAACTATACAGAAGGAAGGGTTAATTTGGACCTATTGTTCCTGAGGGATAAAGGTCTGGCTTGCTGAGGAAGTATGGCTACAAAGCAGTAGGCATAATGGCTGACAAAGAAGCTACTGAGGAGTTCACAGCTTGAATGACAAGTAGGAAGCAGAACATGGAACACTGTGAATGTTGATGGACTTTTAAACTTCAAAGCTCATCCCCAGGGACACACTTCCTCTATCAAGGCTACACCTACTCCTCCTAATTCAGTACTTCTCAAATTTCCTAATGCTGAGATTCTTTAATCTAGTTCCTAATAATTTTATCATCCCCCTGTCATAAAATTACCTTTCCTACTTCATAACTATAAAATAGTTGTAACTGTTATGAACTGGAATGTAAATATTTAAACTTTTTAATGGTCTTAGGTGAGCCTGACAGGTTGTAACCCACATTTTGAAAACCACTGTAATCCTTCCCATAGGTTTCCAAAGTTGAGAATCAAGTCTTATATATCTCATTCAAATCACATACACACACACACACACACACACACACACAGAGAGAGAGAGAGAGAGAGAGAGAGAGAGAGAGAGAAAGAAGGAAAGATAGATACATGATAGATTATATATAATATCTTAATTATGTCTTCTAATCTGTTTTTCTGTTCCATAGCATCTAGAATTGAGCTCACATGTTATAGTTGGTAAAAACATGCACACAGTAGCAAGCAGTATGTCAGTATGTTTGGCTTTAATAATTTCCACAAAGGAATACTTTGTACCTGGTTGTTTCTTAACTCTAGTTTATTGATTCGTTTAAATCTCATGGAAGAAAAAATAATTTTCAGTAGCAGAAAACTCTCAAAATCTTCATCTCCTTTAAAAGATAGTTGTATTCTCTTATTGTGTTCTAGATAGTACAATTGGTCTTTTGTTTGAAGGATAGGTAAATTTCTGCTGCTTCTTCTATAATACAGGAAATTATTTGTTAACTAAGATACCAATTTATTCTTCTCTCACAGCATTCATATTTTATCCTTACTTGACGTTCAGAAACAATTGGGATACAAACTCCTAAAATGCTTTCAATTATTTTATAAGACAAGTTTATGATTGCACTGCTCCTTCTGAAGGTGCTTCATTCCAGGCTGAGTTGATTCCAGTGGTATATTATCACTGCCTTGAGAAAATTAGAAGCAAAGCATTTTGCATTATGCCTTTCATGCCTTGCCCCCACTTCTTATATTTGTGTACAGCATTTTTACCTTGTAAGTGTCACAATATTTCATAGACTTCCTCAGTTGTGCAATGAGGTAGCACTAGCAATTGTGTTCATCTCCTTAAGACGTTTCATTTTTTCAATATACTTAAATATTAAATATTGAAAAATAATGTTTTGGGGAAGATCTATAGCTCCAGACCTCTCCCATACCCAGAGACAGCTTGAATCCCAGGGGGTCTGTAACAACCAGGCTCATGGATGAGACCCTCTTACCAATACATGGCCTAACTGGAACCCCTCCTCACTGCCAAGTGGATGCAGGACCTATTTGCCTTGCTGAACACACATCTTCCTTCCATACTTGCAACTCTGCCTGGGGCAGATCTGGTGCTGTAGACAACCTCCCACATCCAGAAACAGCTTGACTTCTAGGAGGTCACTCTCAAGCAGCCTCACAGACTCACAGACAGGGTACTCCAGAACCATTCCCACACACAAGAGATCCTAACTTGAGGAGGTCCATCATAACTAGGCTTACAGGAGGGAGAGGCTCTAGTCAGAGAGAGCAATACCAGCTAAAAACAGAGATAACCAGATAGTGAGAGGCAAGTGCAAGAACATCAGCAACAGAACCCAAAGCCACTTGGCACCATCAGAACTCTGTACTCCTACCACAGCAAGCCCTGGATACACTAAAGCACCTGAAATGCATATAATCATTATGTACTCTTAAACACATACTGTTTTGTATTGAAAGATATAGTTTGGATATTAACTCTGTATAAAACAGAAGACTGCAAATACTTCCTTAAATCTGTGGCTGTTAGACTTTGTGGAGAGTTTACTGTATACAATTATTTGGTGCTTGGAGACACAGTTATCTCTTTGCATTTTTCTTGACAGTTGAACAGTATTTTTAAACAGGCAGAAATTCAAGATCTTTAAATTACTGATAAACTGCTTAGCAAACAACAACATAATTTACAATTCAGTCATTTTTCCATCCAGTTATGATAAGTACTGTGCTCTAGATGGTATTAATGGGAAAAGAATATAGTCAAGATTTGGTCCCACACTATCTGGTACCAAAATCAATAGTAGTATATATATATAGTTTTTATTCTCCTATTTTATTTTATTTTTTATTAATTTTTTTATTCGATATATTTTTTATTTACATTTCAAATGATTTCTCCTTTTCTAGACCCCCCACTCCCCGAAAGTCCCATCGGCACCCTTCACTCCTGCTGTATTTTTTTAGAATATAATTCCAGGTTACTTCTTTTTTGCATGTCAGGGTAATCTCAATGAATAATAATAATGACTGATTTAAAAAAGCACACATTTTGATTATTGTTATATATGTGGATATAATTTTTGCTTGTGTACGTGATTTGTATATAGAGTAATTTAATTCCCTCTTGTCATTTATTGCTTCATGAAAAAACTTAAAACTCAGTAAAAAAAAAATAAAAAGGACTGTATTTGTGAACATACATTGTAAAAGATTGGTTTTCCTTATCATACCTAGTCATGTGATCAGATAACTGCTGAGACTTGGGACCACATAGGTAAATTTTAATTCCTGTTGTGTCAATTCTTAGAATGCATTTTTCTGGCTTATATTAGAATTTTCCAGTTCATAACACACTTTCACTGACACAGTCTTTCAACAGAGCCCTATTAATTAGACAGGAAAGAAATAAGATATTTGAGTTTTATAGGTTAGAAAGTCTTTAACAAGAAGCCAAGGCTCACATCTAGGAAACAATGTTTATATTCAACTTCTCCGCACTGAGCTTCCAGATAACTGCAAATATGTTTTCAGTTGAATGCTGGTTTGACATTTTTAGCTACTTATTCACTTTTGGCTTGTTCTGATATCTGACAATTTTTCATTTTCACAATTCTGTGAACTTTTGACTAGTATCTGAAGCAGCTTTTAAGAGTTAAAGAATGGTATATATTCATTTATCAGAGTTGTATGATTGCATAAAAATAGTAAGAGTCATTGGAATGCAGATTTAATCAATGGTCCTTCATCTGTTATACATGGAAATTAGCTGAAGAACTTTCAAAATAAATAAATAAATAATAAATAAATAAATAAATAAATAAATAATACCCAAATATGACATGCAGAGGCTCAAGACTATTGTTCTGGTATTGATGTCCTGGAAAATGGATTTAGTATCTTCTCTAATGCACCAGCAATGGAGGCCTCTTTAACTCACTTCTAAATGCATCTTTTGTTATTGGATATTTTCTTTACTTATATTTTAAATGTTTTCTCATTTCTTGGTTTTCCCCTGTACCAGACACCCTCTATCCTATCACCCCCTCCCTGCTTCTATGAAGGTACTCCTCAGCCCACCTACCCACCTCTGCCTCCCAGACCTTGATTCCCCTACACTGGGGCATCTATTGAGCCTCTCCTCCCATTGATGCTTGACAAGGCATATGCAGCTGGAGCCATGTGTACTCCTTGGTTGGTTGTTTAGTGGAGCCATGTGTACTCCTTGGGAGGTCTAGGAGGTCTGGATGGTTGATACTGTTGTTCTTCCTATGGCATTGCAAACCCATTCATCTCCCTCAGTCCTTTCTCTAACTCCTCATATAGGGACCCCAGAATCAGTCCAATGGTTGGCTGTTAGCATCCACCTGTATTTGTAAGACTCTGGCATGGTCTCTCAGGAGACAGCTATATCAGGCTCCTTTCAGCGAGTATTTCTTGGCACCCACAATAATTTTGGGATTTGGTACCTGCATATGGGATGAATCTCGAGGTGGACAGTCTCTGGATGTCCTTTCCTTCAGTGTCTACACTTTGTCTCCATATTTACTCTCATGAGTATTTTGTTCCACTTTCTAAGAAGGACCAACACTTTGGTGTTCTTTCTTCTTGCACTTCGTGTAGTCTGTGAATTAAGCTCAAGTGCAAGTGGATTAAGGACCTCCACATAAAACCAGATACATTGAAACTTATAGAGGAGAAAGTGAGGAAGAGCCTCGAACACATGGGCACAGGGGAACAGTTCCTGAACAGAACACCAATGGTTTATGCTCTAAGATCAAGAATTGACAAATGGGACCTCATAAAATTGCAAAGCTTCTGTAAGACAAAGGACACTGTCAACAGGACAAAAGGGCAACCAATAGATTGAGAAAAGATTTACCAATCCTACATCTGTTAGAGGGCTAATATGCAATATACAAAGAACTCATGTAGTTAGACTCCAGAGAATCAAATCACCTTATTAAAAATGTAGTACAGCTAAATAAAGAATTTTCAATTGAGGAATATTGAATGGCCAAGAAAGACCTAAAGAAATATTCAACATCCTTAGTAATGAGGAAAATGCAAATCAAAACAACTCTGAGATTCTACTTCAAACTAATTAGAATGGCTAAGATCAAAAACTTAGATGAAAACAAATACTGGCAAGGATGTAAAGAACAAGGAACACTCCTCTGTTGTTGGTGAGATTGTAAACTGGCACAGCTACACTGGAAATCAGTCTGGTGGTTCCTCAGGAAATTAGACATAATATTACCTGAGGACCCTATACCAGCTATTACCTGAGCAGCTATACCACTCCTGGGCATATACTCAGAAGATGCTCCAACATATGACAAGGACATGTGCTTCACTATGTTCATAGCAGCCTTATTTATAATAGCCAGAAGCTAGAAAGAACACAAATGTCCTTTACCAGAAGAATGGATACAGAAAATATGGTACATTTACACAGTGGAATACTACTCAAGCTATTAAAAATGATGAATTTATGAAATTCTTAGGCAAATGGATGGAACTAGAAAATAACATCCTGAGCGAGATAACCCAATCTCAAAAGAACACAAATGGTATGCATTCACTAATAAGTGGATATTATCCTAAAATTCATTTTCTTAAGTATTCTGTATCAACTTTGAAGAAATAATCTGAGACCTAAAAAACAACCAGTCTTATTTCTTGGTTATTATCAGGTTTGATTCTTTAAAATCTCAAGTATAAATATGGTGTGTGTATCTGTCTGCTGTCTGTCTGTCTGTCTGTCTCTCTCTCTCTCTGTCTCTCTCTCTCTCTCTCTCTGTGTGTGTGTGTGTGTATGTGTGTGTGTGTGTGTGTATGCACACATGTGCATTTCTGTAGGGGTAATAAGGCTCAAGGAAAAGGTATTTCAAGGTATATACTTATGATGGGCATAATGCATACTAAAAAATAATAGTAATTCTGTCTTCTTTCACAATAGTTCTTTCCACACATGGGGAAAAGTACTTGGCACACAGACAGTAAGCACTCAATAAATGTTTATTAATTCTTATTGCAAATCATCATCATCCACACTAATCTATACTAAATACAACTCCTTTGAAATTTCCCATGCTGAGAGAATTCCAGTAAAAATGTCTTTTCCCATAATCTTTCCCCTTAGACTATTGGCCTCTTGGCCTGTCCTCATATTTAAATCTCATTATATATTAAGAGATAATATATTAAGAACTCTGTACACCCATGTATTGACAGAAACATGGGTAGTTAATTTCCTTTTGGAAAATTCAATGGTGAAGCATTTTTCAAAATCTTTCTGGCTCTCCTTTGAATGTATAGAATTAATTGCTTGTATTTGTTTTCCCCTGCACCTTCCTTTTGTCCCATATGGAAAAATATCAGTTATTTTTGTAGATGTATTCTTTTCCTCCACAAATGTGCAACATTATGTTTGCATTCCTTCAAATACCCATTGAAAATGTCTCAACATATATTTGATTGAGTAAATGGTTATTACTTCTGAAATGAGTTAATCTTATCCTATACAATAATGAGGCTTTAGGTAGTATGTTGTAATAGTTTATTGTTTTTAGCTTTGTGGCTTGGAATGACTACCACATAAAATAGATGACTGTTTATTTAGTATAACTGTGTAATAAAATAGTTGAGTAATACTGTATTATTAAGTATTCTTCTCAAAACTGTATTTCATAAATATCAGAGTATACAGGAGCCTTGCAGGTTTCCATCTCACTGTCCACACTTAGTCAAAATGCAATGTGCAGTTTTTTCATATGGTATGAACACACCCATATGTTACTTTTGTTAACATTTATATTTATTTAATCCCTTGGATATTAGCTCTTTGATAAGATCCAGGTCAACATTTTACATAAAAGTTTGAGACTGGTATTGATATTCTATCAGATAGTGTGCAATTTACATCAGCAATTCATTTTGTCCTTATTGATATTTTATCAATCGGTTGCATTGCTTTGAAATTTCACAAATTTTTATTTAAAATGAAATACAGAGGATTTCATTTGTCCACTCTATCAGATTCACACTTAAAGGAGTTGCATGCATATTTGTGAAAGTAGCCAACCTCTGAAAAGCACCACACTTAAAGCAGTAAGGAGGAAAGCAATGAATGCCAATGTTTTACAGCCTCCCAGTTGAATATAGATATGTTTATAAATATATAGATAGACAGATAGATAGAGTCAGACAGGCAGATATACATACATGCAGAAAGATAGAATTTCAAGCCTCTGTCCTTTCCTACTGAACTGCTTTTCTTTGATAAAAACTTTTACCCAAAGGATGATTAAAAACCCAATTCAATAATCAAAGGTTTTATTTTTCATAAGTAAATCACAGATATATCAGTGACAATAACATTGTAATAATGTGAGAGGACTCAGCATCAAATTATACAAGATGAATATAGATAATTGTTTTTAATACTATATGGGTTATTAATAGCTCTATTTAATATAATTTAAATGAATACATATTTGTAATGATGATTTGTGAGTATTTTATTTGGATTCAAGCATATTCATATTTTTTTTCAAGGAGAACAGCAAAATATTTTTAAATATGCTGGAGAGAAAATTTTATCTTGGTATGTAAGATGTGATTATAGATTCCTTGCTTTATATACTTTATATACTTTGTGGTATAGGACAATTTAATGAAGTGTGATTGATCTACCAGAAATCAAACATTTAAAGAAAATTGATTCTTCTTTCTTTGTCAATATTTGTTTAGTTAAAGGAGAAGGATGCATCTGACAAACCATGTGAGAATGTTGATTGGCTTGATATTTTGAAAGTCTTATACAACCAACCCTAGCTGCTATAAGTTTATGAACACAGCTAAAATGTCATGTTCAAGAAATAATGTGTTCTTCTAATCTGCCCTGATCTCTGGCACTTACAGACTTTTCAGTTCCTCTTCTGAAATGCACACTGAGGATAAAGAAAATAGATATCCTAATTTGTAATTGAACTCTCAGATAAAAATACAACTCTACATTTTGAAAATTTGTGAGGTTTTATGTTAACTGTATTATACTGCACAAAGAAATATCTCTAAGAGAGGAAGTGACTTAAACACACACAAACATGCACACAAAATTTTAAACTTTGCTTTTGTTTTTAGAATAAATCTAAGTAAAGAAGTGAAAGATTTGTACTTCAAACACTGAAGAAAGAAACTGAATGAATTCACCAGAAGGTGGAAAGACCTCCCATGCTCAGGGACTGGTAGCTTTTACAATTCAATTGTAAAAGCAGACATCCTACCAAAAGCAATCTACAGATTTAATGCAATCACCATAAAAATTTCACGAAATATGTAATCTTAAATTTTTCATGAACACAAAAGACTCAAGATAGCAAAAACTGTCCTGATCATAAAAGAAGCAAACAGAAACAGGTAAACAAATAAACTTCTGAATTTCCTGAATTCAAGTTGTATTATTAAACTAATAATTTATAGTGATAATAATAATAGTAATAATAATAGTAGTAGTAATAATAAATATATTGGCATTAAAAACAATCTATTTTTCAATGAAAAGTATTGAGGATATAGATATAAATGTGTGCTCCTACAATTGCCTGATTTGGGGCAGGAAGATTAAATATTCATATTAAGAAATGATTGCAACTTCAAAAAATCATGCTGAGAAAATTAGTTAGCTACATGGCTAGATTTTCACTCTTTGTAATAATAAACTACATATGGACCAAGAACCTCAACATAAGACCTGATGCCCTGGAACTAATTGAGAAAAAGGAGAAAATACATCTCAAATTATAGTTATAGGAAAGGTATTTTTGAATAGGATCCTGGAAATTGCAGGCATTAAGAACAATAGTTAATATGTGGGATCACATGAAACTAAACGCTTCTGTACAAAAAGCATACTAGCACACCAGTGAAGAGACAACATATGAAATCAGCAAATTTTTTTTATTTGATATAATTTATTTACATTTCCAATGATTTCCCCTTTTCTAGCCCCCCCACTCCCCGAAAGTCCCGCAAGCCCCCTTCTCTTCCCCTGTCCTCCCACCCACCCCCTCCCACTTCCCCGTTCTGGTTTTGCCCTATACTGTTTCATTGAGTCTTTCCAGAACCAGGGGCCACTCCTCCTTTCTTCTTGTACCTCATTTGATGTGTGGATTATGTTTTGGGTATTCCAGTTTTCTAGGTTAATATCCACTTATTAGTGAGTGCATACCATGATTCACCTTTTGAGTCTGGGTTACCTCACTTAGTATGATATTCTCTAGCTCCATCCATTTGCCTAAGAATTTCATGAATTCATTGTTTCTAATGGCTGAATAGTACTCCATTGTGTAGATATACCACATTTTTTGCATCCACTCTTCTGTTGAGGGATACCTGGGTTCTTTCCAGCATCTGGCAATTACAAATAGGGCCAGCAAATTTTTTTTACCAGGTAAACATCTTAAAAATAGCTAGATTAGATAAACAAAAAACAAATTAAAACAAAACAAAACAAAACTCTAAAACAAACAAAACAACTAAGCCCAAACCCCTCGAAATAACCCTATTTAAAATCAGAGCATTAAATTAACCTAAAGAGAACTAAAAAAGAACCAAAGATTAAGAAATATTTCTTTTAAATCTTCAATTTTAGCCATCAGAGAAATTGAAATGAAATATACTTCTAGAATTTATCTTAACCCAGTCAGAAAGGCTAAGGTTAATTAAAAACAACAAAGATCCAAATACCAACAAGTGCTTATCTAGATGTGGGGTAAGGGAATTCTTTTTTTTTTTTTTTGTATATATATATTTTTTCTTTTTTTTGATATAATTTATTTACATTTCAAATGATTTCCCTTTTCTAGCCCCCCCACTCCCCGAAAGTCCCGTAAGCCCCCTTCTCTTCCCCTGTCCTCCCTCCCACCCCTTCCCACTTCCCCGGTCTGGTTTTGCCAAATACTGTTTCACTGAGTCTTTCCAGAACCAGGGACCACTCCTGCTTTCTTCTTGTATCTCATTTGATGTGTGGATTATGTTTTGGGTATTCCAGTTTTCTAGGTTAATAACCACTTATTAGTGAGTGCATACCATGATTCACCTTTTGAGTCTGGGTTACCTCACTTAGTATGATGTTCTCTAGCTCCATCCATTTGCCTAAGAATTTCATGAATGCATTGTTTCTAATGGCTGAATAGTACTCCATTGTGTAGATATACCACATTTTTTGCATCCACTCTTCTGTTGAGGGACCCTTGAGGGAAAAAGTTTCTGAACAGAACACCAATAGCGTATGCTCTAAGAGCAAGAATTGACAAATGGGACCTCATAAAATTACAGAGTTTCTGTAAGGCAAAGGACACCATCAAGAGGACAGATCGGCAACCAACAAATTGGGAAAAGATCTTCACCAACCCAACATCAGATAGAGGGCTAATATCCAATATATATAAAGAACTCAGGAAGTTAGACTCCAGAAAACCGAACAACCCTATTAAAAAATGGGGTACAGAGTTAAACAAAGAATTCTCACCTGAAGAACTTCGGATGGCGGAGAAGCATCTTAAAAAATGCTCAACTTCATTAGTCATTAGGGAAATGCAAATCAAAACAACCCTAAGATTTCATCTTACACCAGTCAGAATGGCTAAGATTAAAAATTCAGGAGACAGCAGTTGTTGGAGAGGGTGTGGAGAAAGAGGAACACTCCTCCACTGCTGGTGGGGTTGCAAATTGGTACAACCACTCTGGAAAGCAGTCTGGCGGTTCCTCCGAAAACTGGGCACCTCACTTCCAGAAGATCCTGCTATACCACTCCTGGGCATATATCCAGAGGATTCCCCACCATGTAATAAGGGGTAAGGGAATTCTTATCCATTACTGGAGGCAGTGCAAATTGATTTAGCCACTATGGAAATCAGGGTGGAGTTTTGAGTTTTGTCAAAAAAGCTAGAAAGGAATATGTTATATCATCCAACTGTACTACTCTTGACAGTTATATTAGTTATGTTTGTATTGCCCTAAAAAGACATCTTGATCAAAGTAAAGCATAAAGGAAAATGTTTAACTTAGGATTGCCATTTCAGAGGGTCAGAATCAATAATGATAGAGAAAAGGTAGAGCATTGGGAAGAGCTGAGAGCTCACATTTTGTTCTGCAGTTAGGAGGTAGTGGGGAAAGGGTGCAAGTCCTGTGATACCTCACTGTTTAACTACAATGACACACCTCCTCCAATATCGACACACCTTCTAATTTTTCATGAATAGTTCCACCAACTGGGGATCAGGCATTTAGATATATGTGTTCCTTTTAGTTCCATTCTCATCCAACAATATTGGCCCCAATAGGCTTATGCTTATTTACTCCAAATTTAAATGTCCCCATAGTCTGTCACAATCTCAACATAGTTTAAAGTCTAATCTTTCTGAAACCCAAGAGCAATTCTTAGCTAGAATTCTCTGTAAAATCAAAAATAAAATAAAAAGATTACATACAATGGCACAGAATATACATTACCATCAAAAGTGAAAAACAGGCAAAGTGAGGAAATATTGGACTTAAGCAAGAGAAAAATTGCAGCAGGGTAAACTTCACATTTTGTAGCTCCATTTCTAATGTTGAAGGGATTAAAAGGTTCTGTCCTTCTGTCTGTGCTGACCAAAATATATGGCCTCCACATCTCAGTAAGTTCTACTTCCTGTCGAAGCTTTGTTCCCCAGATGTTTTATGGCTGTGGAACTCCCAATGACTTAGGGTCTCCATTTAAAGCCAAAGGCCTTAATGCCAGAAGTAATCATCCATATGTCTAGCCTCATTGGTTATCCATGACTTTGGAGAAATAGTCCAAAATCTCTTTCTTTCTTTTTTTTATTCGATATATTTTTTATTTACATTTCACATGATTTCCCCTTTATGGTCCCCCACTCCCCAAAAGTCCCATAAGCCCCCTTCCCTCCCCTCCCCCATTCTCCCACCCATCCCTTCCCACTTCCCTGTTCTGGTTTTGGCCTATACTGCTACACTGATTCTTTCCAGAACAAGGGGCCACTCCTCCGTTCTTCCTGTACCTCATTTGATGTATGGATTATGTTTTGGGTATTCCAATTTTCTATTCTTTAATGTTCATTATTCTAATGACAGAACCACTTGCACAATATGTCTCTGTTTAATTAACTGATTGTGATAGAATCTGGCCACCTTAAGACACCACATTTTTTCAGAAGGGAGAGGAGGAGTAAAAAAAGATGAAGAAGGAGAAGAAGAAGGAGGAGGAGGAGGAGGTTGTGGCGCCAGAGAATGAGGAGGTGGAAGAGGAGGAGAAGAAGATATGAGGTCAAAAAGAAATAATAATTACTAATGGTGGATGGTGTTATATAGAGGAAATAAAAGTGGATGTGATCAAAACACATTGCATGCTCATACAAATTTTTCAAAAAATAAAAAAAGATGTGATTACACAAAATGTCTAAAGGATTATGTAGCCTTAGAATATTTTTTCTTTGTTTAGCTCCATACCCACTTTTTAATAGGGTTATTTGGTTCTCTGGGGTCTACCTTCTTGAGTTCTTTGTATATATCAGATATTAGCCCTCTGTCGGATTTAGGGTTGGTGAAGATCCTTTCCTAATCTGTTGGTTGACATTTTGTCCTTTTGACAGTGTCCTTTGCCTTACAAAAACTTTGTAATTTTATGAGGTCCCATTTGTCAATTCTTGATCTTAGAGCATAAGCTATTGGTATTCTGTTCAGGAACTTTTCCCCTGTGCCCATGTTCTCAAGGGTCTTTCTCAGTTTATTTTCTATTAGCTCCAGTGTGTGAGGTTTTATGTGGAGGTCCTTGATCCACTTGGAGTTGAGCTTAGTACAAGGACATAAGAATGGATCAATTTGCATGCTTCTGCAGGCTGACCGCCAATTGAACTAGCACCATTTGTTGAAAAAGCTATCTTATTTCCACTGGATGTTTTCAGTTCCTTTATCGAAAATCAAGTGACCATAGGTGTGTGGGTTCATTTCTGGGTCTTCAATCCTATTCCATTGATCCACTTGTCTGACATTGTACCAATACCATGCAGTTTTTATCACTATTGCTGTGTAGTAATGTTTGGGGTCTGGGATATGAAGAACGTCATGTGGCTGAAAATCACCTTAATATATGTTCAACATCATTAGTCATTAGAGAAATGCAAATCCAGACAACCTTGAGACTTCACCTCATACCAGTCAGAATGGCTAAGGTTAAAAACTCAGGAGACAGCAGGTGTTGGCGAGGATGTGAACATCCTTCACTGCTGGTGAGATTGCAAGATGGTACAACCACTCTGGAAATCAGTCTAGCGGTTCCTCAGAAATCTGGACATGACACTTCCGGAGGACCCTGCTATACCACTTCTGGTCATATACCCAGAGGATTCCCTGTCATGCAATAAAGACACATGCTCCACTATGTTCATAGTAGCCCAGTTTGTAATAGCCAGAAGGTGGAAAGAACCCAGGTTTCCTTCATCGGAGGAATGGATACAAAAAATGTGGTATATTTACACAATGGAGTACTATTTAGCCATCAGAAACAATGAATTCATAAAATTCTTAGACAAATGGATGGAGCTGAAGAACATTATACTAAGTGGGGCAACCCAGTCTCAAAAGATGAATCATGGTATGCACTCACTGATAAGTGGATATTAGCCTAGAAATGTGCAATACCCAAGACATAATCCACATATTAATTGATGCCCAAGAGGAACCGAGGCGTGGCCCCTGGTTCTGGAAAGACTCAGTGCAGCAGTATAGAGGAATTCCAGAACAGGGAAATGGGAAGGGTTGGACGAGGGAATAGGGGGAGGGAAGAGGGCTTATGGGACTTTCGGGGAGTGGGGATCCAGAAAAGGGGAAATCATTTGAAATGCAAATAAAAATATATCAAATAAAAAAGAATATTTTTCTTTAAATAAGCAAATGTCATAAAATAGTATTACATATGTTGTCCCATAAATACAGAGCAAGATTAAGAATTTGTCTCAGCATTCAAACTATTTTAATGTTTACTACATGAGATCATTATAAAGTTTGAGTGAGAGTAAGAATGTGATTTCTTTAAGAAAACAATTTTTAAATTACATATGTTGATGTGTGTGAGTGTGTGTTTTTGTATATGTGTGCACATACATGCCACGTCGGCATTTGAGATCAGAAGATAATGTATGGCAGTCAGTTCTTTCTCTTTGTATGTGGCACCTGGGGATCAAGTCATTAAGCTTAGCAGCAAGCACATTTACCTTCTGAGCCATCTCATGATCCCAATAATGCAATTTTCAGAGGAGCTATTGTCCATCATGTTTAATTCTTTTGGTTCTGTTAAATCTATCCAAATCCCAAACTCTCTGGGACTGAACTTCTCATCAGCGAAGAGACAGAGCATCCCACTGGATCTCTGGCATTCAGTCTGGCTCCATTGCTCTTCCATAGTAAGGTCTTGTGCTTCTGCAATCTTCAAGTCCCCTAAACAAGAGCTAAGCAATTTTCTGTATTTACTAAAACTCCTTGGACTTGGCAAAGGTAATTCTCTGTGGCTCTGAGATCCTGGCTAATATGCATTCCTTAAATTTTCTGCATTTGAAGGTCAAGGAAGCAATCCATGCCATATCATTTTTAACTTGAGTTCTCAAGGGGAGTTTTTCACAATGGAGTTCACCTTCTCACATTCATTCTTTTTCACCAGCAACTTTTTTTTTGATAAAATTTAGGTATATGTGTATCAGAAAAACAGGGCCCATATACAAAAAACAAGCAAACAAACAAAAAACCTTAGAACTATATTCTACTGATTCTAGAAATCCATTTATGTTGTCTGGCCAAAAATAACAAAGCTTAGAATTTATTTTCTTCTATCTACATATTCCTTGCCCCCTTAAATTTCCTGTGATATCTTTGATCAAATAAGAAATGGGACTCAGAAGACTTGTCAAACTGTTGGAAATCTAGGAACCACCACCAAACCTTCTAACTGGCTTTTGAAAAGGTACATACTCAGCTGTTTCTTAACCAACTAGAAATTATTTCCATTCATATTTAAAGCTATTAAAATTCTATTTTATATTTAGATGTTCTAACCCAGTTTGTTTCTTGGAGCAGGTCAAACATAGTAATATAAATATTAACTCATGCTGATTGTGTTGCTATTCTTTGGCCTTCTAGATCACAAACTCCTATGAATTTTCATGGAATTTTATTCAACCCCAACATTGCTGTTTAGAGGCATTGGAATGTGACATTTATGTAATTTTTTGAATCAATTTTTGAGAGATGCAGACATTATATATATAATAAAATAATACACTCACTACACTGTTTACTCATGTTCTGTAAATGTCTAGAGGAAATTGGAGATGCTAAAAAGAGAGCTTTACTAAGGGTGTCTAGTCTCAAACGTATCAAATTAATGAGAAATGAGACATCTCATGAAGGCAGTGCTTGGAACTTATAGATAGTATAAAAACATGTATAGTATTTTCTTTTTATTTATCTCATATAAGTACCTTATTTACACTTTGAATTAGAGTCACCTACTTAAAAACATAATTTTGTAGAAAGATTTTGACTCTTCAAAAGATTTATATGGCACATTGTAGAGAATTATTTGCTGACAGTAAAATAATATACAGTGAGTTTAAGTAAAGTTAATGTAATAGTATGTTTCAATTAGTATCTAGGAATTAGAGGTACAATTAAAGAAGGTAATGCCAAGATGAAGCATCCTGTGATGACATGAAGGGAAGGTCTGGTCTTATGGGATAATGAAAAGAATGCTCTCTTCAGAGTTTAGAAGGAGGAGCTGTTATTCAAATGGAATTATTGCATTGAGTAATACTTCCTGTCAATGTCACTCAGAATGTGTAGACTGAGATTCTGAAGAGAATCTTGGTATAGAGAAATGAGCCAGACATTTTGTAGTTTTGAAATAATACTTAAGACTAGAAAAGAAATTAAAAATTAGGCAAACAATTACTGAAAGCAAGGTGGAATATGTAACAATTTCACAGTTTGAAGAAATAAATAAAGTAAATTTGGCCTTTAATAAGTTCAGCTGGAAATTCTAATTATTGAACAAATCAGAAGGACCTAATTGTCAGTCATTAAGGAATATAATCAAGTATTGGTTTTCAACGACATTTTTTTTCTGATTTAACCCCATGAAAGCTGCTCACAGGAGGATGGGATAGCGGGTTTTCGGAGGGGTAACTCAGAAAAGGGGATACCATTTGAAATGTAAATACGGCAAATATTTAATTTAAAATAGCTGTTCAAAAGATGCTAAAATCATCAGTTATTCTGTTGTTATTAATTCAAAGTCTAGCATCTGTTTAGTTTACAAATTATACAATTTAAAATAGTATGCATAAAATATTGATAAATAGGCAACGAGTAACACGTTTAGGTAACTTTCTTAGAAACCAAGTAAAATTTAACAATAAAAATTTAAGACTTTAATACCAGATTGTAGGTAGTGGGCCACAAGTGTCTCAGACACCAGGACTAAGTCATTAGGAAATAACAAAGTCAAAGCATGAGAAGCAGACAGATCAGCCATGTCAAAAAGTCATGTGGATTGTATTGTAAATGTCTAACAGGCATAACTGGAGTCTCTAAATATAAAGGAGAATGTGGCAAAAGCAAAATGTAAAGGAGGTAAACATCTATAACTTTTTAAAATTGATTGAAGTCATGTAAACTGTACAAGGAAGAAGTAGACTGAGTTTGGATCAGAATAAGTACAGGTGGATTTCATCTAGCACATCTTAGATGGTTGATAACCAAAAGTAGAGAAAAGGATTCAAGGAGGAAAACAAGTATCAATAGAAATGTTTCATGACTGCCTTCTCTTTGTTTCTGACTGAATTGTTCTTCTTGGAATTCCATGAACTGACCACCTCTGAAATGAACTCTACTCAACCCTGAACTGAGCTACCCTGTACACGACTGAACTGTATCAAATTGAACTGCTCCAAATTAAACTCCACTCAACTTCCTTCTTTTTCCTTCATTGCTCTTTAAGTAGCCTCTCTTTTCTGTCCTCTGCTCCCCTTAAAGTTGAGTATATCCTATGTCTGACTCATTCTGTCAAACCTTTCTCTGATTTGTCATGTTGTTTGCCCCGTGGTCACACTCCATTGTTTTGGATTAAAGGTGTGTACTAAGGATACGTCTGTATTGCAGCCAGAGGAGTTAAATAAGCATATTCCAGGCAAAGGGATTAAAGGTGTGGCATGTCTGCATTCTTTAATATCAATGGACATGTTTCCTTGATAGAGAATGTATGTTCCTGGATTAAAATTACTCCACACTTCACATATTCCATAGGTTATTAAACAAGAATTTCAATGACAGGAGTATGCAACCCTAGGTCAGAAGATCCCACTGCTTAAGAGAGTTCCATGCTGTGGTGATAAGGCACAGATAAATCAAAGCTGGAACTTATCTGGAAGCTTCTTCTGTGCAGGCTTGCCCTCAGTGCCAGTAGAAGTAATTCCAGATGCTTGGAGAGAACTTTCACTAACAGTCTTACTCAGCTATGACCCCTGTTCTACTTAATAAACAAACATACTAGGCAAGATGTAACCAATGATGCAATAGTGGTAAATCCATTAGTAAGGTAGGGTGACCATCTTCCTTCTGGTTGGATTGAAGGTTCTCCACAGGAGGGAATCCACATGTGGCACTGAAAATCTTTTTAAATGCCTGTGGTTGAGGAGGTTATAAGCTTTAATTGAGAAACTACTACTGTTGCCTTGCTGAATGAGCACGACATGCTTATCAGATTACCTGTGAAATATTTACTCTTATGATTTTAGATTAGTGCTGCTGCTAGCTTTGAACATGGAAGTTTATTCACTTCAAAGTAGTGCAAATAAGAGAATGTTAAACACCTACTTCTAAATTTGATGTATCTATCACCCTCTCCAGGGCTCAATGAACATTGAAGGAGATGTGGTAAGAAGAGTGCAAGAAGAAAGAGTGAAACAATATGAAATGTTTTGTTCAAGACATGACACAGCCCAATGCCTCTTTAAGTCAAGCAGCTTGGATAATTTAGGATCACACAGTATTGGGTGTAGCAACATACCATATTTAGTCAAAGGCACTCATGCTGTTACAACCCTTCCTGAGTATTTATGACAGATAATAGTAGCTAGAGAGGGGAGCATATGAGGCCTCATCCCCTTGAGACACAAAAGGCAGTTAGTAGTTGCTGGATGTGGGACAGGCATTTTCTTTGCTACTGTAAGCATGCATAAGATGCTCATGCTTCTGTAAATAACACCTCAGCCATGATTCTGTAAGAAAACTTAATAAAATTCACTGGATCACAAAAATGTGATAGCAGAAGAAGGAGAAGAAGAAATAGAACCAAGATCAGTGAGAGTGTGATGGGACAAAAGCTGGACAAGGGTTTTGAGTGCAATCAAAATATAGGTGTGTGAAAACTTTTACAGTAAATCCCATTATCCTATTACAATATTAGCTTAAAGCAATATGCTAAGATTTTTCTTAAAAATGTGTTCAGGGGTCCTGGAAGGGTTTATCATTCATTTAATGGGCTACACAAGCATGGAGACCTAAATTTGATGCCCAGCACCCATGTTAGTGCTAGATGCATATAATCCTGGCACTCAGGAGATGGGGTGTGATGATACCTTAGCATTTCTGATCAGCTAATCTTGCAGAAATAGTGAACTCTAGGTTAATTAGAGACCTTAGCTTCAAAAATAAAGTGAAGTGTTTGAGGAAGGCATTCAACTTTTAACTCTGGCCTCCACGCACATTTACACACATACCCATGCTCACATTTACACATGTACATGCACACAGGCATATACAGTCATGTTCTCATATGTTATATATATATATATATATATACTAAAGGATATCCCATAACTTTTCTTAGCCTCTGCAATTGGAAGGAAAGATGTTTATCTTCTTATATCTATTTTGAAGAATGCCATTTCCTCCTGGAATACAAGAGGGAGTTATGAATTCCGAGAGCATTTTCAAACTTGCCTTTAAATGTAAGGAACACACAGAAACTAATTAGTTTTTCTCTTTCTTAACACTGGAAAATAAGCAAGAGTCAAAGGATCGTAATGTATAGTTGAAATCAATAAGTGCTACTATCTTCTAAGTCTTAAAAACCTCATGTGTGGAAAAGAAAGCCCATAGGAATTCATGAGATTAATGGTCCTTATAAAATGCCTTGTATGTTTTTGCTTCTGGGCTTCTAGAAATTATTATCTCTGATCCCTTTGACCACACCTGTGTGTGTGTGTGTGTGTGTGTGTGTGTGTGTGTGTGTGTGTGCATGTGTGTTTGTATGTGTGTGTGTCAGAGCATGTAGTTATACAGTGAATTTAAAAATCTCATTTGTTCACATTCAATCTCATTAACACTATTTGAAAATTTCATACATATATATGTAAGCTAAATATTTGATGTGTGGCTAATGTCAATATCTCTTTCCTCTGTGTTTATTTGACTCTACATTCAGTTAATTCAGCTGCTCTATTATGCCCATAACCATATATATGAAAGACAGCATGTACAGTATAGTGTGGACTTCCTCAGAATATGATATAATATACACAACACAATCCAAGTATTAAATGGACATATCCAACAATACCTCTGGAAAAACTCCAGAAGCTGCCTCTGTGTGAAGACAGAAATAACATGAAAAGATAACCAAAGAGAAAGAAAGATGAAAATCTAGGAAACTCACAAAAGAAAATGTGACACCTAGTATAGGAAAAAAATGTCAACAGATCAGAAGTGAGTTTAATAGAGTTCTCAGGTTTCCAGTTCCCAGTTAAAACAAAATTGAACAAACGATAGGGAATCACACCCCCAGGACAAGCCCACAGATTTTAAGAATCCTACTTTTGGGTTTAGCTGACAGGTCAGGGATGAGGAGGAATCGAATGTGTCACTCTATGACATGGGTAGTGGCCATATGCCATCTTAAGAGAGAAACAATTGGTAAAATCTGAGCTACTTTGGAATCTTGAGAAAAGAGAGTCTCCTGTTCTGTTACATCCTCTGAGATCCCATGGAGAACAGATCTCATTCTAACAAGCCAAATGGTTCATGTTGATGGACCAGAACTAAACTTGCCTCCATGGATGCTGTTCTTCCTGCCCTGGTGATAATGGGCTGAACCTCTGTACCTATAAACCAGCCCTAATTAAATGTTGGCCTTTATAAGAGTTGCCTTTTCACAGTGATGGAAACCCTAAGACACTATACACAGTAGTAGTCTTCCAGTTTGAAGGACAACACCCCACCAAAAAAAAAAAACCCAAAAACCAAAAAACAAAACACCTCATT
Source organism: Apodemus sylvaticus (assembly GCF_947179515.1). NCBI lineage: Eukaryota > Metazoa > Chordata > Mammalia > Rodentia > Muridae > Apodemus > Apodemus sylvaticus. The sequence goes on from NC_067474.1 coordinate 85,187,854, forward strand.
AGAGGCTGCAGAGATGTCTTAATTGGCAAAGTGAATGCTACGTAAACTTGAGGACCCTAGTTCAATCCCTGGGCTCATGTTTAATCGAGATATGTCACACATCCCTGCAATCCCAGTACTGAGGACACAGAGAGAGTAGGATTCTTGAGGTTTGCTGATCAATCAGTCTAGCTGAATCAACAAACTCTGGTTGGAGTGAGAAAGACTATTTGACAAAAATAAGGTTGACTCTAAGAAAATGAAATAAAGAAAGAAAGAAAGAAAGAAAGAAAGAAAGAAAGAAAGAAAGAAAGAAAGAAAGAAAGAAAGAAAGAAAGAAAGGAAGAAAAAGAAAGAAAGGAAGAAAAAGAAAGAAAGGAAGGAAATAAAAAGGTCAGTGAGATTTTTTTCTGTGGATCATGGTGCTTGCCACAATGTATAAGAACTGAAGTTCAGTTCAGTCTTCAGAAACCACATAGCAGGAGAGAAACTCAACACCTGCAAATTTTCTTCATATCTCCACATAGGCACTTGAGATTAAACATGCACACAAACACACATACAAACAGAATAAATAAATGTCTAAAATATAAGGTAATTATATTGCATTATAATTATTATTAATTATTATTAAATTAATTGAAGTAGGTGCCTAATGTTTGCTCTCATATGCAAACCATATATGTGTACATTCACACACACCCACACAAACAAAAAAGGCACACAAACACAAAGATACACAAATATATCTTTGTACATAAAAGTAGTTTCAACATATTATCTCTAATATCGTTAAAATATACTTCTGATGCATATGATTTCCTGTGTCACTTTATTATCCTTTGGATGTTTTTCTTTTGAAGTAGATTAGTTTGAATTTTTATTAGTTTTAGGATTTTGTTATTCTTCATAATTTACTTACTTTGTTTCTGCTATTTTTTTTATATTTTTCTCTTTGTTACTTGTTTTCCTTTGGCAGTCTGTATTTCCCGCTTTTTTAAAACATTTAGTAAGACACTGTCATATTGTTTTACCTAACTAATCTTAAGCTTTATATTTGTTACTCTTCATTTAACCCTTTCATTAAGGGTTAAATGCTTTGAACTTTCATTAATAAATAATAATTCACATTTTTCATATTTTTTAGCTTTTTCTATTCTCCTGATTCTTTCTCATTGATAACATTCTTCTCGTTCACCCCTTTTTCTTTTTTATGACAAAGCCACAAGGACTTATTCTGTTAGCTATTTACATAAAAAATGAAACAAATACTGTAAAAAATTGTTTATTTTTTATAACTTCTCTTCCTTTTCTCATTTCTTGTTTTCTCATTAATTCACTATTCATCATTTTTGTGTATTTTTTAACATCACAGTGCTCTTATAGTGTATTTTCACCTTTTCTTTTATAGTTACTGATGATATACTACTGGGTTTTAGTTAACTTTACATATATTTTTATGTTTTGTGTGATGTGATAATTATATGTTATAATATCAACTGGTTTTCTCTATGAATAGGACAAGTGTCAAAGCCTTCAAGAGTAGTTGACTCAGTCTAAAAATATGAAAGAAAACCAGGAGAGACATCAAAACTAACAGAAACAAACAAAAGCAATCTGATTAATTAAAATGATGAAAAAATCTGTAATACTCAGTGATACTGAAACAGTTAAAATGATAAATGGCAATGCACATTTTATTGGATATTTTATTTATTTACATTTCAAATGTTATGCCATTTCCAGGTTTCTACTCTGAAAACCTCCTATCCCATTTCCCCTCCTGCTGCTTCTATGAGGGTGCTCCCCCACCACCCACCAACTCTCACCTCAGCACACTGGCATTCCCCTACACTGGGGCATCAAGCCCCATTCAGAGGACAGGATGGTAAATGGGCCTGGATTACCTGCAGTCCTGAAAATAACCACCCAGAGCCAGGAGTATGTCAAAGCAGGAACTCAATTTGTATCATCTTTTCTTTATAAAGGGCTGAGGGAGGAGGTGAGGTTTTTTTTGCTGAGGTGAGATGAGAGGGGAAGGGTGACAGAATATGGGGTGACTGACAAGGCTAAACAAATTTAGTCTATATCAGCAGTAGCTAGCTAGGCAAGGGAGGTTTAAGCAGGCCATGTTGAGTCACTCCAGTAGGGAATTGACTGAGACAGGTCTCTAAACCAGAGCAAGGGCTCAGGCTCCCTAGTCCTCAATATCTGGCTGAATAAGGTCCAACAATAAAATATCTTTTTTTTCCTTTTTTTTTCTTTTTTTTTTCTTCGATATAATTTATTTACAATTCAAATGATTTCCCTTTTCTAGCCCCCCCAACAATAAAATATCTTGATGTGACTCTAACCAAGCAAGTGAAAGATCTGTATGACAAGAGCTTCAATTCAAGGAAGAAATCAAAGAAGATCTCAGAAGACGGAAAGCTCTCCCATGGTCATGGCAATATATTTTTTAAAATCACCAGTAAATAGATCATTAATTAGAAACAGAATACAAAGGAGCAGAATTTATTATAGGCCCTTGTCTTAGGAATATTATCGCTAGGGTGAAACACAATGATCAATGCGAGGAGGAAAAGCTGGTTTATTTGGTTTACAGCTCTATACCATCCTTTAACTTTAAAGGAAGTCAGGCAAGAACTCAAGCAGGGCAGGAATGAAACAGGAGCTCATGCATAAGCCACTGGGGGAATGTTTTTTACTAGCTTGCTCCTCCTGGCTTGCTCATCCTGCTTTTTTTTTAATTTATTCATATATTTATTTACATTTCAAATGATTTCCCCTTTTCTGGACCCCCACTCCCCAAAAGTCCCATCAGTCCCCTTCCCTCACCCTGTTTTCCCACCCAACCCTTCCCACTTCCCTGTTCTGATTTTGCTCTATACTGCTTCACTGAGTCTTTTCAGAACAAGGGGCCACTCCTTTCTTCTTGTACCTCATTTGATGTGTGGATTATGTTTTGGGTATTCCAGTTTTCCAGGCTAATATCCACTTATTAGTGAGTGCATACCATGATTCACCTTTTGAGTCTGGGTTACCTCACTTAGTATGATGTTCTCTAGCTACATCCATTTGCCTAAGAATTTCATGAATTCATTGCTTCTAATGGCTGAATAGTACTCCATTGTGTAGATATACCACATTTTTTGCATTCACTCTTCTGTTGAGGGATACCTGGGTTCTTTCCAGCATCTGGCAATTATAAACAGGGCTGCTATGAACATAGTAGTTAACAAAGAATTCTCACCTGAAGAACTTCGGATGGCAGAGAAACACCTTAAAAAATGCTCAACTTCATTAGTCATTACGGAAATGCAAATCAAAACAACTCTGAGATTTCACCTTCCACCAGTCCAGTCGGAATGGCTAAGAATAAAAATTCAGGAGACAGCAGGCATTGGCGAGGATGTGGAGAAAGAGGAACACTCCTCCACTGCTGGTGGGGTTGCAAATTGGTACAACCACTCTGGAAAGCAGTCTGGCGGTTCCTCTGAAAACTGGGCACCTCACTTCCAGAAGATCCTGATATACCACTCCTGGGCATATACCCAGAGGATTCCCCACCATGTAATAAGGATACATGCTCATCCTGCTTTCTTATAGATCCCAAAATCATCAGCCCAGAAGAGGCCCCATTCACAATGTAATAGCCTCTTCCTGTCAATCTCTAATTAAGAAACTGGCCTAAAGGCTTACCTACAACCTACAAGGCACTTTCTCCACTAAGTTTTCTTCTCTGATGACTCTTACTTAGTGGCACTAGACATTATAGCCTTGTAAAGGAAAGTCATGACCAGAAAAGGGAAAGTTAGCAAAATCTATCAGAAATTCAGCAATAAAGTCAGAAAAGTCTACAACATGGAAGAAACATTTGGCAAGCATTACATTTTGACAAATAAAATTTACGAATGCTGGTAAAAAGAAATTCAATGGATTAAATAAAATGCACAGTTTAAAGTGCTATCCATAGACTTGACCGAGCAGATTAAAAAAATATGTAGAGAAAAGGATACACAATACTATATTCAAACCTTAAAAAGGAAAAAATAAGCATAATAAGAGCATAGAAGACACTACACAGATGAATCCACTGAGTTAGAAGGTGTGGCAATCAATCCTGAAATATATGTAGAACTTATTCAATGAAATTAGAGCAAAAAATTCCAACATTTAGTGAAAGAAATAGAATTGACAGTAATTGTCGAATGTCAAAACAGTTGAACCCAAAAGAGCTATTACACTTAAGATGTATTTATAAAAAATCAAAATATTGAAAAAGTAAGGCCTGATTTTTATCCATGAAGAGAGGTCAACTGTGGCCTTGGGAGGAATTGGTATGCTTCTTGTTGTTAAAGGTATAGTTAGTCAATATCATCAGAGATCTGAGGAGGACAAATTACAGTAGGAGACCTAATACAATTGTTTATGCTAGTGATCCATTCCATATTTAGTTACAAAACCCAGACACTATTATTGATGCCCACAAGGACTTGCTGACCAGAGCCAGATATAGCTGTCACCTGGGAAGCTCTAGTAGTGCATGACAAATACAGAGGGGGACACTCTCACCCAGCCATTGAACTGAGCACAGGGTCCCTAATGGGGGAGCTAAAGAAAGGATTCAAGGAGCTGAAGGGTTTTGCAGCACCGTAGGAGGAACAACAATATGAGCCACCCAGTACTTCCAGAGCTCCCAGGGACAGAAAGGTCAACCAGAAAGTACACATGGTGTTACCCATGGCTCCAGACACATAGGCAGTAGAGGATAGTCTTGTTGGACATCAAAGGGAGGAGAGGCCCTTGGTCCTTGAAAGGCTCAATGCTGCAGTGCTGGAACAGGGAAGCAGGAGAGGGTTGATTTAGGAACAGGGGGAGGGGAGATGGGTTATGAGACTTTGGGGGAAGGACCAGGAAAGGGAACAACATTTGAAATGTAAATGAAGAATATATCTAATTAAAAAAAGTAAAAAAAAAAAAAAGAAAATACATTTAAAAAAAAAATGACACATTTTCCCAGTACCTAAATGGTTGCCCAGGCTTCCCTTTCTCAATGGCTTTGTTGGGGTCAGTGAATGGTCTTCACCTGCCATATAGGAGCACATTTAAACGTCACCTGCTATGCAGAACAGTATAGACCTGTATATACCAGATCCAAGTCTGGGAAATTTTCCTGTGGGAGAGGATTTTGTGTTACTGACCTCACTTTGGCAATCAACCCAATAGCGCAGAGCCCTAGGAGCAGGAAAGGCATGGGGCAGTGTAGAAAGAATATCTTGTGTCTTTATGGATGATCCTTCTGCCAATATTAAATATTTGTCATATAGATTAGGTAGGACATAAGAGTTAAAGTATCTGGAAAGCAGAAAGGATTCTGGGATAGTGCCAGGTGGGAGATTCTCCTGGGACGATATGATAAAACAGATGCATGGTACCTGAGCATAGGTTATTTGTCAAAGTGTAGAATAGAATAAATGGCTTATTAAAAGTTATGATCTTGTCAGAGAAGAGCCTAGCTAGATGATGTCTGTTAATATATCTTGAGTCTATCTTATTTCTGAGAGCATGGCTATAAAAGGAAGAAGCAGAGCTAACTTTTAGAAATGCCACCTAAGATGGGGTAAGACCTTACTCAGAATTTAAATTTATATTACAAGTCACAAGGAAAAAGTAAAGAAAAGTCAGTCTATGCGGACAAGAGGCCTGGTCTCTTAAAAATATCAAGTCAAATAAAACAAAAGAAAACAAACACAAAAACTCACATGAAAAAAACATAAACACACACACACACACACTCATACAAACCAAAAATAAAAAACAAAAAAATGAAAGCAGACCAAAGTCAAAGCTTCCCAGAACAAAACGAGGTGACTGGCTGGGAGGAAGCATTTTTAGCCAAGGAACAGACAGTATGAAAGATGGCTTATAAAAGAAGCCTCAACTGATTTTAAAAACAGAACACAGAAGTTAGTGCTTTGGGAGAGCACAGCAGTGGAGAAGGGAGAGGAACCAGGCTCCTGGTTGCACAGGCTGATTGCAGCTGATGCAAAGGCAGATGGCAAAACTCATAGAGACTTGCCATAGACTACAGCTGAGGGTTAAGCCACTTCTCTAAGCTTGGCATGGCCAGTGGGCCCAATCCCGCACTATGAGGATTAATGCTCTGTGCCCATGGTGTGTAGAAGTACTTCTCAAGGTTGACTGCTACAGCCAGAAACAGTCAGAAGGCAGAAAGGACCCCTGCTGTAAACAAAGGAACAGAGGCATGACCAGGAACAGCCCAAAATGTCTGAGCTAAAGCAGTAGACACAAGAGACAGAGAGATCACTGTGAATGCTAGGTTATTCTGATCCACACAATAAAGTGAGGGTGGAACCCTATGCTGATAGATAGAGACACTTGCTAATCACAATCTAAAATTCAAAATCATACATTTTTTCCTTAAAGTTACTATGTAGATATTTTTACTTAATAGCAAATAGAAATGTCCTTAATGATTTAAAAGATAAATACACATCAATCTTAAATTTATATAAAGAGAAAGGGAAACAAAAACATATTTATCCACATAAGGTATGCTTATAATTTCAATTGAAAAGATAATGCTTTTTCTGTTGCCAAAAATAAAGCAAATTAAAACAAAACAAAACAAAACAACAACAACAACAAAAGCATACATATTTTGCTCTAGGAAAGATATATTCTTCTAGTCAATGTAAGGACCTAGAGTTAGTGTTTAGGTAGGATTGTTTGTTTTTATTTTTCCAGGTGAAGAAAGGCACTCAACTTAGGAATCCAGAGAACACTGAACAAGAGAAACATCTAAAGAATAATAATGTTGATCTTATTAACTGTATTGCATGTTAACTGCCAGCTTACCAATAAAGAATACACATGCCTTTTTCCAGAGAAGAGAAATAAAGCAAATAAATGCACATGTCATAGAAACAATGTGATATTGCTCTAATTTAAAAAAAACCAAGGAAATAATACAAGTTGAGGTCTAAATATGATATACCATCATATTATCTAACTTAGATATACTAACAGACAATGGTTTAGTTTAAAAATCCCATGGGTTGGGGATTTGCTACCCCCAATGAGTTAGGACGTCACAACTGCTTTAAGCAGCCAGGCAGTCTCCGTGGAAAGTGAGGCTCCTATGGGAAAAGTCATGACAGCTCAGCCTAGTGTGAAACATAGAACCTTTGCCAAGACTTCTGCAGAATTAGAAAAGGCTTGAGGGTATGCTTGGGCACTGAGATAAAAAATAATTTAAATATAAATAATGTTGCATATCAGGAATAATATTCAATTAAGAAAACAAAAAGGAGTATTAATAAATCTACATGAAAAATAAATCTCCAAAGAAGGGAGAAAGAGATAAAATTGATGTAAATATAAAGGGTACATAGATACTGAATAAATAAACTCATGGCTTTGATTTATTCCAGTACATGGGAAACAGAGACAGATAGTTTCCTTGTTAGTTTAAGGCCAACCTGACCTGCAGAATAAATTTAGGACAGGAGAGACTACACAAAGAACCACCATCTCAATAAATAATAATAAATATATATCATTGTAGAGGAGTATATTTGGATCATATACAGTCTTATTTTGATTTATCATCATGAATATGGTTATGTGTGCAATAGTAATGGTCATATTATACATCTACCTTGAGAGTGGTCAAAATGTAACAGTCCACATTGAAAAGGAGCTACTAGATTGGACCACTCTACACTTATGTTGGGAGAGAGGCTTTATGCGTATACCAAGAGAAAGGAACAAAAAGCTTGGTATTCCATCCAAAATAATAACACTCAGATTTGATAGAAGTATACCTGCTGAAGAACTTGGTTATAGACTGGAAGAAAAGAAAAATCAGAAGAACAAAACAGGTAATGTATAATGATAACTTTATGTGGTGGTTTGGGTATGCTTGGCCCATAGAAAGTGGCATTATAGTGAGGCATTACCTTATTGGAGCAAGTGTGTCACTGTGGGGTGGGCAATGAGATCATCCTTCTAACTTCCTAGAAACCAGTCTCTCCTGGTTACCTTTGAGTCAAGTTGTAGAATTCTTAGCTTCTTCTCTGGCACCATGTCTGCCTGCCTGCTGCCATGATCCTACATGATAATGTACTATACCTCTGAAACTGTAAGCCAGACCCAAATAAGTGTTTGCCTCTATAAGAGTTGCCTTGTCTCCCTTCATAGCTATGGAAAACATAACTAATACACCCAATATTAAAACAACTCTGAAATTTTCTAGTACACGTCTATGTCTCCAACCAGAACAAAGTGGAGTAGATTATTGAACGCACTGTTAAACCAAAGAATATTTTATAGGCATAATCTTACATTATTAGAAATTTTTGTATTTTAATACAAAATTACAGTTACAGAGCCAAATATAAATACTGTTGGCTACAGAGTCCTCAAGATTTACCATGTCATCCTTTTATTGGCATGAAAAGAGATTTATATTGCTGTTGGGTTATATGTTTAAACTATCTCACAAAGAAAGACTTGTCTTTTGCTTTTTCTAATAAGGAGGAAAGAATCATCTTTAACTAATCAGTGCACATTGCACATTCCATAAATTATGTTAATAAAGAAATATGTTACATTTAAAACCTCACAGAAAAAAATATAAACAAAATAATAACCCTGACAAGATTCACACCTAGGGATGCTGAGAGGCTGAGACATACTGTTTCAGCTCCCTCTCTGATTCTATCTAAGACTACACAAATGCTCCCTTTTAAAGATTTGTTCACATGACAATTTCAAAATAGCTGGCTCACTTGGTCAAGCCTTGAAGACTGATCCTATCAGGACTTCATTTAAGGCTGCACTTTCTAGACATACAGAAACTGAACAATAAATACCATAGCTAACATTCTAATTACTTCTAATTTTCTTGGGCCTCCAAAAATATTCTATTTCCAAAATCAGCAGGAAGCAAATATATATATAACTATCCACCATGTCTACAAGTTGGGGTGGTTGATTGATTTTTGGTCACTCAATGGCTGTTGAATGTTTATCATCTTTTAATAAGAAATGGCTTCAAATAGTTGAAGCTTTGTACAGAGTAGAAACAAAATAGGGAGCTTAGTCTCGGGGATATTGCTCTGTCCATTGGTTTACTTTGTCCTTCCATTTTTAGGTAAGAGGAAGGGGGATGAAAAGAAAAAAAGGGACATAGAAATATTACAAGAATGCTAAACAAAGTGGGGTAGATTATTGAACGTACTGTTAAACCAATGAATGTTTTATAGACATAATCTTACATTATTAGAGATTTTTGTATTTTGATATAAAATTAAGGTCACTTTTTGTGACATTGATACAAAATTTTGTATATTGATACAGAATTAAGTTCATTTTTGATACATTGATATAGGCTATTATATATGTATTTAATATTGGTTATATATTGATAAAAATTTAAGATTAATTGGATAGATAAAATATATTCAATTTTTATATGAAGAATTATGTCTTTTCAATTTGTAAAGATACATTATAAAGTTCTAGTTCTTTTAAAAACTTTTATTCTGAATGGTTAGAGCTAAATAAAAAATATAAATTAACAGTCAGATAATCAAACTCATAGTCATATTTAATATTAACTTAGTTATTTACAATAAAATGTTTTCAAGGTTATTCAGATAATAAATAGCTAAGAATAAACAATGTTTGACAAATCAGAAATACTATACTTAAATAGTTGGTTTTTAAAAAATCTCTGAGACGTTTAATGTTTCATTATAAAAGAAAAATCTTTTGACATGAAACAGAACTGCTCCTGACAGTACCCACATTCCTCTTTAGAGAAGATCATGAGTATCCTTTTTCTCCATATTGTGTTCCTTCATTTGATTCAAGCTAGCCACTGGGTAAAGAAAATGCACCAGATTCATATTATATATAACATGTTGCCTGAAATAGACAAATGTAAATGCAAGGGAGTCAACTTCTAGACTCTGTCAAGGCAGCATAAGGATGTCTTTTATAATTCCTGCTTTAGAAAAATGCAAATCAACCCATTCTTATCTCCTTGTACAAAGCTCAAGTTCAAGTGGATCAAGGATCCACGCATAAAACCAGATACACTGAAGCTTATTGAGGAGAAAGTGGGGACAAATCTTGAGCACATGGGCACAAGGGAAAAGTTCCTGAACAGAACACCAATGGCTTAGGCTCTAAGAACAAGAATTGACAAATGGGACCTCATAAAATTGTAAAGCTTCTGTACTGGCTGGTTTTGTGTATCAACTTGACACAGGCTGGAGTTATCACAGAAAGGAGTGTCAGTTGGGGAAGTGTCTCCATGAGATCCAGCTGTGGGGCATTTTCTCAATTAGTGATCAGGTGTGGAGGGCCCCCTTGTGGGTGGTACCACCTCTGGGATGGTATTCTTGGGATCTATAAGAGAGCAGGCTGAACAAGCCAGGGGGAGCAAGCCAGTAAGAAACATCCCTCCATGGCCTCTGCATCAGCTCCTGCTTCCTGACCGGCTTGAGTTCCAGTCCTGACCTCCTTTGGTGATAAACAGCAACTTGGAACTGTAAGCTGAATAAACCCTTTCCTCCCCAACTTGCTCCTTGTTCATGATGTTTGTGCAGGAATAGAAACCCTGACTAAGATAGCTTCTGTAAGGGAAAGGACATGATCATTAAGACAAAATGGTAAACAACAAATTGGGAAAAGATCTTAACTAACCCTACATCCCATATATCCAATATTATTGTTTTACAATAATTGTTTTCAAGGTTATCCAGATAATAAATAGCTAAGAATAAACAATGTTTGACAACTCAGAAATACTATAGTTAAATAGTTGGTTTTCAAAATTCACTGAGACATTTAATGTTTCTAATACCCAAATGTTGCTAATATCTAATGCGTACAAAGAACTCAAGAAGTTAGACTCCAGAGAATCAAATAATTCTATAAAAAATGGGGTACAGAGCAACACAGAGAATCCTCAATTGAGGAAACTCAAATGGCTCTAAAGCACCTAAAGAAATGTTCAGCATCCTTAGTTAACAGGGAAATGCAAATCAAAACAACCCTGAGATTCCATCTCACACCAGTCAGAATGGCTAAGATAAAAAAAAAAAAAAAAAAAAAAAAAAAAAAAAAAAAAAAAAAAAAAAAAAAAAACCTCAGGAAACAGCAGGTGTGGGAGAGGTAGTCGAGAAAAAGGAAGATTCTTCCACTGCCAGTGGGATTGCAAGCTGGATCAACCACTCTGGATATCAGTTTGGCAGTTCCACAGAAAACTGGGCATAATACTACTGGAGGAACGAGCTATACCACTCCTTGGCATATACCCAGAATATGCTCCTACATGTAATAAAGATACATGTTCCACTATGTTCATAGGTGCCTTATTTATAATAGCCAGAAGCTGAAAAGAACCCAGATGTCCCTCAACAGAGGAATGGATACAGAAACTGTGGTATATATACACAATGGAGTATTATTCAGCTATTAAAAACAATGAATTCATGAAATTCTTAGGCAAATGGATGGACCTAGAAAGTATCATCCTGAGTGAGGTAACCCGGGCACAAAAGAACGCACATGGTATGCACTCACTAATAAGTGGAAGCTAGCCCGAAAGCTCAAAATAAACAAGCTACAATTCACCTAGTACAGGAAGCTCAAGAAGAAGGAGAACTTAAATGAGGGTGCTTTGGTTCCTCTGAGAAAGGGAACAAAATGCTCACAGGAGCAATAAGGGAGATAATGTGTGGAGCATAGACTGAAGTAAAGGCCACCCAGAGACTGCCCTGCCTGGGGATTCATCCTATAAACAGTCACCAAACCCCGACACTATGACAAGAAGTATATACCAAATGGAGTATGCCATCATTGCCTCCTGAGGGCCCCTGCCAGAGCCTTACAAATACAGAGGCAGAAGCTAGCAACCACGTATTGGACTGAGCGTGTGGTCCCAATGGAGGAGCTGGAGGATGGTCCAGAGGAGCTGAAGGGGTTTACAGTCCCATGGGAAGAACAATGACTTCAGCCACCCCGATGCCCCAAGACTCCTAGGGACTGAACCATCAACCAAGGGGTACACATGGTTCCAGCCAAAAAGGTGGCAGAAGAAGGCCTTGTTGGACATCAGTGTGAGGAGTGGTCCTTGGTCAGGTAAAGGCTCAATAGAAGCCCCAACAAAGGGAAACCAAGGGGTTGAGGTGGGAGTGTGTTGGGTGGAGGGGCATATACATGGAGGCAAGGGGTGGGAGAAGGGGTTGGAGGTTCTTTGGGGAGGGGGTAAATTGGGAAAGGTTTTACCATTGGCAATGTAAATGAAGATGATATCCAATTTAAAAAAATTTTCTGCTTTACAAGTATGTCTGTCAGATGTACTGGGCTAGAAGATTGAGGAGAAATGCTCCAACATTATAGAGATTGCTGGGTAACTGGACAAGCAGCCAATTGTCTGTCAAATCATAGTTTTGGAAGCTGCTTACATGCACTTCTTACTTATTTGGATATTTATTCCTTCTCAAGTCTCTAGTGGTGTTGAAGACTAGATTGTCATAGTCTTACTATAAGCTGAAATTTCTTAGTATTTAAGAACATGTTCTAGGTCTAAGAAGATTTTTTTTTTGGTTGGTAATACAAGTTAGGATAGAAATTGAATTAAATACAAAACCTAAACACTTGAAGATAGATAATAAATTATTTATTAAAGTTGTCAAATACTACAAATTTGTCATTGTAAATGTCAATCTTACTTGACATTCTTCATTACTACTATCATTGTATTCAGTTTAGACTTCTATTGGACTGGAAAAGGCACATATTGTCTCTGAATGGATGTAGCATGTGTTAATAGTAAATCTTTGGTGTATAGTTTAAACAAAAAGTAAGTGATGAAGCATCAAGGAAGAACAAAGTATTCTGGGATAGTGTCAGATGGTAGATTTGCCTAGAAATATGTGACAAGACAGACTCATGGTATCTGAGCACAGAAAATCAGTCACATGGCAAAGTGGAGACTAGAATAAATCGATTATTTTAAGTTATGATCTACTCAGAGAAGAGCATAGCTATATGGCCAAGGTGTTTGTTTTTGAGACTGAGTCTTATTTCTGAGAGTGTGTGGCTGGGAGGAAAAACCAGACCTAGCTTCTACAGGGTAGATTTGCCAAATGGTTATCATTGCCACAATTTATGTGAAGTCATCAAGGTCCTTTTATCTTCCTAGACCTTAAGGTTTCCTGTAAGTGCCAGCATGTTTACTGTGGCAAACTTTATATTAAACATATTAAGTGACATAATCAGCAGATATCTGAAGAGGTTGAGGACCATCTATACAGTATACTTGACTTAGTTCCTTTCTTTAAACTTAACTTTGAAAACATATTAGCTTAAATATCTTAATTACCTTTAATAGTTTTTTTTAAAATGATTTATTATATGTAAGTAACACTGTAGCTGTCTTTCAGACACTCCAGAAGAGGGTGTCAGATTTCATTACAGATGGTTGTGAGCCACCATGTGGTTCCTGAGATTTGAACTCAGGACCTTTGGAAGAACAGTCAGTGCTCTTAACCGCTGAGCCATCTCTCCAACTCCCCACCTTTAAAAGTTTATAAAAAGTTAGTAACTTATATAAGTTTAGGACTTTCAGATTTAATCCTGTTAAGGTTAAGACTTAGAAAATTGAGTTGAAATTTAATTAAAAATTTTTAACACCAAAACAAAAATTTAAACCATAATGCAATTCATCGAGAGAATTTTTCTATTTTATTACATGGAAAAAAAAGAAAAATCAATGAAAGTAAAAACAAGAAAAGAAATAGAAGCAAGACAAATATTCATGTGAAACTGAGTAGATGTTAATCACATCATCATAGAAAAATCTATCATAATCTATCATATCAAAATACTTTGGTGACTTACTGCTTCTGTATTCTAAAAGAGATACAATGATAATCTTTGGGTTGAATAGGAGTGAGAAGTTTATAAGTAGTTGCCTTAGTTTATACCATGTGGCCATGTTAATCAAGTTGGTGATGAAGTCCCATGGCATGTACTGTTTAACCTTCATAAAGATGGCTGGAAGCTATGTGGCTGCTATTTAAAATATATTTTTTAGATCTATTATTTTAAACAAGAGCAAATCTAAGTTTCATATACAGTATATTCTAAACAAGATTTAAATCACAAATGTAGTCAATCATAGCAAATTAATGTCACTACAAATAAACAGTCAATGTGACATCAATGTCCTTCTGATGCATCCCAAAATAGAATGGGAAAATAAGAGAGAATGGGGAGACAGCCTACAGAAAGAGAAAACATTTTTTACGGACTGTATAATTGATAAGGAATTGTTGTTGAGAATATACAAAGAATAAAAAAATTAAATTTTCTAAGCCTCAAATCATCTAGCCATTATAAGGGCTAAAGCACTAGACAGTTCTCAGAAGATATATAGATGACCAATATACATTAGAAAAGGTATTTAATACAAAATAAAAGCATAATTAGATGAAGAAAACACTACAATTCACAAATTAAAGTTCATTTTGAGGAAAAAGGAATGAAATTCATGGCATTGGATCCAGAAGTTACTGTTAAGAAACATTAGTGAGTTTTGTAAAGACAAATGCTAAAATATATCACATTTCTTTCATATGTGAATTTAACTTTAAAATTATATAGAAAAATTGTGTGGGAAATTAAGAACTAGAGGGGGAGTTCTGAGTAATAAAGAAGAAATCTAAGAGAAGGGGAAATGAGAAGATGACAAGATAATATGGTGTCTTTGAAGGAAAGAAGAGAAGTAGCCCAAGAGGGATGGGACACTGTAGGAGTGGGATAACATAGAAGAGAGAATAATGACTATTATCTATGAAAATGCCATAATGGAACCTATCAGTTTGCACGTTATCTTAATAGCTATTAAAACACAATGGATATAATCTTTTAAAATAATTAATTTATTTATTCTTTTCCTATATATTATAACCTGACTCTAGTTTCCCCTTTCTCCTCTCCTGCCAATCCCTCTCCCAGAACCTCCCCTCTCCTCCAGATCCACTCCTCCTCCATTTCCCTTACTATATTTATAAAGGATTTCAAATGCCAAAAGAATAAAAATAAAATTAAACTGGTAATTATAAAGAATGTGATATCATAGAGTCATTAACCTTAACATGGAGAGCATTCCCAGAAGGAAGAATATGAAAATATGTATATTATTACACAAAAAAGCCCCACAGCGCTACAGTAACCATCATCACACATGGAAACTCATGTCCTGCTCTCTCTGCTCTAGGCATAGGAAACTGTGTCATGTTATCTCTTCCACAGCCATCCAGGACTCTGTAGACATAACTTTTTGGAATCCTGAATATTCCCAATGCTGTGACTTTGCTGATATATTTTATGGCAGCCTCCTTTTATCAGTGAACATGGGTTTTTAGAGTATGGTTACAGGAATTAACTTTTGCTAAGAGAGAGGATTGAAAAACACAGTAAAGGGCATAGTCAATTGAACAACCATAAAGTCCCATACCAGTCAGGTGATAGCATTAGGTACAAGGATTTCTTATTCACAGCATCCTCCCAAATCAACTAGAGGACAGAAAAATTACCTCATGCCTCTCAGTAGTTTAAATATTTAAGATATGGGTATAGACATGGAGATCCTCCAATTGGCAAGAGAACTAATCCCTGTAGTTTAAGCAACTTAAACTTCTTCCTGTCTAGTTTACAAATGAATAAGACTCAGACTATATTTATTTTATTTGGTCTTGACAATTGGGGTGGTAACCTGGGGTGCATAACCCCTAATCTACTTGTCTAACTTCTGGACTGGCTACTTCTCCAGTGATATATGCTAGATGCTTGCTGTTTCTCCTGGCCAAGTGCTCATTCTAGATTTATTTCCTCTCATGATGGCTTCCTCCTCTGTCCCATGCCCATTTCTCTCCTCTCTCTTGTAGTCCCCAACCAGGTACCTGGAAGTAAGACTACTTCTATTTCTTACAGTAATTGGCAATAGCCATTTGTATTCAACCTATAGTTTTAAATTAAAAGGCAAGATCTGCACAACACAAGCTGATATATGTAAGAATTCACTAATCTTGAGGCAATTATAACTTGGGATATAGAACTTTGTATTATAATTCATACAAGAGACCAAACATCAACAAATACCCCTCTCATATAAAACATGGGGAGGAACTCTTCCTCCCTAGAGATAAAGAAGAGTTTTTCCTGATTCTGAAAAATAAACTGAGCTCTGCAGGACTTCATATCTGCAGACAGAGCAGAAAACTGAATACAGATTTTTGTTTCACCACACATCATTTTCATGTAATGCAGCTATAATGAAATTTGCTCCGATGGGTTTGTGTCCTTTCCAAAGGAAAGGGGATGTTCTGCCATGCAAATGTATTTTACATTCAATCTATTTTATTCAGGCATTTAATGTATATAATCATTTTAATATACCTTAATTTGAACATTATTTTACATCAAACAAGCTTCAAGTTTACTTGGGATTAAGTTTGAAACCATAGACAAGTCTATACAATAAAAGATTATATATATCTTATGTGTATAAACATATACATGTGTGCAATATATGTATATATGCAATAAATGTATGCAATATATGTATACACACATATATGTACACACATATGTGTGGATAATACATCTACATATATATGAATATATACATATATATATGAATATATGTGTATATGTATATGTATATGTATATGTATATATATATATACAAATATATATATATATATACAGTGTTTTCTCCCTTCAAGTTTATCTCTATAACTTAGTTACATTTGTACCTAACATGACTATAAACAGAATTTTGGGCACATTAAATAATCTAGTGATTTATAAGATGACTAATTGCTAAATTTTCTTTTAACTACCTTTATTATAACAGTTTATAATAAATTAGTAACATATGATTTCAATATTTTAATTTTTTTGTTAAGATTTGGGGGCCTTAAAAATTACCATTTACCATTTTTGTTTTTGTTTTTTGTTTTTGTAAATTTTTATTATTATTCTTTAAAGATTTTACAGTTCAGTCATTATCCCCGTCCTGGTTTGCCCTCTGACTGTTCCTCATCCTATACCTCCTCCCATCTCCAAGAGGATGTCCCCCCACCACCACACACATATAACCAGACCTCCCCACTCCATGGGGCCTCATGTCTTTCAAGGGTTAGGTGCATGTTCTCTCACTAAAGTCAGCCCTGGCAGTCCTCTGCTGTATATGTGTTGTGGGCCTCATATTTGCTGGTGTATGCTGCCTGGTTGGTGGCTCAGTGTCTGAAAGATCTCAGGGTTTCTGGTTAGTGGAGAATGCTGGTCTTCCTTAGCTTCCAGGTTTTCCCTAATTCAACAACAGGGGTCCCTGTCTTCTGTCCATTGATTGTATTTAAATATCCTCATCTGACTGTTTCAGTTGCTTGTTGGGCCTCTTGGAGGGCAGCCATGCTAGGCTCCTGTCTGTAAGCATGTCATAGGTTTGTTCCTGAATTTGGATGTCACACTTCTACATCTTAATAGCCATACCATTTACAGTAATGGTAGCTGATCAGCATATTTTATATTTTACAGAACTTTCTTTCTTGAATGTAATTTCCTAATCTTCCCATCTTAAAAGCTTGTTGTACATATTGATCCAAAAATTGGCCATGTTTGAAAATTACAGGAATATTTCCAAGGTCTTTGCTCATACAATCACATATCTATGTTATACATATGTGTGTTCACACAAACAATGGAAGGCAAAGAGAAAACAAGACAGATACTATAAAAGAGAGAAAATCTGCTTTTATGCCAATAAAATATAAACCATTATTTGAAACTCTACTTATTCATGTAATGATATGTTCCCTTCATTGTGGAAAGCCTGGAAGTTATATGATTTTTATTTTTATTTATTTATTTATTTATTTATTTATTTATTTATTTATTATTTTTACTCTAAATCTTTTCCTTCTGTTTCTATTTTGTGGAATAATTTGAAGAGTATTGGTGTTAGGTCTTCTTTGAAGGTCTGATAGAATTCTGCACTAATACCACTTGGTTCTGTACTTTTTTTTGGTTGGGAGACTGTCAATGACCACTTCTATGTCTTTAGGGGTAAAAATGGGTACAGAACTAAACAAAGAATTTTTATGTGAGGAATATCGAATGGCTGAGAAGCACCTAAAGAAATGTTCAACATCCTTCGTCATCAGGGAATTGCAAATCAAAACAACCCTCATATACCACCTCACACCCGTCAGAATGGCTAAGATCAAGCACTCAGGAGACAGCAGGTACTGGCAAGGATGTGGATAAAGAGGAACACTCCTCCACTGCTGGTTGGGTTGCAAGCTGGTACAACCACTCTGGAAATCTGTCTGACAGTTCCTCATAAAACTGGGCATGATACTACCGGAGGACCCCACTCCTGGGTATATACCACTCCTGGGCATATACCCAGATGATTTCCCAGCATGTAATAAGGACACATGCTCCACTATGTTCATAGCAGCCCTATTTTTAATATCTAGAAGCTGGAAAGAACCAAGATGTCCCTCAGTAGAGGAATGGAGACAGAAAATGTGGTATATTTACACAATGGAATATTACTCAGCTATTAAAAACAATGAATTCATGAAATTCTTAGACAAGTGGGTAGAACTGAAAAATGTCATCCTGAGTGAGGTGACCCAATCACAAAAGAACACAAATGGTATACACTCAGTGATAAGCAGATATTGGTCCAGAAGCTCAGATTACTCAAGAAACAATTCACATATTAATTGATGCCCAAGAAGAAGGAAGGAGAGGCCCCTGGCCCTGGAAAGGCTCAGTGCAGCAGTAAAGGGGAATACCAGGATAGCGAAGCAAGAAGGGCTTGATTGGGGAACAGGGGGAGGGAAGAGGGCTTATGGGACTTTGGGCAAGGGGGTATCCAGGAAAGGGATATAAATAAAGAATATATCTAATACAAAATGTTTTGAAACAAAAACAGATACATGAGCATCTCAGACATAAAAAGACGATACTCCCTGTTCAAGAATATGAGAAAAAAAGAGATTTAAGTTTCCTTTAAAATAACTTTTTCTGTAGCATCTTCTTTGCACAGAACAACTAGGAAATGGGTTACCCTAGGAAATGGGTTTCACTTAACCATGCATGTTCCTGCCATGCCAGACCCCAGAGGCCAAGTCATCCATAATCCAAAGCAGACAAGGCAGCACCTAATTTTAGTCACAGACTTCTTTTGGACAATTATTGATTTGCAGGCAAATGTAACATATGGGTAGGAGTAATGAAGGCATCTGTGATTTTAGAATAAGATCATAAGATCTGAGAAGCCAGAAAATGAGTTAGGATCCATGAAACAAGACTTGGAGGCAACAACTAGAGCTCTGAACAAATAAGAAAAGCAATTAAAAAAAGGAACATACATGCATGTACATCTGTGCACAAATTCAAATTGTGCGCACACACATACATGCACACTCACATATTGTGTCCACACACACCAGAAAGATATTTTATGTTCATGAATTAAAATATTAGTAGTCTTTAAATGATCATACTTCATACTGTTTCAAATGGTCTACAGAGTCAAGGCAATTTCTGTTAACATGCCAAAAAAATAACACTAAAGTTTATAAAGTTTCAAAATCAGTAACAACTACAACAAAATAATGGCTTTAACAAATAAAGCCACATTTATCAAAAAGGAAACAGCAGAAGGAATTGTTCTATTTCACTTCCAATATTACTACAAAGTTATAGTAAATAAAAAATCATGGTATTATCCAGAATTTATTAGGAAATGAAGAGCAAGTAAACTAAAATCCAATCACTCAGTAATACCGGAAATCAATTTATGATGGATTAAAGCCCTTAATAGAGAGCTGTGACATCACCAGAAGAAACACAATTAAAATACTTTAGAATGTTGAAATGGCTATGAATTGCTTTGGACAAGATCCTCAGTCATAGGAAATAAAACAAAACAAAATAATAAAATGAACAAATGAAAGAAGTAAGTAAGGAAGAAAAATGTGTTTGAACAGAACTAAAAGGATTCCACTGGAAAGGAAACATTTAGAGTGAAAAGAAAAACTAAGGAAATGAAGCGACATGAAGAACTTCATAAACTCAAGAGCAGCAAGCAAACTGAATAATTCAATTTATAGATAGACAAATGTTAGTAATAGATATTATATTAACAAAAGAAACAATGGGCTAGAGAGATGGCTCAGTGGCTAAGAGCACTGACTACTCTTCCAGAGGTCCTGAGTTCAAATCCCAGTAACCACATGGTGGTTCACAACCATCTGTAATGAAATCCAATGCCTTCTTTGGGGATGTCTGAAGACACCTACAGTGTACTCACATAAAATAAACATATCTTAAAAAACAAAACAAAAAAAGAAACAACTATCAAGAGATAGGTAAGTGCTAAAAGTCATATTGGTAGTTATCAAAGAGACACAAGTAACAATGAGATGCCAACTCATATTAGCAATTGATGCTGTTCTCCTAAAGACTAGATATGTGTTCATGAGGAGAAAAGCCATCACTCTTACAATATTGAGCTCAATATAAATTAGTATAATCCTGTAAGACAATATCAAATTCCTGCAAAATTATCACATCTACCCTAAGACACAACAGTTCCACCAACTGTCTTATTTTGTTTATAATTATTATTATTATTATTATTATTATGCTATTTACTTACTATGCATCGCTGTTACAGCTTCCATTGTCTCCTTTTCTCCAAGACCCTCCCAAGGATTTCAACCAGCCTTGGCATATTAAGTTACAATAAAACTAGGAGCGTCTTCTCCTATTTAGGCTAGAAGATGCAGCCCAGTTGGGAAAAAAATGATCTGAAGGCAGACATCAGCATCAGAGACAACCATTCTTGTCACTGTTAGGAGCTTCACATGAAGATCCACCTGCCCAACAGTTACATATGTGCAGAGGGCCTAGATCCACCCAATGCATAATTTCTAGTTTGCAGTTCAGTCTCATGGTATAGTATAGTATAGTATAGTATAGTATAGTATAGTATAGTATAGTATAGTATAGTATAGTATAGTACAGTATATGTTTTCTGGTGTTGTCCTTAATCTCTCTGGCTCCTTTAGTACTTCTTTTCCATCTTCTACAGGATATCTCAAGCTTTGGCTAATGTTTGACTCTCAGCCTCTGCATCTCTTTCCATCAGTTGTTTATGAAGCCTCTTTGATGACAGTTATGCTAGGGCACTGTCTGCAAGTGTAGCAGAATATCATTAAAAGTGCCATCCCTCTCACAGCATAGGTCTCAAGCTGGGCCAGTCAATAGTTGACTATTCCCTCAATTTCTGCTCCATTCTTTAGCCTGGTTAGTAGAATTAATATAGGAAATACATTCATTTTACCAAAAACAATTTACATGTTCTACACAATTATTACAAAAATTCCGACATAATTCTTTATAGACCTTGAAAAATATACTCTACTTCATATGAAAAAGAATCCAACCCAGGATACCTAAAACAATCTTGTATAATAGAAGTACAACTGGAGGTATCACCATCCCTGATTTCAAGTTGTACTATTGAAAAATCTTAAAACCTACATGTTTTTAACACAAAAACAGACGCATTGATCAATAAAATTGAATCAAAGACTCAGAAATAAGCCCAAACACCTATGGACACTTGGTTTTTGTCAAAAAACAAAACTTTACAATGGGGGAATAAAAGTACCTTCAGCAATGTTTTTGGATTAGCTAGATGTCTGCATGTAGAGGAATGTAAATAGATCCACCCTACACAAAACTAAAGTCTAATTGTATTAATGACCTCCAGGTAAAACCAGATATACTAAATCTAATAGAAGAGAAAGTGGGGAATAGCCTTGAACACATTGGTACAAAAGACAGCTTCCTGAATAGAACACCAATGGCTCAGGCTTTAAGATCAACAATTATTGGTAAATGGGACCTCATGAAACTGAAAAGTTTCTGTAAGGCAAAGGATACCAACAAAGGGACAAAATGGCAGTCCGTAAAGTGTATATCTTCACCAATGCTACATCCGCTAGAAGGAAAATATTCAAAATACAAAAGAAACTCAAAAAAACAGAGAGCAGAAAACCAAATTACCCAATTTAAAGATGTTGTGCAAATCTAAACATAGAATCCTTGGCACAGGAATCTCTATTGGTTG
The DNA here is from genome assembly GCF_947179515.1 of Apodemus sylvaticus. Classification (NCBI taxonomy): domain Eukaryota; kingdom Metazoa; phylum Chordata; class Mammalia; order Rodentia; family Muridae; genus Apodemus; species Apodemus sylvaticus. The sequence continues at coordinate 85,210,100 of NC_067474.1, forward strand.
AGAAGAACATACATAAATGTTCAACATCCTTAGTCTTCAGGGAAATGAAAGTCAAAATGACTGATATGTAATATGGAGCAATGGGAACACTTCTCCATTGCTAGTGGGAGTGCAAACTTGTACAACAACATTATGAATCAAATTTGTAGCTTCTCAGAAAATTAGAACTTCATATACCTTAAGACCCAGCTATACCATTCCAGAGCATATACTAAAAAATTGTTCCACCTTGTCTCAATGATACTTGATCAACTATCTCCCTAGCATCTTTATTTGTAATAGCCAGAAACAGAAAACATTCTATAGATCCCTCTACTGAAGAGTGGATAAACACAATGCGGCATATTTATATAATGTAGTATTACTCAGCTATTAAAAACAAGGACATCATGAGATTTTCAGGCAAATGGATGGAACTAGGAAAAGATAATCTTGAGTGAGATTATCCAGGCTCATAACAGAAATATATACTCATGTATAAGTGGGCATTAGTCATAAAGTACAGCATAACCATGTTACAAATTACAGCCCCAAAGAAGCTCAGCATAAGGAGGGTCCAATGTGAGATGCCTGAATGTCACTGAGAAGGGAAATATATTACACATTAGGGATGAAGGGAGGGAGGAGATTGGATAGATAATGGGGTGGAATTGAAAACAGGAGGGATCAGGTTGTGGGAGGATGGAGGGTGCGTGTACTGAAAGAGACCTCAGAGGATGGGGCATCTCTGAGATGAACTATAAACCCATGACCATGGAAGTCTATTTCAGGCTTTATATTGCCTATTACTAGAAATCTATGAAGATGAACTTAATTAAGACTTCTAGTAATGGGCAATATCAAGTCTGAAACAGCCATCTTCTGTAATTAGACAAGATTTTTCAATGGAGGAATTGGGAGGAATTGGGACACTAAACTAGCCTCAAATCCTTAGCCTCACAATGTGTCCTCCCTTCAAGATGTTAAAGCTGGTCATATTAACATCATGGATGGAACATGGAATCATTATGTTACATGAAATAAACCAAGTCTAAAATAAAATTTTGACATGGTCTCATTTGTATCAATTATCTTAACATCAGCGGATTATCTTTTCTTGTTCTAGCTATTTGACTACAACTTGCATGATGTCTTGTTTTTAATAACTGAGTAATACTACATTATGTAAATATGCACATTTTGTGCTTAATATCAACGTAATTTTTGATTCTCTGAATTTTTGTAAGACATAATCCTCATGATGGTTAAGTAATTAGGACTATGTATCATTCTTCCAAAGGAACTGAGTTTGATTTTTTTTCAGCCTCCATGTTAGGTACCTAATGATAAATTTTTAACTCAGTCTCCAGGTTTGATTCAATATTTCTGTCCTCTGTAGGCATTGCATTCATGTTCAAATAGACCAACACACATACACACAAACACACACACACAATTTATAGCTAACTATAAATCTTTAAATATAAAAGTATATAAGATAAAATATACATATAATTATATAATACATAAATATATAAATATATTTATATAATTTTATTTATATATCCATATAGAATTATATATAAAATATATGTCATATTATCATTTAATATAATTTAAATATGTTACCAGCAAATATTAATTTTCACTAATATTACATAATATTATAGATACTATATTAATGTTATAGGATATTATAGCATGATAAATATTAATATAAACTAAGTAAAAATAATATTATTTAATATAAAGTTAATATAATACTATATACATATATGCATAATTATACATATATATGATATATTACACACATATACATAATTTTTCTTTCCAATTCTCTATTATAGTCTCTTCTCTGATGTTTTTAGTAAGAAAAATTTGTCTCTGGCTTTTCATTTTCCTCTTCCCATCTATTTTCTGTCTCTGCTCATTTTAGCAAGCATTCTGATATTTGTAATCTCTTCAATATTTCCCTGTGAGTGTTTAGTGACCCATGATAGTATGATCCTATTAATAACAAGAACACTAAAAGATTGACTAGAAGGTCTTTATTCATAGGTAAAAATTTTTGACTATTGACTGCACTGTAAGATGTTATTATGCCTATCTTTTTTTTTTTTTTTAGATAAACTCTGATGTCAGAAACACTCACACTGCCAAAAGCTCTTTCTGCTGGAGCAGAACCTTGCCAGGTCTGCTGCAGTAAAGATTCCATCTCTTGATACTTCCCAGAGAACCAAAACTTCAGGGTAGTTGGTAAGAACACTGTACCCCCTCCCACCTCTGGAGGCCCAGAGTTGCCACCAGGGATCCAGCAGGACTCAATTCCCAGCAACCACCAAAAACTCTGACCTTCTGAATAGTAGTCCCCTTCTGATCCTTCTCCCCATCCAACCTTCCAAAGCTTTTTCTGCTGAGGTAGAATCTTGCCAGGTCTTCTGCAGTGAAGATTCCATCTCCTGATAGTTCCCAGAGAACCAGTCACTCAGGGCAGTTGAACCAGCCACTCAGGACAGTCTAGAGAATGGGAATCCCAGGAGTACACATACACAGGCTTGCAGAACAGAAAAGCCAAAATCATAAAGAGTAAAACCAGCTAACACCAGAGAAAACTAGATGGCAAAAGGCAAAAGCAATAAAGTAATCTTCTTTCAAGAAACTGAAAAGAAGATAGCTACACAAACAGAATTCTATCTTTAACAATGAAAATAACAAGAAGCAACCTTTCCTTATCTTTCCTTAATATCTCTTAATGTCTCAATTCCCCAATAAAAATACATAGACTAAGAAACTGGATAAGTAAACTGGTCCCAAAAGTTTGCTACATAAAAGAAACTCATCTCAGTGACAAAGACACTCATTACCTCAGAGTCAAAGGTTGGAAAACAGCTTTCCAGGAAAATGGCCCCAAGAAGCAAGCTTGAGTGGCCATACTCATATGGAATAAATTTTACTCTCCACTAAAAGTTGTCAAAAAAAAAAAAATAAGGCGGGACACTTCATAATTATCAAAGGAAAAATCTACCAAGATGAACTCTCAATTCTGAACATCTATGCTTCAAATGCAAGGACACCCACATTAATAAAAGAAACTTTACTAAAGTTCAAAGCATACATTCCACTCCTCACATTTTTAGCAGGAGACTTCAACACCCCACTCTCAATAATGGACAAATGGAAACAGAAACTAAGCAGAGACACAGTGAAACTAAATAAAGTAATGGACAAAATGGATCTAACAGATATTTATAGAACATTCCATCCTCACTCAAAAGAATATATCTTCTTCTCAGCACATCATGGTACCTTCTCTAAAACTGACCATATAATTGGACACAAAATGGGCCTCAACAGATACAGGAATATTGAAATAATTCCATCCAACCTAGAATTCTGTTAGATCACCATGGCCTAAGGCTGGTCTTGAGATCAAACAAAAACAACAGAAACCATGCATACACATGGATGTTGAATAGTGCTCTACTCAATGATAGCTTGAAGTAATAAAGGAAGCAATAAAGAAAGAAATTAAAGAGTTTTTATAATTTATTGAAAATGAGGAAACATACCAAAACTTATGGGACACAATAAAAGCAGTGCTAAGAGGAAAATTCATAGCTCTAAGTGCCTCCAAAAAGAAATTGGAGAGAGCTTACACTAGCAGCTTGACATTACACTTGAAAACTCTAGAACTAAAAGAAGCAAATATACCCAAGAGGAGTAGAGAGCAGGAAATATTCAAACTCAGCTCTGAAATCAACAAAATAGAAACAAAAAGAACCATACAAAGAATCAACAAAACCAGGAACTGGTTCTTTGAGAAAATCAGCAAGATAGATAAATCCTTAGCCAGACTAACAAGAGGGCCCAGAGGCAATACCTAAATTAATAAAATCAGATGTGAAAAGGGAGACATAGCAACAGAAACTGTGGAAATTCAAAAAATCATCAGATCCTACTACAAGAGTGTATATTCAACAAAATTGGAAAATCTGCACTAAATGGACAATTTTCTAGACACCTACCAGGGGCCAATGTTAAAAAAGTATCAGATTAAACTATCTTAATAGCCCCACAAGTCCTGAGGAAATAGAAGCAGTTGTTAATAGTCTCCCAACAACAACAACAACAACAACAACAACAACAAACAACAACAACAAAAGCCCAGGAGAGATAGATTCAGTAGGGAATTCTATCAGATCAACAAAGAAGAGCTAATACCGATACTCTTGAAACTATTCAACAAAATAGAAACTCAAGGAACACTACCCAGTTCATTCTCTGAAGCCACAATAATGCTTATACCTAAACCAAACAAAGGCCAAACAAGGAAAGAGAACTTCAGAACAATTTCCCTAATGAACATTGATGGAAAAATTCTCAACAAAATTCTGGCCAACTGAATCTAAGAATCCAATAATGCTTCACAACAAGAATCCACCAAGATCAAGTAGGCCTCATCCAAGGGATGCAGGGATCATTCAATATATGGAAATCCATCGATGTAATTCACTACATAAACAAACTCAAAGAAAAAGACCACATGGTCATTTCATCAGATGCTGAAAAATCTTTTTACAAAATTCAGCATCCCTTCATGATAAAAGTGTTGGAGAGATCAGGAATCAAGGCCCATACCTAAACATAGTAAAAACAATATACTGTAAACCGGTAGCTAACATGAAACTAAATATAGAGAAACTTGAAGCAATCCCATTAAAATCAGGGACCAGACAAGGCTGCCCACTCTTTCCCTATCCATAATACTCAGAGTCCTAGCCAGAGCAATTAGACAACAAAAGGAGGGCAAAGGTATATAAACTGGAAGGGAAGAAGTCAAAGTATCACTATTTGCAGATGATATATGATAGTATACTTAAGCAAAAAATCCACCAGCAAACTCCTACAACTGATAAACAACTTCAGCAAAGTGGCTGTATATAAAATTAACTCAAGCAAATAAGTAGCCTTCCTATACTCAAAGGATAAACAGGCTGAGAAAGAAATTAAGGAAATGATACCCTTCACAGTAGTCACAAATAATATTATACGCCTTGGTGTGACTCCAACTAAGCAAGTAAAAGATCAGTATGAGATGAACTTCAAGACTCAGAAGAAAGAAATCATAGAAGATCTCAGAATATGGAAGGATCTCCCATGATCAGGGATTGGAAAGATTAATATAGAAAAAAATGGTCATCTTTCCAAAAACAATCTATGGATTCAATGCAATCCGCATCAAAATTCCAAGTCAATTTTTCATAGAGCTAGAAAGAGCCATCTGCAAATTCATTTGGAATAACAAAAAACCCAGGAGAGCTAAAACTATTGCACAAAGCAAAAGATCTACTGGGAGAATCACCACTCCTGGCCTCAAGCTCTACTACAGAGCAATAGTGATAGAAACTGTATGGTATTGGTACAGAGACAGGCAGGAATATCAATGGAATAGAACTGAAGACCCAGAAAATAACCCACACAATTATATGGGTCATTTGATCTTTGAGAAAGGAGCTAAAAACATCCAGTGGAAAAAAGATAGCATTTTAAACAAATGATGCTGGATCAACTGGAGGTCAGCATGCAGAAAAATGCAAATTGACACATTCTTATCTTCTTGTACAAAGCTCAAGTCCAAGTGGATCAAGGACCTCCACATAAAACCAGATACACTGAAGTTTAGAGAGGAGAAAGTGGGGAAGAACCTTGAACACATGGGCACAGGGGAAGATTTCCTGAATAGAACACCAATGGCTTATTCTCTAAGAACAAAAATCAACAAATGGGACCTCATAAGCTGCAAAGCTTCTCTAAGGCAAAGGACATGGTCAATAAGACAAAATAGCAACCAACAGATTGGGAAAAGATCTTTACCAATCCTACATCAGATTGAGGGGTAATATCCAATGTATACAAAGACCACAAGAACTTAGACTCCTAAGGTGTCAAAAAACCCTATTAAAATGGGGTAAAGAGCTGAACAGGGGATTTTCAACTGAGGAAACTCAAATGGCTCTGAAACACCTAAAGAAATGTTCAGCATCCTTAGTTATCAGTGAATTGAAAATCAAAACAACCCTGAGATTCTACCTCATACCAGTCAGAATGACTAAGATGAAGAACTCAGGGGACAGCAGATGCAGGAGAGAATATGGAGAAACAGGAACACTTCTCCATTGCTGGTAGGCTTGCAAGTTGGTAATACCACTCTGGAAATCAGTTTAGCCTTTTCTCAGAAAATTGTACATAGTACTACCTGAGAACCCAGCTATACCACTCCTGGGCATATACCCAGAAGATGCTCCCACATGTAATAAGGACATATTCTCCACTATGTTCATAGCAGCCTTATTGATAATAGCCAGAAGGTGGAAAGAATCCAGGTGTTCTTCTACATAGGTATGAATACAGAAATTGTGGTATATATACACAATGGAGTACTATTCAGCTCTTTTTTTTTCATGTATTTTTTATTTACATATCAGATGATTTCCCCTTTTCTGGGTCCCCACTCCCCGCAAGTCCCATAAGCCCTCTTCCCTCCTCCTGTTCCTCCATCTACTCCTTCTCACTTCCCTGTTCTGGTATTCCCCTATACTCTTGCATTGAGTCTTTCCAGAACCAGGGGCCACTCCTCTGTTCTTTTTGGACATCATTTAATATGTGGATTATTTCTTGGGTATTCCAAATTTCTAGGTTAATATCCACTTATCAGTGAGTGCATACCATGATTGATCTTTTGAGACTGGATTACCTCACTTAGTATGATGTTCTCCAGCTCCATCCATTTGTCTATGAATTTCATGAATTCATTGTTTCTAATGGCTGGATATTACTCCATTGTGTAAATATACAATGAATTCATTCTTAGGAAAATGGATGAAACTAGAAAGTGTTATCCTGAGCTAGGTAGCACAATCACAAAAGAACACACATGGTATGCACTCACTGATAATTGGCTATTAGCGCAAAAGCTTAAAATAAACATGTTGCAATTCACAGAACACAGGAAGGTTAAGAAGAAGAAAGACCAAAGTGGGTGTTCTTTGGTTCCTCTGAGAAAGTAATGAAATATTCACAGGAACAACTATGGAGACAACATGTGGAGCAGATACAGAAGGAAAGGCCACCCAGAGAATGTCCTAGATGGGGATTCAACCTACAAACAATCACCAAACCCCAAAACTACTATGGATGACAGGAAATGTGTACCTAATATATAACAGGAGCTTGTTATGGTTGTCTTTTGGAGGGGCCCTGCCAGAGACTTACAGATACAGAGGTAAATAGTAGCAGCCAACCACTGGACTGAGTGCAGGGTTCACAATGGAGGATTTGGAAGACCAACTGGATGAGTGAGGGGGGTTTGCACCCCCATGGGAAGAACGGTGATGTTGGCCAACCAGATGCCCCAGGGCTCCCAGGGACTAAGCCATCAGCCAAGGGGTACACATCATTCCAGCCAAAAGAGTGGGAGAAGAATGCCTTGCAGGGCATCAGTGGCAGGAGAGGTTCTTGGTCCTGTGAAGGCTCAATAGGGGCCCCAGTGTAGGGAAGTTGAGTGGGGGGTCATAGGAGTGTGTTGGGTGGAGGAGCATATTCTTGGAGGCAGGGTGTGGGAGCATGGGTTGGGTGGTTTTTGGGGAGGGGGAAACAGGGAAGTGGTATAACCTTTGAAATGTAAATGAATAATAAATTCAATTAAAAAAAACAGTCTTTTCGGTAGTTTTCTAAAACAGAGTGAAGGCTGGGAATATAGCTCAGTAGATAGAGTGCTTGACCAGCATGCATGGAGTCCTAGTATCCTGGTTTGTTTCTCTTTTGCCATGATAACACACCAAACAAAAGCAACTTGTTTGGGGGAGAATTTATTTGGCTTACACATCTTGATCCCATTTAGTCATGAGGATCAAGGCAAGAACTCAAAAGCAAGAGTAGAGGCAGGAATTGTGGAGGGAGGAATCCTGCTTACTGACTTGTTTCTTATGACTTTCCTAACCCATTTTCTAATACACCCAGGACCTCTTGCCAAGAAATTGTACTGCCCACAGTAGCCTGGGGCTTCCTGCATCCATCTTTAATAAAAAAAAATTCCTTCACAGACATGCCCACAGGACAATTTGGAGGAGGCAAATCCTCAATCAATATTTCCCTTTTCCTTTCCCTTTCCCAGACATGTCTAGAAAAAATAGAAACATTCACTTAATTGGTGTATTTAGTATGAAATTCCACCTTGATCCTGTGATTACTTGCTTTTTCCTGGGTCAGTGATCCTGTTTGTTTTACTTCTGAGACTAAACTTCTAGCCCAGTGCATATGACAGAGGTAAATAGAAAGGTCTGCATCCTAAATTTTTTCAATTAATTTTCTTGTGCTTGTAAGCTGATTTTCACTTTCTTCTTCAGAGTCACTTGGCAACACAAGTGACTGAAAATATGATGGACACTGAAGTAAGCCAGACATTTTCCTCTCCATGATGAAAGTTTAAGATTTCCTCATGTATTTTATTCTATAAAATTTCATATGATTTTCTACATCTTATAATTTTTACTATCTGCTTTTAATCTTTAATTTTTTTGTTGTTTTCTTGCTTTGTCCTTGTACGTCTTTTAACATATATAGCTTTGTTGGCCTGAGTAGCAGGTGGGGAAAGACTGAAAATAAATGCCAAAGTTCTACTTTACAATGTTTAACTCTGACCATGCTAACTAATTGCTAATTTTATGAAATGCTAAATATCAACCATCTTTGTATTTCTTTGCTGGTACTGCTGCTTTTATTCTCAGACTGAAATTGGGCATTTCTTGGAGTTACTTGATGTAGGAAAACAACACTTCAGTCCATAGCAGTAGGTGTCAGATAGTCTGATAAAGTTACTTTATTTTTCAAGTTTACTGAACTGATAGTCAGTACAGGGTTAATAAATGTCCTGTGAGCACTTTTATTTCTTTTAATCCTGGACTTTCTATTATAAAGCCAATCATCCAAAAATTAAACTAATCCATCTTTGTTACATTAATGGAACTTAGCTGCCTTTTAACTACCCAAAGCTTCCCTGTTAATGAATGATTTTTATTTTATAAAACCTCAATAGTTGCATCTAGCCAGTAATACACCACCTTCTTAATGGAGGCAAGAGACATATTATTTAAGTAGAAAAATAGTTTGAGAACTGGTTTCTGGTGCCAGGAAATATTTGATTTCAGTAAATGGTTCTCTTGGGTTACTTCATTTCTTGAATGAATATGAAAAGATTATGATTTACAATGACATTATATCATATTATACTTTGTTGAAAGATCCACATCAAAGCGTAAAAAAGGAAAGGAAGAAAATCATAAGAAAAGAAGGGAGGGCAGGTGGGCAGGCTGTGGGTGAAAGGAGAGGATGCAAGGGGGTAAGGAAGGAAGCAGGGTGTAAAGAAGGAGGGGAGGAAACAAGAGAAAGGAAGAAGGGAGTGGGGTTGATGTTGGCTGGCTTCCAAGCTCATGCTCTGTGAGTTTTATTGTTTTATGGCTTATTTGCTCCTGACCCATGCTCTACACATCTATCTTGTTTGCCAGCATCTAAGTATGGTTTCACAAATCTATCGAAGTTTACAGTAAGTTAGAAAGGTAATGTTTCCAAGAAGATTTAAAATTACTGGTAGTAAAATAATGACCACAACCCGACCAGTCCCTCTGGAGAAGCCTGAGGTTTGCTTTTCCTGAAATACCAATTTTAGATGGCACTGAGGCAACATCTTGAGTGCCCAGTATATTAAGGACAAAGATTTTAACAACCCTTGTTTCTCAGGGTCTATGATCTTATTCTCATGCATTGATTCCTATGTCTCCTGCAGAGGTATGTTTATGGTTTGTTTGTTGCACATAACATGTAAGACAAGTTTGCAGTAATTTTGTGGCTGTTGTGGTCATTTGTGATTAAACAATTGTTAAAATGTACCTAGAATCTTGTAATTTTTAAATAATGTTATGACAACATTAATTACCAAGGTCAAAGCTCCACTCTATCTCTCCCTTTCAAGTCCTCTCCATTGTCAACCCAATTCATTTCTTCTTTTATTCATCATATAATGCTAGTGGGCCACACACTTCTTTAAGTTAAAAGGCTAGAAAGTCTTAAACACATGACCATTATGTGTTCAATTTTCCTGATTCAGAAGTAACAAAGCAATGCTGAGGTGGGGGTTAGATCACATTTGCTAGTTTTACACATAAATGCTCTTATTTGGAGTAAAATATTTGATAGCTCAAGTCACTGGAGATATCTTACCCCACAATTCTGTACAGTAAATGAAGAACCAAAATGGTAACAACTTAGTGGGTACACGTGTAATAGCTGAAGCTTTCTATTGAATTTTATAAGCGAATCGTATCCTTGCTGCATACACTCTCAGCAGCATAGAACATAAGAACAGTCCGTTTAGCTATAGGCACACTCTCAATGCTTGCCTTTGGCATGAACTCTAGCTTACCTGTCCCTCTAGTTTGTTAAGTGTGAGTGACTCTGCTACAAGGTTGGAAGCTCAGTAACAAAATCCTGCAATGACTTTGAGGCAGTCCATCTGCTTCACTCAGGGTTGAAGTTAAATTAATAACCAAGTGATATAATTTTTGCTTTCTGTATAAAACTCACTTATGAAAATTGACACCTTCTATTAATGTGTCCAGCATGAGCAATTTTCAACCCCTCTCCTAAGCACTATTTTTTCTGTTACAGTTTTGTCTATAAAGTCACAAACAGAAATATTTGCTTCCAAACATGGGAGGCAAGTCTTTACATCGTGAGCAATGCATATTGAATAAATATTCCTCCTGCTAATTCTAAGGGTGAACATACAGAATATTTGTTAAATAGAACTCAGATGATGTACAAGATACCAGTGCCCAGGACTGTTCTTCATTCTACATGTATTTCATTACAGGATGATGAGACTGTTAGATTAGAAACATGAAATGCAAAATGAACTTGCCTGACTATCTGATGTGAGAGGGTAGATCAGCTGAGTACATATAGAGATTTTTCTCCACATGTTCTCAGAACACCAGTTTCCTCACATGGTTGGGAAGCAAGAATAAAGATCTGAAACCTGGGTTCCTAGCCTGGGATCCCAACACTTCACAGAAAAAAATGAAAGATAGCTGCTTTGTTTAGTCAGGTATCTATCTGTGAAAACACACACACACACACACACACACACACACATGCACACACGCACACAATTACCACTGTAGTCCATTAAGGCCAGCTACAGGATAAAATCTGAATACAGGTCTATAAATCCATGCAAAGGGAACAGAGTCCAACAGACTCTCCTATTAGTGTGCACCTGGTTAACTTCCAAAGACCTCAAGACCCAATGGATAAGAAAAGGTTAAATCATCTACTGTAACTACTGCCAAAAAACCAGTGTATATTCTCAGCATTGACATTTCATAATTATTAACATTTATACAAACATTTAACCACATTAATCATGGAGCAGCTTTTTCTCTGAGGTTTTAGTTAAGCAGGGCACAGACTACTAGCTGTGTTTTCTCCAGATGAACAGATGGCACACAGTGCATCCAATTACTTCTGAAGTTCAGTATGTCCAAAGATTGACTTTATTTAGTTGAGTGTTATGAAGGCACATGCTTTTATGTGAGGGTATTAAGAATGGAAATAAGGATAAAGCTCTGGAAGCCCTTTGGTGTTCCCCTAGACATTCATTGTTCCATTGGAGTGGATTTGTTTTCAATTAGAAGACATGTAATTGTCTCAATTATTTTGGTTTTCATTTAAATTCTCTTTGCCTCTTTCTCCTGTACTCTTTGAAAGCTGGGTTTGCTTTTGCAAGGAACTGGGAAGCCATGCCCAAATTTGTATAAATAGACTGTACTTAACAGAAACAGGAAGTAAACCTAGTCTAGCTGTTGAAGCTGTGTAAACCAGGAAAAAGTTTAAGGAGAAGGTTAGATGAAGACACAGCACAGTGGTCATGACTTATGACTTGTTAGGTATTTTATAACTTTGCATTGATACAAGGTGAAGGAAAGAAAATATGTATTTCTTTTTCAATATAAAGAACAAAACTTCATGAAAATTGAAAATTGAAATGCATCTATTCCCATACATCCACCCTGTACATATTCCCAGTTGCTAGAATGAAACAAATTGCCTAGTCATTACTTCTAAACATGGTCATCATCACTTTTCTGGATGCATGGCAGTTCACATACTGTATGTGTATTATGTATACATGAAACAATATCCATAGTTCTTTATTTGAAGGCCAATGCTCTATGTAAAAGTAGACATATCTTTATAGTAGAAACTTCTATCCATGTGAACATACACAAACATATCCATATTTACCTGTTTATGTGCCTTTCTAATCCTTTGAAGTTAATATTTACAATATTCGGTTATGTATTTTAAATAATATTAAACCATGTAGTTTGTTTAAGGTATTCAGAGTAGCTTCCATAAATGTGGCAAACATTTTCTGAAATAGATTTTAGAAAGGTAAAAACCTGAAACAAAATACTAAAGTGATCCTCAAGTCCCAGAAAGAATTCTCTGGCTCATCTCTCACAGTAGCAGCCAATTATAGCAGCTCATAGAATGCTTTTCATTTCTGAGAAGCATTCCTTGTGCTCTCTGCAAAAGTAAGAAAGGAGAATTATTGCCCTTTTTATGTATAAAACACAGGAGCAATTCTCATCAGATTGGTACTACAAGATGAAAAATTTAATATTTGCAATATTTATAAAGAGATTCATCTCTGAGATGTGCCTCTCATATACATCATCTCCTGGTATAATCTAATATTTGTAGGAATCCTTGTGCTCGATATTTTTTATAACTGCAATAAATTATCCAAGCCAATTTAAAAATAATAATATTTACCTGCAAATTCTCATAACCCTGTGATACAATCTGTCTCCAGTTGAAGTAATATGTAATAATTACTTTTCTTTTTCATTGTTTCTGTCAAGTATTTTTCTTTGTCCCAGTTTTATATCTTTATATATATATTCTTGGAGCTCATTGTTTCCTGGTGTCTTTTCTGTTTAGTTATTTTATGTTCAAAATATTACTCTCCTAAAATATAATAACTTACTGCAGTTGAGTTTAAATATGCAAACGAAACAACAAACATGATCATCAGTGAATCCCATAGCTCAACTCTTGAACCATCTTGTATCAATTCTAGTGTTCATTTTACAGAGAAAAGTTGAAGAAGAAGTTAATGATGATTAAGTTTTAGGAACTTCAGTTGCATGATTTCAATCGCTTTTCAATAGACATAACATTCATGTTCAACTGCTAATAGATGATATTTATTTGCAAAATAAGGTATTTTAATCACAAGTAATTGAACTATTGTTAATCCCTACTCCATTTTTTCTTTCCTTTTTTCTTTGTAGGTATAGACTAAATTACCTAAGCTGTGAGCATTTCAATCATATAGCTTTCAGTTGATACTTCATTTTGTTTCAATTGAACTTGTCATTGTGGTTTTCAGTCCTGCTCATTATGTTACCACTAGACATCTAAGTACCTCATGGTTCATAGAAAACAATCTATTATTTGGTGTGGTAAGTCTGCTGACATCATGACAGGAAAATATAGGATTCAACGAATATCCTCAGTTTTCTATTTTACAGTTGACACAAGTGACCTAATAATGATGAGACTCATCAACCCTAAAAATACAAAATTTTACAATTTGAGATATGTTTCCAAATTATATCACCTATATGCATCCTGAAGTGGAAACTTTCCTCACAAAGTCAATTATATCAAATGATGTTTTGCTGGGGAACACAGGTGAAAGGATGTTTCTCTAAAGCAGATATATAAATGTTTTCCTGAAGCAGACACAGGTGAAAGGGTGACTGGTTACAGCATTCATGTAAAAGATGCATAATGTTAGATTATAAATATAACCCCACAGACAGTGAGAGTTCAATCATTGGTTCGCTTTGCTATGCCTCACTATTCTTCATTGATTACACACGTAGGTTTGCCTTACTTTTTGTTGCTGAGTTTTGTTTGTGGTGACTTCATAAAGAGAAGCTTGCCAAAACAGTTCTTGTGGTTTCCTGCATCTTCTTGCCACACATGGATACGCTTTGTGCTTGCTGAGCCTTGTGGTTTCTTCTGAATTAAAATGTATTGAATGTAGTAGGGTATGAAAAAGTAACTGGACATATCACATATGCAGTCAAACAGAGATGAATGCTGCTGTTTCGTTTAGTTTTTTTCCTGAACAACACCTGAATCCATGTGATGTTGCACCTTCAATTCAGAATAGATTTTTTTCTCAGTTTAATCTCTTTGTAAACACACTCATAATTGTATCTCCTATTCAGATAAAGGCGACAATTAAAAGTTACCAGCACAATTGCTTATCTAGCTGTCTTTATTCTTTTATTGTTGTGTATGGGGAGAAGGGTATGGGGAACATGTATCTTAGCTATTTGAGGGTTAATGTATCATTGGTAGGAAGGCATGTAGGACAGATAATGGTAGCTGGTTTTACCTTTCAACAAGGTTTGTTACTGGGTTATTTACTGAGGCGATCAGATTAATAGCAAACATGTTTACCCACTAAGTTATCTTACTGCCACTATTGTAACATTTTCTTACTCCAAATTTCATGTTCAGCAGGATGGAACTAGAAATGATATTTCATGTTTTCTAATTGTCCTTACATGTTTTCATTTATCTTTTCCTCATTGCTAAGGTAGATTTTCTTTCAGATTCAATTTTTAATGTGCTAGATTTTAAATATCAGTTATTTTGGAAATAGAACACATATCAATTCTTTGAAATTTTCATATATACATATAAACATGAGAATTTTACATACACATGTAAATTTTTTTAATTTATTTTTGATTGAATATTGTCTTCATTTACATTGCCAATGGTAAAACCTTTCCTGATATCCCCCCTCCCCTAAGACCCCTACTCCCTCCCCTTCAGTTTCCCCTTGCCTCCACATATATGTCTTTCCACCCAATACACTCCCTCTTCCCCTCGCCTCAGGTTCCCTTTGTTCAGGCCTCTGTTGAGCCTTTACCTAACCAAGGACTATTCCTCCCACTGATGTCCAACAAGATCTTCCTCTGCCACATTTTGGCTGGAACCATGTGTGCCCCTTGGTTGATCAGTCCCTGTGAGTCTTGGGGCATCTGGGTGGCCAAAATCATTGTTCTTCCCATGGGGCTGTAAACCCCTTCAGCTCCTCTGGACCATACTCCAGCTCCTCCATTGGGGACCCCATGGCCAGTCCAATAGTTGGTTGTTAGCATCTGCCTCTGTATTTGTAAGGCTCTGGCAGGGCCTCTCCAGAGACAACCATGGCATGCTCCTTTTGGTATAAACTTTTTGTTGTCCATAGTAGTGTCAGGATTTGTTGACTGTTTATAGGATGAATCCCCACATAGGGCATTCTCTGGGTGCCCAGTCTCTGCTCCATACATTGTCTCCCTTATTACTCCTGTGAGCATTTTGTTCCCTTTCTTAGAGAAACCGAAGCACCCTTACTTAAGTCCTCCTTATTCTTGAGCTTGGTGAATTGTAACTTGTTTATTTTGAGTTTTGGGGCTAACATTCGCTTATTAGTGAGTGCATACCATGTGTGTTGTTTTGTGATTGGGTTACCTCACTCAGGATGGCACTTTCTAATTCCATCCATTTGCCTAAGAATTTAATGAATTCATTGTTTTTAATAGCAGAACAGTACTCCATTGTGTGTGTGTATGTTTATATATATATATATATATACATATATATATATATATATATATATATATATATACCACAGTTTCTGTATCCATTCCTCTGTTGAGGGACATCTGGATTCTTTCCATCCTCTGGCTATTATATATGTGACAGCTGTGAACATAGTGGAGAATGTGTTCTTATTACATGTAGGAGCATCTTCTGGGTATATGCCCAGGAGTAGTATAGCTGGGTCCACTGGTAGTAATATGTCTAATTTTCTGAGGAATTGGCAAACTGATTTCCGGAGTGATTTTACCAGCTTGCAATCCCATCAACAATGGAGAAGTGTTCCTTTCTCCCCACATTCTCTCCAGAAACTTCTGTCCCCTGAGTTTTCATCGTAGCCATTTTGACTGGTGTAAGGTGGAATCTCAGGGTTGTTTTGATTTGCATTTCCCTGATAACTAAGGATGCTGAACATTTCTTTTGGTGCTTTAGAGCCATTTGAGTTTCCTCAGTTGAGAATTCCCTCTTTAGCTCTGTACCTCATTTTTAATAGGGCTGTATAACTCTCTGGAAACTAACTTCTTGAGTTCTTTGTATACATTAGATATTAGCCCTCTATCAGATGTAGAGTTGGTAAAGATCTTTTCCCAGTTTGTTGGTTGCTGTTTTGCCCTATTGACTTTGTCCTTTGCTTTACAGAAGCTTTGCAATTTTCTGATGTCCCATTTATTGATTCTTGTTCTTAGAGCAAAAGCCATTGGTGTTCTGTTCAGGAAAATTTCCCCTGTGCCCACATATTCAAGATTCGTCCCCACTTTCTCCTCCATAAACTTCAGTGTGTCTGGTTTTATGTGTAGATCATTGATCCAATTGGACTTGAGCTTTGTACAAGGAGATAAGAATGGGTCGATTTGCATTTTTCTGCATACAGATCTCCAGTTGATCCAGCACCATTGTTAAAAATGTTATCCTTTTTCCACTGGATGTTTTTAGCTTCTTTGTCAAATATCAAGTGACCATATGTGTATGGGTTCATTTCTGGGTCTTCAATTCTATTCCATTGATCTTCCTACTTCTCTGCATACCAATAACAAACAGTTTTTATCACTATTACTCTGTAGGAGATTTTGAGATCAGGGATGGTGATTCCCCCAGAAGATCTTATGTTGTGGAGAATGATTTTTGCTATCCTGGGTTTTTTGTTATTCCAGATGAATTTGAGAATTGCTTTTTCTATATCTATGAAGAATTGATTTGGGATTTTGATGGGGAATGCATTGAATCTGTAGATTGCTTTTGCCAAGATGGTCATTTTTACTGTATTGATTCCACCAATCCATGAACATGGGAGATCTTTCCACCTTCTGAGACTTTCTTTGATTTCTTTCTTCAGAGACTTAAAGTTCTTGTCATATAGATCTTTCTCTTGCTTGGTTAGGGTCACACCAAGGAGGCATGACATATTATTTGGGACTACTGTGAAGGGTGTCACTTCCCTTATTTCTTTCTCCTCTTGTTTATCCTTTAAGTAGAGAAAGGCTACTCATTTGCTTGAGTTAATTTTATATCCAGCCACTTTGCTGAAGTTGTTTATCTGCTTTAGGAGTTCTCTGGTGGAAGTCTTGGGGTCACTTAAGTATACTATCATCATCTGCAAATAGTGATAGTTTGATGTCTTCCTTTCCAATTTGAATACCTTTGACCCCCTTTTGTTGCCTGATTGCTCTGGCTAGGACTTCAAGTACTATATTGAACAGACAGGGAGAGAGAGTGGTAGCTTTGTCTGGTCCCCGATTTTAGTGGGATTGCTTCAAGTTTCTCTCCATTTAACTTGATGTTGGCTACCAGTTTGCAGTATATTGCTTTCACTATGTTTAGGTATGGTACCATCTCTCCAAGACTTTTATCATGAAGGGATGCTGGATTTTGTCAAAAGCCTTTTCAGCATCTAATGAAATGACCATGTGTTTTTTCCTTTAGTTTGTTTATGTAGTGGATTATATTGACAGATTTCCATATACTGAACCATCCCTGCATCCCTGGGATGAAGCCTACCTGATCATGGTGAATTACAGTTTTGATGTATTCTTGGATTTGGTTGGCCAGGATTTTGTTCAATATTTTTGCATCAATATGTTTGCACCATGAGGGAGATGGTCTGAAGTTCTCCTTCCTTGTTTTGTCTTTGTTTGGTTTAGGTATAAGCGGTATTTTGGCTTCATAGAATGAGTTGGGTAGTGTTTCTTGAGTTTCTATTTCATGGAAAAGTTTGAAGAGTGTCGGTATTAACTCTTCTTTGACGATCTGATAGAATTCCCCTCTAAACCCGTCTGCTCTTGGCATTTATTTTATGGAAGACTAATAATGACTGCTTATTTCCTCAAGGCTTATGGGACTATTTAGATGACTTATCTGATCCTGTTTTAACGTTGGCACCTGGTATGTATCTAGAAAGCTGTCCATTTCATCCAGGTTTCCAAACCTTGTTGAATATAAGCTCTTGTAATAGGATCTGATAATTTTTTTGAAATTCCACAATTTCTGTTCTTATGTCTCCCTTTTCATTTCTGATTTTATTAATTTGGATGCTGTCTCTGTGCTCTCTGGTTGGTCTGGCAAAGGGTTTATATATCTTGTTGATTTTTTTCAAAGAACCATCTTCTTGTTTTGTTGATTCTTTGTATAGTTCTTTTTGTTTCTGTTTGGTTGATTTGGGCCCTAAGTTTGATTATTTCCTGCTGTTTTCCAATTACCTACTCCTCTTGGGGTAATTTGCTTCCTTTTGTTCTAGAGCTTTCAATTGCACTGTCAAGTTGTTAATGTATGGTCTCTCCATTCTCATTTTGGAGGCACTCAAAGCTATGAGTTTTCCTCTTAGCACTGCTTTCATTGTGTCCCATACATTCTGGTATAATGTTTTTCATTTTCATTAATTTCTAAAAAGTCTTTAATTTCTTTATTTCTCCCTTGACTAAGCTATTGTTGAGAAGAACATTGTTTAAGGTCCACGTGTATGTGTGTTTTTCATTGCTTTCGTTTGAGTTTAAGACCAGCCTTAGGCCGTGGTGATCTGATAATATACATGGAATACTTTCAATATTTCTGTATCTGGTGAGGCCCATTTTGTGACCAATTTTATGGTCAATTTTTGAGAAGGTACCATGAGGTGCTGTCAAGAAGGTATCTTCCTTTGCTTTAGTGTGGAATGTTCTAAAAATAACTGTTAGATCCATTTGCTCCATAACTTCAGTTAGCTTCATTGTATCTCTGTTTAGCTTCTGATTCCATGATTTGTCCATTTTTGAGAGTGGGGTGTTGAAGTCTCCCACTATTATTGTGTGGGGTACAATGTGTGCTTTGAGCTTTATTAAAGTTTCTTTAATGAATGTGGGTGCCCTTGCGTTAGGAGGATAGATGCTCAGAATTGAGAGTTTATCTTGGTAGACTTTTCCTTTGACCAGTAGAAGTGTCCCTCCTTATCTTTTTTGACAACTTTTGCTTGAAATTCAATTTTATCTGATATAAGAATGGCCATTCCAGGGACCATTTGCTTGGAAAATTGTTTTCCAAACTTTGACTCTTAAATATAGACTGTCTTTGTCATTGAGGTGGGTTTCTTATATGTAGCAAAATGTTGGTTCCTGTTTACGTATACAGTTCATTAGTTATGTCTTTTTATAGTGGAATTGAGACCATTGATATTAAGAGATATAAAGGAAAAATGATTGTTGCTTACTGTTATCTTCTTAGTTAAAGGTGAAATTCTGGTTGTGTATCTATCTTCTATTGGGTTTGTTGAAAGATTATCTTGTTGGTTTTTCTACTATGTGGTTTGCTGCCTTGTGTTGATATTTTCTACCCATTATCTTTTGCAGAGCTGGATTTGTGGAAAAATATTGTGTAAATTTGCTTTTGTCATGGAATGTCTTGCTTTCTCCATCTATGGTAATTGAAAGTTTTGCTGGGTATAGTAGTGTGGGCTGACATTTATGTTCTCTTAGGATCTGTATGACATCTGCCCAGTATCTTGTGGCTTTCATAGTCTCTGGTGAGAAGTCTGGTGTAATTCTGATAGATCTGCCTTTATATGTTACTTGACCTTTTTCTCTCACTGCCTTTAATATTCTTTCTTTGTTTAGTGCATTTGGTGTTTTGATTATTATGTAATGGGAGGTATTTCTGCTCTGGTCAAATCTATTTGGAATTCTGTAGGCTTCTTGTATGTTCATGGGTATCTCTTTCTTTAGGTTAGGGAAGTTTTCATCTATAATTTTGATGAAGACACTTACCAGGTCGTTAAGATGTAAATCCTCACTTTCTTTTATACTTATAATTCTTAGGTTTAGTCTTCTCATTGTGTTCTGGATTTCCTGAATATTTTGGGTTTCAAGCTTTTGCATTTTGCATTTTCTTTTACTGCCGAGTCATTGTTTTCTATGGAATCTTCAGCATCTGAAATTCTTTCTTCTATCTCTTGTATTCTGTTGTTGATGCTTGATTCTGTGACTCCTGAATTCTTTCCAAGGTTTTCTATCTTCAGAGTTGTCTCACTTTGAGATTTCTTTGTTGATTCTATTTCCGGTTTTAGATCCTGGATAGTTTTGTTCAGTTCCTTCACTTGTTTGTCTTTTCCTGAAATTCTTTGAGGAATTTTTGTGATTCCTCTTTAAGGGCTTCTGCATGTTGACCCATGTTCTCCCATAATTCCCTATGGGATTTTTGCATTGCCTCTTTAAGGGCTTCTACCTGTTGACCCATGTTCTCCCGTACTTCTTTAAGAGATTTTTGTGTCTCCTCTTTAAGGGCTTCTACCTTTTGATCCATATCCTGTTCTCTTTCTTAAGAGAATTTTTTTGTTTCTACCTGTTGACCCATGTTCTCCTGTATTTCTCTAAGGGAATTATTTATGTCCTTCTTGGAGTCCTCCATCAAATATGAGATGTGATTTTAAATCTAGTTCTTGCTTTTCTGATGTGATGGAATATGCCAGATTTGTTTTTGTGGGAGAACTGGGTTCTGATGGTGCCATGTTGCCTTGGTTACTGTTGGTAATGATCTTGCATTTGCCTTTGACCATCTTTTTATCTTCGGTGTTATCTGGTCATGCTGTCTCTATCTTTTCTGTCCTGCTGGCCTATGTTTCTGTACTCCTGGGATTCCTTTTCTCACCAATGCTCTGCAAACAGCTGGTTCTCCAAGAAGTATCAGGTGATGGGGTCCTTCCTGTGGTAGACTTGGCAAGGGTAGAATGCCCTGCAGGCTGCTTTTTCTCAAATGTTCTGCTATTGCCAGATTTCAAATGCTTTGCTGCAGATGGTTCTCAAATGTCCCACTTGTACAAGTTCAAATGCACCAACTGGTGCCAATTCTCGAATGAGCTACTCCTACAAGTTCTCTAGAGGGTATCAGGAAACAGGATCTTCCCCATGTCAGATGTGACACAGGCCTCCCAGATCCGATGGATGGGGCAGTGGCAATTAACCTGCTCCTGCCAGTTCTCTAGAGAGTATCAGGAAGTAGGATATTCCCTGTGTCAGATGTGGCACAGGTCTCTGAGAGCAAGACTCCCTCTAAGCGCAGGACTCCCTGCAGGTCAAATATTCCCTTGCAGGATACATGCCCAGACAGCTGTATAGCTGCCCAGCTCCTACATGCAGAAGGAACCCAGGTGGACTGTGTCCCTAGTAATTGTTCACTCTAGTGTTCCCTGCACACCCGGCTGACCTGGCTGCCTGGCCACAGGAGTCAAGCTGGTGGCGACCTCAGACTGTAGGGCTCCCTCTAACCGCAGGACTTCCTGCAGGTCAGATGCTCCCCTTCAGGGTCTACACATGTAAATTTTACATACACATATACATTATCGCTATAAATTATTAACCTGGAGCAGAAAGTGAGTAAGCAGTATAGTGAAAAATATCTTAGATTTAAGCTTTATTGAATAATAAATAATGTTGATTTATTCTGAAATAACATTGATTAATAGAATGGTTTTGGTCATATTTACTCCATTCTACATTTTTTACAGATGCATTCTTGATTTCTGTCCCCTCCCAATTTATGTTCTGGAAGGGACTTGGCCCACAAAGGCCATATTTGTTTCAGTTTTCTACAGAGCAAACTAACCTAAGCCCATAGGGGATCTTAGAGGCTGAACTACCAACCAAAGAGCATGCATGTGCAGACCTAGGCTCTGTACACATATATAGCATATGTGCATCTTGGTCTTCATGTAGTTCTCCTGATAACTGGAGCATGGGCTGTCTCTGACTCTGTTGCCTGACTTTGGATCTCTTTCCGCTAGCTGGCCTGCCTTGTCTGGCCTCAATGGGAGCAGATACACTTAATCCTGGTGCAACTTGATGTACCTTGGTGGTTTGATACCCATGGGAGGGAGGTTATCTACTTTTGAGAATAGGAAGTGATAAGAGGGTGGGACTAGGAGGAGGAGGGGGAAGGAAAATAAAAGGAATTAATCTTTGGCTAATTTTAAAGAGTGAGATTTCAAAAGACTTAATGAGGAGAGGGTTTCTTCAGGAATTACTTTTCCTTCCTTAAAGATTCAACAGTGTTGCCAGTTAGGCAATCTATGAACTCTATTGAAGAACCATAGTTTAATGGCAGAGTAACTGATCAGAATTTGTGTAATCCCTAAGTAGAGTCATCAGTTGCGTGTGTGTGTGTGTGTGTGTGTGTGTGTGTGTGTGTATGTTTGTGTGTGCATCAATAATAATTAAAGGAGAAGGGATTTTAAATTTGAGAGGAAATATGGAAAACATAGGAGGATTTCATGAAGAAAAGGGCAGAATATCAATACATATTCTTTATAGAATGTACAGAGAGTTGGAGAAAAAATACAGGAAAAAAGAGGAAACTAACAACATTAAAAGCAAGGGAGCTGAGTGTGGTGGCACACGCCTGTAATCCCAGCACTTGGGAGGCAGAGACAAACAGATTTCTGAGTTCAAGGCCAGCTTTGTCTACAGAGTGAGTTCCAGGATAGCCAGGGCTATACAGAGAAACCCTGTCTCAAAAAAAAAAAAAAAAAAAAAAAGAGAAAAAGAAAAGAAAGAAAGAAAGAAGAAACAAAGAAACAAAGAAAAAAGAACAAAGACAGACTAGAGAAATGGTTCAAATGTTAAGAGAACTGGCTCCTCTTACAGAAGATCCCTATTCAGTTCCCAGCACCAAAATGATAGATAATAACCAACTGTAACTCCAGTTTAGGGAAATCCATCATCCTCTTCTGGTCTCAGGCAGCAGAAACACATTTTGTACATAGACAAGCATGCAGACAAAGATTTTTCACCCAAAGATAAATAATATTTAAATGTCAAACTATGAAAATATTTATAAACAAAATTAAGTACATTTATGAAAGTACAAATAATAATTATTTGAAATCCTTCAAAATTATAAGGAAGACAGGCTTGGAAGATGTCCCTGTGGGTAATATGCTTCTGATGCAAAT
Organism: Apodemus sylvaticus; assembly: GCF_947179515.1. Lineage (NCBI taxonomy): Eukaryota > Metazoa > Chordata > Mammalia > Rodentia > Muridae > Apodemus > Apodemus sylvaticus. The sequence continues at coordinate 85,233,276 of NC_067474.1, forward strand.
ACGAAGATATGAGTTCTAATCCCTACCATCCACCTAAAAGTTAAGCATAGACTAATCACCAGTTAAATCAACTCTATGTAGTAGTAGTATACAGGAGGATTACTGGGGTTTACTTTTCTCTCAGCCTAGCTAAAATAGTGAGCTTCAGATTCAATAGGAGATTCCCCCCCCCAAAAAAAATGTAAGGTGGAAAACAATGAAGGACTCTTGGTATCCATCCCTGATTTCTTCAGTCTTATACATAGGTGTTTATAACCTATGTATATGTATATGAACATACATATACATGCACATGTTTACCAAATTCACAGACAGATAATTAGATGAATTAATTCATTAATTAAAAGACAAAAAACAAGAAAATAAAAAACTTTTAAAAGTACAGTAAAATATTATTAAATTCGTAATATGTTGAAGAAGCAATGAAAAAGAACTTTAGAGTGATGAAGTATTAAAGACTCTTTTCTATGTATCTAAAGAAACTGAAGATTGTCAATTTTATGTATGCCCTTGTTGTTGGAGATAAGGGTTAATTGAATAGAGATTTCTCATTTTCCATTGTTTATGCAGTTGTTGCCTCTGTATCAAATGCCTAGTGGCCACTAGAGATGTCTCCACTGCAATATCTTTTCCTTCAAATATGAGGTCCACTGCTGGCTGTCCATAGATTTGTGCTGGACAGGTTCTCTCAAACCTCAGCACTCTAGGGTGGCTAATGTTCTTCCTAGGAGGACTTTCTCAAATGCATTGAGAATATAAGAAGCAGCAACAACAGTCAGATATGTCCATTTGGAGGATCTGTGTTTGTCTTTCAAGACTTCCTGAGTATTAATCATTCTATCATGCAAGACACTATTCCTTGGATTACATGAAAAAACACCTTATCACATCAATGAAACTAATGACCGTCCAAAATACAGATTCAAAACAAAGTCTAACAAGGTGAACTGATAAATTTTATTGGGGTTACATACAGGAATATGAGTGAAAGGTTGCTTATAGGAGGAAAAGTTATTCAAGAACAACTCCATCATCATAACCCACCCTAGCATGGATGAGAAGTCCAGCAGCTGGGAAACTAGAGTATACTGCCAAGACTGCAGGTAGCTAAACAGGCTATAAGTCATTATTTCCATGTGGCTCAATTGGTCTGAGCCATTTCTAGGCACCTTGTTTGGCCTTTGCTTATGCTAGGCAGTTCAAATGGCCTCTGCTTTTTCCAGGTACCTGGGGTTTTCTAAGACACTTTCTGGTAGTTTATCATTTCTAAGAGTGATTTATATACTTTTGATGGATATATACTACGTGAATGGCCCACACAGGCTCAAAAGGTTGATTACTGGGTCTCTAGTTGGTGCAACTGTTTGGAAATGATAAGTAAGTATAGCCTTGTTGGGAGAGGTGTGTCATGCCATTCCCAGTTAGTTTTCTGCCTCCTGTTTAAAGATACTGATGTAAGCACTCAGTTGCTGTTCCAGTACCATGCTTTCCTGAATGCTTTCATGCTCCCTGCCATAATGGTTGTGATTTCTAAACCTCTGGAAAACTGATCCCTAATTTAAAGATTTCTTTTATAAGTTGCCTTGGTCAATGAGTTTTGCTACAGAAATAGAAATCTAACTAGGACAATACTCACCAGTAAGGAGAGGATTAGTAAATTAGGTCTTCCTTAAACTATTTTGAGTTGTTTCCTTCATTTAAAAGCTTTTCTGAAGGATGAAGTATCTTGTTTCTCCTTGGAACATCCTGTTGTTTTTACTCTTAATACACATCATGTCCTAAAATATTCTCTTGTTTCATTTCCCTTTCACATCCTAGGTCTTAAAAATTTGCCCTTCAAGATGAAAAATTTAAATCTGGAATGAAATTGCAACATAACACCAAGCAAGAAGTATGCAATTGTGGGTATCCCATACATCCTTGTAATCTCAGAGCTCTCTGACTTTACAGTGGTAGCAGCAGACATGTGGCCCAGCAGTGTGGTTCATGGGCTCCCATCAGCCTTTGAACTCTCTAACTGCCTACTTTTCCCCAGTTGATGTGAAATGCCCCTGGCCACCAAGATCAGGGGTTTCATTTCCTCTGAACTTCTTAACATAAGCTTAGCCTTCCTCCACTGGAATTATCAGCATTAAGTCCTCTGATTTTTCACGACTGCTTCCTTGAGCTTTCTCTCACTTTAGAGATGTGCCAGAATAAAATGAAACTCCTAACTCTGGCCATTCCTTGTTTGACACCTTGGAGTTAACTCAGTTTTTAACAGGAACTCATTCATGAAGTTTCCTAGATGCTGCCTTCTAAGTTGTAGAATAACAAAATGAGATGTCTCTTCATCACTGATATGTTTAAAGAAGGCATCTGCTTCATAAAATAAGTTGCTAGGTTTGAGTCTCATGAAAGACTATTTCAGAGGATAAGGATTCTCATTTTTGTACCTGGCATGCTATTTAGAAGTACCCTTTGCTTCTCATCCATTACCTTGTGCTTCCAACATGGCTGAAGATGTGCTTGCCTTATTTATTATTGCTGTTATCACTCTTTTCTCTATTTCTTTCAAATACATTTTCACTTCTTTTTGGAATTTTAAAGCACTTTTTTTTTCTTTTGCTCCATAGAGTAGTGTCTTGTCTCTACCCCAACCCCTTACTCTAAGATTCTCTTTAACCTGATCACATGCGGGTAACTTCTAGTTCAACTTCTAGAGCAACTGTCCTTGTACAAAATTGACTGAAGGAAAAATAAGGGATAATATTTAATTATTGGTTAAAGAAATTGGAAGAGAAGTACATTTGAATTATTCTAAGAGCTATAAAGCTGAAGAGGATAACACCTCAGCTGATCTGTTGCCCTTGAAGTAACAGTGACTTGGAAATAATAGTTACTCTAGTTCTGTGGCCAAGGTGGCCCACATTCTTGGAAGAGCTTAGTAAGTAGGACTATTACTGTCTTTTTTGTTTTGTTTTGTTTTTAGTTGTGGTTGTTGTTGTTGTTTTATCTTCATTATTGTTTTTTCCCTTCTTTTTCCCTTCTAGTGCTATGTCTTTGGTCATTAGGGTGGCGTGTACGGTGGTAGCAGAAACAGGAAGAGCTTTTTGGTTTAATTGAAGAGGAATGAAGGAGGTAAAAGATTGTTGTCGATGTACAAGTAACAGGAGTAGAATACCAGTGGAACAGTTCCAGAGCATGGGTTTATGAATTGCACATGGTTAAAAGCTATGCCTATACATGCTGCTTGTGTCTTCTCATTTCCACCATCACTGTTGATAGTTTTGGGATTTATCTGTATCACTGAATCCTCTGCCTTTTGTGGTAGAAAATGCCCAAAGAATCTACAGAAAACCAAGTGTAGGAGCTTACAACTGGTTGGTGGGGTAAGCAAGAAAGATACAAAGTTCTCAATAAAGGTCAAATAGTATGCCTACAAGTAAAGTTAGAAGAAATATTCCAAAATATAACTACAAAATTTAATGCATCTAAGTTTTGATCACCAAAATACTTAGATGAGTATTATTATGTAGTCTAATTTATAAATAATAATAAATAATAATGTCCTGACTCTAAACATAGTCAGTTGGTGTTGTCTAGGCTAAACAAATACTAATCATCAGAAAGACAGAAAGAGTGTTCATCTTAGATGAGGTTTTAGACAGTAGATCCTCTACTAAAATTTCTTTGATTTTTTTGTGAATAATCAAAATTTAAGGTCAATTTACAAAAACATTTTTTAAGTACAAAATGGGGTCAATTTAATTGAAATAACTGGGAAATGTTTAGTCAAGCTGAAGGTTATCATATATTGTGATTTATCAATTTAAATTAAAAGTATATCCTTCAATGTTTATACATATGTATCATGTGGTATATATACAATAATCATTGTATATTAATATTAATAATCATTGCTATTAATATTGACAAAATAAAAATCAACCAAAATATGTAATAAAGTCAGAATAAAATAAGCATTCAATTTAATGAATGAAGTTAAGTTTCTGGCCTTTTTTATTTGATAAATCCTGGTTTCCCCCTCCCCCTGAAAATTCCATAAGCCATCTCCCCTTCCCCAATCAACCTTCATCCGCTTACCTGTCCTAGTATTCCTCTATACTACTGCATCTAGTCTTTCAAGGACCAAGGGCCTCTCCTCAATTTGGTGTCTAACAAGGCAATCCTCTGCTGCCTATGTGTTGTGAGCCATGGGATAGCTCCATGTGTACTCTTTGGTTGATGGTTTTGTCCCTGGGAGCACTAGGAATACTGGGTAACTCATATTTTGTTCCTTCTGTGGAGATGCAAACTCCTTGAGCTCCTTGGGTCCTTTCTTTAGCTCCCCCATTGGGGACCCTGTGCTCAGTTCAATGGCTGGCTGAGAGTGCCCTCCTCTGTATTAGTCATGCACTAGAAGGGCCTCCCAGGTGATAGCTATATTTGGCTCCTGTCAGTCAGCAAGTGTGAGCATCCACAATAGTGTCTGGGTTTTGAAACTGTATATAGGATGGATCCCTGGGCAAGGTAGTTTCAGATGGTCTTTCCTTCAGACTTTGATCCACATTTTGTCTCTGTATTTCCTTCTTTGGATATTTTTCCCCTTTCTACAAAGGACCCAAGGATCCATACTCTGTTCTTTCACTTTCTTGGGAATTATTTGATATGTGAAATGCGTCTCAGGTTAATTGTAATTAGACATAGCAAAGCCCAGGTTTCTGGGCTAATATCCACTTATCAGTGAGTGCATACCATGAGTGTTCTTTTGTGATTGGGTTACCTCACTCAGGATGATATTTTCTAGTTCCATTGATTTGTCTAAGAATTTAAAGATTTCATTGTTTTTACTGCCTGAATAAACTCCATCATATATATATACCATCTGTATCCATTCCTCCATTGAGGGACATTTGGGTTTTTTCTTGCTTCTGGCTATTATAAATAGGGCTTCTAAGAACATAGTGGAGCATGTGTCCTTGTTACATCCTGGAGAATCCTTTGGGTATATGCCAAGGAGTAGTATAGAAGGGTTCTCCTGTAGTATTTTGTCCAGTTTTCTGAGGAACCACCAAACTGACATCCAGAATACCAGCTTGCAATCCCACTGGCAGTGGAAAAATTTTCCTTTTTCTCTACCACCTCTCCAGCACCTGCTGTCTCCTGAGTTCTTTACCTTAGTCATTCTGACTAGTATGAACTGAAACCTCAGGGTTGTTTTGATTTGCATTTCCCTGATAACTAAGGATGTTGAACATTTCTTTAGGTGCTTCTCAGCCATTCAATATTCCTCAGGTGAAAATTCTTTGTTTAGCTCTGTATCCCATTTTTAATAGGGTTATTTGGTTCTCTGGAATCTAACTTCTTGTGTTCTTTTGTATGTATTGGATATTAGCCCTCTCTCAGATGTAGGTATGGTAAAGATCTTTTCCCAATTGGTTGGTTGCCGTTTTGTCCTATTGACAGTGTGCTTTGCCTTACAGAAACTTTGTAATTTTATGAAGTCCCATTTGACAATTCTTGATCTTAGGGCATAGGCTACGGGTATTCTGTTCCCCTGTGCCCATGAGGCTCTTCCCCAATTTCTTTTCTATTAGTTTCAGTGTGTCTGGTTTAGTGTGGAGGTCCTTGATCAACTTCGAGTTGAGCTTAGTACAAGGAGAAAAGAATGGATAGATTTGCATTCTTCTACATGCTGACCTCCAGTTGAACCAGCACCATTTGTTGAAAAGGCTATCTTTTTTCCACTGTATGGTTTTAGCTCCTTTGTGGAAGATCAAGTAACCACAGGTGTGTCGGTTCATTTCAGGGTCTTCAATTTTATTCCATTTATCTACCTTCCTGTCACTGTACCAATACCATGCAGTTTTTAGCACTATTGCTCTGTAGTACTGCTTGAGGTCGGGGATACTGATTCCCTCAGAATTTCTTTTGCTGTTGAGAATAGTTTTTGCTAACCTGAGCATTTTTTATTCCAGATGAATTTAAGAATTGCTCTTTCTAACTCTATGAATAATTGAGTTGGCATTTCAATGGCATTTCATGGAATTTTTATATTGCTTTTGGCAAGATGACCATTTTTACTATATTAATCCTGCCAATCCACCATCATGGGTGATCTTTTCATCTTCTGAGGTCTTCTAATTTTTTCTTCAGAGAATTGAAATTCTAGTCAAAGAGATCTTTCACTTGTTTGGTTAGAGTCACACCAAGATATTTTATATTGTTTGCGACTATTTTGAAGGGTGACATTTCCCTAATTTCTTTCTCAGCCTGTTTATCCTTTGAGTATAGGAAGGCTAATGATTTTTTTGAGTTAATTTTATATCCGGCTACTTTGCTAATGTTGTTTATCAGCTGTAGGAGTTCTCTGGTGGAGTTTTTTTTTTTTATGTTGCTTGAGTATCATATCAAATCACCTGCAAACAGTCATAATTTGACTTCTTCCTTTGCAACTTATATCATTTTGACCTCTTTTTGTTGTCTAATTGCTCTATCTAGAACTTTGAGTAGTATATTGAATAGATATGGAGAGAGAGGGCAGCCTTGTCTAGTTCCTGATTTTAGTGGGATTGCTTCAAGTTTCTCTCTATTTAATTTGATGTTGGCTACTGGTTTGCTGTATATTGCTTTTACTATTTGAGATATGGGTCTTGATTTCTTGTTCTTTCCAAGACATTTTTCATGAAAGGATGCTGAATTTTCTTGAATTCATTTTCAGCATCTAAAGAAATGATCATGTGGCTTTTTGTTTTGAGCTTGTTTATGTATTGGGTTACATTGATGGAGTTCCATATACTGAACCATCCCTGCATCCCTGGGATGAAGCCTACATGACTATGGTCAAGGACTGTTTTGATGTGTTCTTGGATTCAGTTGGCAAGAATTTTATTGAGTGTTTTTGCATCAATATTCATAAGGGAAATTGGTCTGAAGTTCTCTTTTTTTGTTGGATCTTTGTGTGGTTTTGGTATCAGTGCAAGAGTGCCTTTATAGAACAAGTTGGGTAGTATTCCCTCTGTTTCTATTTTGTGGAATAGTTTGAAGAGTATTGAAGAGTATTGGTATTAGGTCTTCTGTGAATGTCTGATAGAATTCTGCACTAAAACCATCTGTTCTTGTGCTTTTTTATTTTATTTATTTATTTATTTATTTATTTATTTATTTATTTTTTGGAGATTGTCAATGACCACTTCTATTTCTTTAGGGGTTATGAGACTATTTAGATGGTCTATTTGAGCCTGATTTAATTTTGGTATTTGGTATCTGTCTAGTAAATTGTCATTTCCTCCAGATTTTCCAGTTGTGTTTAATATAGGCTTTTGTAGTAGGATCTGATTTTTTTTTTAATTTCCTCAGTTTCTGGTGTTATTTCTCACTTTTCATTTCTGATTTTGTTAATTTGGATACTGTCTCTCTGACCTCTGGTTAGTCTGGCTAAGGGTTTATCTATCTTGTTGATGTTCTCAAAAAACTAGCTCCTGGTTTTGTTGATTCTTTGTATTTTTTTTATTTTTTACTTCTCCTTGGTTGATTTCAGCCTTGAGTTTGATTATTTCCTGCCTTCTACTCCTCTTGGGTGTATTAGCTTCTTTCTGTTCCATAGCTTTCAGGTATGCAGTTAATCTGTTATTGTATGCTCTCTTCAGTTTCTTTTTGGAGGCACTCTGAGCTATAAGTTTTCCTCTTAGCACTGTTTCACTGTGTCCCATAAGTTTATGTATGTTGTACCTCCATTTTCATTAAATTCTAAAAAGTCTTTGATTTCTTTCCTCATTTCTTCCTTGACCAAGGTATCGTTGAGTAGAGCATAGTTCAGCTTCCATGAGTATGTGGGCTTTCTGTTGTTTTTGTTGCTATTGAAGACCACCCTTATTCCACAGTGGTTTGATAGGAGGAATGGAATTATTTCAGTCTTCTTATATCTGTTAAGGCCTGATCTGTGACCAGTTATATGGTCTATTTTGGAGAAGGTACAATGTGGTGCTGAGAAGAAGGTATATTCTTTTGATTTAAGATGAAATGTTTTATATATATATATATGCTAAATTCATTTGGTCCAAAACTTTCTTTCGTTAGTTTCACTGTGTCTCTGTTTAGTTTGTGTTTTCATGATTGGTCCATTGAGGAGAGTGGATTGTTGAAGTCACCCACAATTATTGTGTGAGGTACAATGCGTGCTTTGAACTTCAGTAAAGTTTCTTTTAAGAATGAGATTACCCTTACATTTGGAGCATAGATGTTCAGAATTGAGAGTTCTTGGTGTATTTTTTCCTTTGACGAGTATGAAGTGTCCTTCTGTGCCTTTTTTGATGAATTTTGGTTGAAAGTCTATTTTACTCGATATTAGAATAGCTACTCCAGCTTATTTCCTGGGACCATTTTCATGGAAAATTGTTTTCCAGCCTTCCACTCTGAGGTAGTGTTTGTCTTTGACACTGAGGTTCATTTCCTGTATTCACCTCATACAGTAAACAGCTGGGTCTTGTTTATGTATCCAGACTGTTAGTCTATGTCATTTTATTGGAGAATTGAGTTCATTGATGTTAAGAGGTAAGTAATGGTGATTGTTGTTTCCTGTTACTTTTGATGTTATTTTTGTGTTTGAGTGGTTATCTTCTTTTGGGTTTGATGAAAGAAGATTACTATCTTGCTTTTTCTAGAGTGTATTTGTCCTCCTTGTATTGGCATTTTACATCTATTATCCTTTGTAAGGCTGGATTTGTGGAAAGATATGGTGTAAATTTGGTTTTATCATTGAATATCTTGGTTTCTCCTTCCATGGTGATCAAAAGTTTTGCTGGCTGTAGAAGTCTGGGTTGGCATTTGTGTTCACTTAGAGTCTTTATGAGATCTGCCCAGGATTTTCTAGCTTTCATGGTCTCTGGTGAGAAGATTGGTGTAATTCTGATAGGTCTTCCTTTATATGTTACTTGGTCTTTTTCTCTTACTGCTTTTAATATTCTTTCTTTGTTTATAACATTTGGTGTTTTGATTATTATGTGATGGGAGGCATTTCTGTTCTGTTCCATTATATTTGGAGTTATGTAGGCTTCTTGTATGTTCAGGGGCATCTCTCTCCTTAGGTTAGGGAAGTTTTCTTCTATAATTTTGTTGAAGATATTCCTGGCCTTGTAAGTTGTATATCTTCACTCTTTTCTATACCTATAATCCTTAGGTTTGGTCTTTTCATTGTGTCCTGGATTTCCTGGATGTTTTGGGTTACAAAGTTTTTGCATTTTGTATTTTCTTTGACTGTTGAGTCAATGCTTTCTATGGTATCTTCAGCACCTAAGATTCTTTCTTCTTTCTCTTGTATTCTGTTGTTGCTGTTTGCATCTGTGACTCCTGATTTCTTTCCAAGGTTTTTTTTTATCTCCAAGTCTGTCTCCCTTTGTGATTTCTTAGTTGTTTCTACTTCTGTTTTCAGATCCTGGATGGTTTTGCTTAGATCCTTCACTTGTTTGTGTTTTCCTGTAATTCTTTAAGGGAATTTTGTGTTTCCTCTTTCAGGACTTCTGCCTATTGACCCATATTCTCCTGTATTTCTTTTTTTTTTAATTTTGTCTTTGTTTTTGTTTTTGTTTTTTATATCTTTAAGTCATGTTTTTTGTTTCCTCTTTATGGCTTTCTACCTGATGACCCATGTTCTCCTGTATTTCTTTAAGAGATTTTTGTGTTTCTTCTTTATGGGCTTCTACCTGTTGACTCATGTTCTACTGTACTTCTTTAAGGGAGTTATTTATGTCCTTCTTAAAATCCTCTATCAGCATCATGAGATGTGATTTTAAAACCAGGTCTTGCTTTTCTGGTGTGTTGGGGTATCCAAGACTTGCGGTTTTTAGAAAACTTGGTTGAGATGGTGCCATGTTGCCTTGGTTTCTTTTGATGTTCTTGGCTTTGCCTATTGCCCTCTGGTTATCTATTGTGTTAGCTAGTGCTGCTGTCTCTGACTGTGGCTTATCTGTGCTCCTGGGAGACCAATTCTATCTGTGTACACTGGTATGTATGTACTCCTGTGAGACCTGCTCTCTTATGGTTGTATTTGGGTATGTAGCCCCAATCAACTCTGGGTGCAGGTGCTAACTGAAAGATTCCTTTCCCAGGCTGTTCCTAGGCTCTTGTGTCCTCAGGGATTCAAGCTGTTTCCTCTGTGTAGTAAGGGTAGTCCTACTTATGCTGCTTGGCCTCTCTGCTCTCCTGAGTGGTTAGCTACCTCCGTGTGTCACTGTGATATGTTACACTGTGACAGAGGGTAGTCCCAAGCTGGAGAAGGAAACCAGAGGGTTCCTGGTGTGGTCCTCTGGAGAAGGAGGTTCCACCTGTGCAGGCAGGCCCCTCAGTACACCTGTGTGGATAGCTAGTTTCCTGCACCACTTGGAGATGGTGAGCTGTGGAAAAGGATGGTCCCAAGCCGGAGATAGAAATTGGAAGGCTTCTGCCAGAGAGTTCTGAATAGGATCCTCTGAGCTGCAGGGCAGGTCTCACCTGTGTTGTTTGCTCTGAACAGCTGGGTGGATCTACAAAAACATTTTATATTACTATATCATATTTGTACGTTCATGAGTTAGAAAACCTGACAAATATGTCCTGCCAAACCCTTAGTTTTTAAGAGGGAATTCAACCCTTCCCATTCTTCTGTCATGTACCAACATCCTCCGATGTCATCTATGTCAATAGTACATTTTAATTCTCCTCTTCTAAACAGTGGTAAATTCTTTGGCTATCACTAATGCTGGTGTTTATATTTATCAATGCTATTAAAATATTAAACTAATACTTATTATTTTCCTGAATTCACACAGTACTATCACAGAATGATGGTAAGTAATATTCCAATTTAAAAAAAATTAAAACCCTAAATTTAACTGAGACCCAATGCCCCTTAACAGTCTTCATAAGCAGACTCTTCTTGACACTGAAGAGCCCTTATGGTCTGTGATAACTAGTATTTTTACCCCTAGACTGTTTTTTTTTTTCTTTTCTGTTTGTCATTTGGAAATACAACTTGAAAACCCTAGACCCATTAAAGCTGCAAAGACAAAGGCAATCTTGTATCTCTCTGGGTGAAGGTATACAATTTTCAAATTAACTCAAATATGTGGATGCACATATTTTTTACTTTTAATAAAGGTTCAGCCTCACCTCTGGCTTACCACTCAGCAGAAGTAGTAAAAGAGATAAGTTATTAGGATATGGGGGGATGGAATTGTTCAGCAATAGTTCTTTGGGTTCAAGCTTGTCATTCTTTGGCAACAGTTCAGTACTGTAGCAAATACCAAATATGATTCAGAGGCTGAAGACCAGACCTTTAGACAGACATTCATGAACTAGCAGCTACAGTCCATATCTGCCCAAGAGACTCCCCAAATATGCAGCTTATTTTTATTGTCCTTGGTTGCTCTCCAAAGGTAAAGGGTAAATCCCAATAGCTGAAGACACCATTCACTTCAGAAACAGGTCTCAGAGGCCTCTGGGATTGAACAGACCTGAAGGTTTCCTCTCTAAGGATTAGTCTTCATAGTAACACAAGCTGTCATGCAAGCTTGAAGTGAAAGGAAACAACCAGCAGCCCTATACACTTATGATGTCTTTTAAGTATAACAGGTATGACACAATAGCCCAAAGAGTGCAGAAGAAGCATGCATAACTTGGCATTAGCTAACAACTCTCTAGTTGAACTTAAGACCAGCTAACTCAATAAAAGAGAAACCATACCTGATACCAGAAACCTGGCTAACTATTCAGTGCAAGTAGACTCATGAATATTGGAGGGGAACATCCAATAACTATTATACAAGTCTAATCCTTAGCTATAATCTAAATATCCATCTTATACCCTAAAATGTATCTAGTCCTAACCGGATATCAAGGGAACTTCTCTTTGTAACAGATGGGGACCCACTAGTGAAAACCATAACCAATCAAATTTCAGAGTTCTAGAGTCCTGTCCAAATAGATAAATCTATAGATTATTTCCACACCTAAGATTCAGCAACATTGTGGAAAAAGAGTCAAGTTTGTAAGAGCCAGATGAATGAATGATATTATGTCTTCTAGTAGTGTCAGAAGCTGCACATTAAACATGATTGCTCAAATATGAGATGAATAATTATGAACTATTGTATAGCAAAGGAGTATGGAAGGAAAGAGTGCAAAATCTAGAGTATCAGGGAGGCATGAGTGTACTTAAAAAGTACAGGTGGGAGGTTTTGGGTATAGTTATATGTATATTGGTATTATGGCTGCTGAAAACCATGCCTTAGCTTTGTGAACTGGAATAAGCCCTACCATGAGATGTCATGTATAGGAAATGATGGAGAAATCCTCTGTACAGAATATCTTCTAAAATCCATTGCTAACACTCTACACACCAGGAACACCTTATTGCAGGCTCTGTGTTACATGCCTTATGATGTCTGCTTTATCAGATATATTTACTGATTTCATTGGGTTTATAAGAAAGTTAAGGCTGAGCTACAGTAGTGAATAACAAATGAATCCTTACCTTTATTAAAAGGGAAAGAACAATGTTCAATGTAGACAAAGATGCCCAATGGGCTACTTCAATGTTAGCTTTATTGGCCTATATGTTCATATAGTATCATTTACTTATAAAGGTTTCAGCTTGAGTTTAGATATTCTGCCATTACTTTTGCAATATCTTAATGCATTGACCTTTGTATTTTTGTTGTGAAAAGATGTTCAGTGGTGCAGTGAAAATGCATCATATCTTGGAGCCTTGACTCATCTATGCTGAAAGAATTATCTATTGCCCATCCCCAAGCTCATAGTTACTCCATCCAAGTCTAACCTCCCTGCCTGCCTTATTCTTTTTGCAGTGGTCCAATTACTAAGAAGTCCAGGCATACTAGATGTTGGGTAGATGCTACCCGTTGAAGAAGAGGCAAGGGAATAGCATTCCACCTCTGACTAATTCCCCACATTTTCACTTTATACTGTATCCTGAACATACTGTTACTGACAATAAAGTACAGGTTTTTATGGTGGAAACTGTCACACTTATTAAAATGATAGCACACAAAGTTTGTCTTCTGAGTACCCCTCTTACTACTATTGATGTAAATATAATTCCCATCCTCTGACAGTGTCAGGATTTCAAGAGAATAGGATCCTATGACATGGAATGGCAATACATGCGAAGACATTAATGGATTGAGGCTATTGAATTCTTAGATTCCAATCGACTCAGTCTAACTGGGGAAGTATTATACTTATCCTTATTAGATTATACATACTTACCTCCCAACATAATGCCTACAATGTTGGCCTCTCCCTTGTCTGAAGAAATTAAATCTGCCTCATCCTCTGCATAGGCAATTTTTTTAAATGAAGATGTCAGATAATACAATGCAGATGTATCTCAGAAACTCCTACCATATAAACCTATAACTAAACTCTATGCCAAGTAAGTTCCTAGATATGAGGTAAAAAGTATGGTCTAACAGAAGATACACTACACCACTAAGCATTTAGTGGTTTTTTTAAATAAGTTCATTAAGTAGAAGTTGGGATTATGCCTGGGAATGGATTTTTAAGGGTATGTGATAATAGTATAAGGAACATAAAGAGGGACTATATTGAGTTTATCTATGTAGACTACTAATCATAAATTCTACATGTAATATTGAAGCTTGCACAACTGAAAAAAGTAGCAAGATTTATTTGATTGTTAGGCTAAAGTATTTGTGAAATGATGGCTTACTGAAAAAGTTTTAGCAATGCCTGTTTATCCTAGTCATAGTGTTAATGAAGGGATTTGAAGGCTCAGGAAAATTGAAGTGCTGGAGTAGACTCACTGTTTAAAACCTAATCTTCCTTAATTGTAGGGTCTAGAAAACATGCCCTTCCCTAATACCATAAGACACAAAATTGTGAGAATGGCACCAGAATATTTGAAGAGCTTTGTTTATGCCCTTTGCCTTCTACCAGACATTAGTGTGGGAAATGCAGCTGCACAATTTGAGGAATAAAATGTTATGTGCTTAATTGGTCCCAGAATAGCAAAGGCCAGCAGGAAGCATTGAATACTCAAAGTCAAAGTGAGCACAGTATTGGTAATACTCAGCAAAAACAAAGCAATGTCTATAATGCCATAATGCCTATGTACTTGTGGGACTGGCTAATCAATCATGGTATGTCTGGAAACAAAATAGATAGGATTGCTGGTTTGTTTGCTTTTCATCTGTATTTGCTGAACCACTTCACAACACACATAGGAATGACTTCATTGTATTATAGTAGTGGAGAGTCACAACCATCAATCAATTTCCAGACTTGAACAAACTTAAAAATGCATAACCCCTTAACTGAAAGGAAAGTTAGGTCCCCTTGAAGGAGAACCATATCAACATATGAGAGAATTTTGCTGATAAATTCTTCCATCCTTTCCCCAAAAGACTTACCTATATGTAGCCTTTAACTACAGTACATTCAGAAAAAAGAAACATTCAGATTTGGAATTTCTTGTGGATACTTGCTCTGAGTTGACACTGATTGTGGGAGATTCCCTAAAATATGGCCATCCAGTTTAACTAAGAGTTTATAGAGTTCAGATAGTAGATAGAAAATTGACAAAATTCCAAAAAGCATTATTGTTTTTTTTTCTTCTCACTCCAATGTTATATAATTGTGATGGATATACACAGAGGTTGCCAGATCCCACTTGTGGTAATTTAAATGAAAAATTGTTCTCATAGGCTCATATGGAGTGGCACTATTAGGAGGTGTGCCCTTGTTGGAGAAAGTGTGTCATTGTGTTCTGACTTTGAGGTATCACAACATCAAGCTTGGTGTAATGGCTCTCCTGCTGCCTACTAATATGAATGTAGAATTCTCAGCTATTTCTCTAGCACCATGTCTGTCTGTGTACCACCATGATTTCTGCCATGACAATAATAGAATAAATCTATAAAAGTATAAGCCAGTCCCAAGTAATGTTTTTCTTAATAAGTGTTACCAAGGTATGGTGTCTCCTCATAGGAATAAAAATCAGGACAAATATACCCACATTGGTACCCAAACCTCTACAACAAATAGTACTACATGTATTAAGGAATGAAGTAATCTACTTAATAGATTCACCACATCTCTTGGTACAAAGTATATAAATATTGATCCTGAAAAATGCTAATTTGTTTAGTCCCTATTTATTAGGACCACCAGAAGCAGTTCGATTTTAGCTGGGAAAGCCAGCTGCAGTATGACCTTTTTTTCCATATCTGCTTTGGTGTGGGGTCTAATAATTCTCCAGAAATTTTCCATATTTGTATTTCAAAGGAGTCTTCATTATGCTCCTTTTGATAAAGCTCCACATTGTCTCACTATATTGATGATATTAAGCTGATTGGACAAAGTGAGCAGATCATAACAATTACTCTGGACTTAATGATAATGCACAGGTACATCAGAGAATTAGAAATTAATGCAACCAAAATTCAATAGCCTTTCATTATAGTGGAATTTCAAAGAACCAGTTATGTTAGAAATGAAGTTATTCATTTTAAGATAAATGATTAACTATTACTTTAGTTACTTTCCATTACCAGGAAGCCAGGAAAGAGGCAAAATATATAGTAGGCCTATTTAAATTTAGGAACACACGCACACGCACACGCACACGCACACGCACACACACACACACACACACACACACACATACACTTCTCACTTTGGCGTGTTACTCTGGCAGTGAACTACAAAGCTCATAGTTTTGACTGGAACCCAGAATGGGATGACGCTCCTCAAAGGATTCAGGTTTCTTTGTAACCTGGTTTACCTCTTTGGATATAGGATCAGCCAAACCTGGAGTGTAAGTGACAGATATGAATGTTATTTGGAGTATCTGCTGGACCTTCAGCAGTCAATTACACTATTCTCCCTTTGGGAACAGTTATTGGCCTGCTATTGGGCCTTAAAGAAAATGGAATATTTGAATGTGTAGCAATTGATTATTATGTAATCTGATCTGCTCCTTGTGAGGGATTATGTTACCCACAGAGACATAAAGTTTCACAGCAGCAATCTGTTGTCAAATGGAAGTGTTATATACTTCATTGGGCCTAAGCAAGTTTTGATGGCGCTTAAGAGTTATTAAAGGATTGCTTTTGCCTACTTAAAATTTATTGCAATGTAGAAAAAGCTTAAAATTCTAAAATTAGAAATTGGGTTCTCTGAACTTAGAGAAAAGGCAGGATTGTGGCTAATAAGATTGATTAATTCATGTCCATATGTGCCATCAGTTTGTAACTGTCTAGAGATCAGAGCCTAGTTTGTGAGAAAATACCCATTATCCATCCCTCGATTAAATATTAATTCCCTATTTTACCAATAGGCTTTAAAATGATCTTGCAAAGGACCAGATATTATCTCTTATTTCAGACTTTTACTCAGAGTCTCTCATAAAACAAAATTCCAGAAATCTATAGGGTGTAGATGAGAATAGAAGGCATCATATCATGTTGGCAGTTCAGTAAAGTTCACAAGCTTTAAGAAATATCAGGGATATCAGGTACCATCAACATTCTTGATGGAGCATTTATTTTTGTTATACAAGTAGCTGAAGCATGGAGGCAGGGTCTTTGAACTTCTAGGACATACTGACTTTCGGCAGGCCACAACAGCTTCCTTTATCTCTTTGGTCCTCCCAATAGTTTTGGAAGCTTACACTTACCTGCACAAAATTCATTGCTGCTCTGAATACCTAAGAAAACATTCTCTGTCTCTGATAAACATTATCACGGCAGCAAAGCTGTGGGTGATAAACAAAAGATACTGAGTTATTTTTCTTGAAAGCTATATTATAATAAATATATATCATTCTCTTAATGATGTGGGATGCTACATATACTAAATCTTCTCCACTCATGTATTTATCAACTCAGCCTGTTTTTCTTGAGAACTGATGTCCTGGAAGGGGAGATAGAAAGGTTCAGACATGAATATGTAATTGGTGGGGAAAGGAGTGTATTTCTTTTGCAAAGATGATAGTCATTCATTTCTGTATTTCCTGACTTAGAGTATAAAAGCTGCATACAGCCCTTGGAGAAGCTTGTACAAATTCCATTTTCTTCAGTGAAAATTACGTATATTCTACAGGACAAAAGACGCTTCAGTGAGCTTTCCAGGACAGTGTAACAACTTTCAGATTCTCCATTGCTCATCACTAAGGAGATGGCTGCAAGCGTACACTACTCTAAAAAAATCCTTCTTGGCTCTTTAATTGACCAAGAGGGAACAATAGCATGGACTTAAGAGTTATCTTTGTCACACAATGTGAGCCATAAAGCTGACTCAATCCTCTACCCTTTGTGCCCATAACCTGACTTGGCTATCTTTCACAGTGGCCTAGTGCCAGTTACATCTTTAATGGAAGGAAAAAAATGAAAGATGGATAGAATTTATATTAAGCAATCAGAACATGCTTTAGACACACAGTTATTCTATTAGTAGGATTTACCCTTTATGAAGAGACCTAATTATGATGCCAAATTTTCACAGATTTTATAGAATTTTCAGTATTTTCTACTTGCATATTTGGTTCTGAAGGAGGTGTTATTCAATTAGAAACACTAGTATATATGCATAAGTGACAGTAATATGAAATATCCTCATGGTACTTAATACCTACTGGGATTTTACAGTAATAGCTGGGATGATGTACATAGGTCTTCATCTCATTAGGTAATAAAGGTAAGATATATACCTTGGATTCTCCTATGATTTTTCCTTCAGATAAAAATGCAGGAAATTCAAGAGAACAGAAAAACTAGTATGAAAATACGGAGCATTAAGAAGCATTAAGTTCTATGATAATTTTGTGTAGGATAGTGTTGGAAATCGTTCTATTGTACTAACCAATTGATCTTTTATTCAATTATATTCTTTTTTTATATTTTTATTTTCTATATTCTTTGTTTACATTCCAAATGACTTCCCCTTTCCCAGAGCCCCCCTCCCCATATGTCCCATAAACCTTCTCTCCACCCATTCTCCAATCACCTCTCTCCTTTTTCTCTGTCCTGATATTCCCCTCCAACGCCGGATCAATCCTTTCCAGGATCAGGACCCTCTCCATACTTCTTCATAGGAGTCATTTGTTTTGCTATTTGTGCCTTGAGTATTCAGAGCTTCTGGGCTAATTAATATCCACTTATCAGAGATTGCATTCCATATATATTCTTTTGTGATTGGGTTACCTCACTTAGGATGACATTTTCCAGATCAAACTATTGGCCTGGAAATTTTGTGAATTCATTGTTTCTAATTGCTGAGTAGTATTCCATTGTGAAAATATACCACATTTCTGTATCCATTACTTCTTTGAGGGCAATCTGGGTTCTTTGCAGCTTCTGGCTATTATAAATAAGGCTGCTATGAACGTGATGGAGCATGTGTCTTCACTGCATGCTGGTGAATACTTTGGGTATATGCCTAGGAGAGGTATAGCAGGGTCCTCAGGATGAATGATGAATGATTATTAATTCCTGTTATTTTGATGTTTGTGGTGGTAGAGAGATTGTATATTGGAGATGGGGAGTGTTTCCCTTTTTGATTTTGGTGTTATTTATTTCTTATTTTCTTGCCTGTATTTAGCCTACTTGGGTTGGAGTTTTCCTTATAGCATCTTCTGTAGCACTGTATTTATGGATAGATATTGTTTAAATTTGTTTTATATTTTTCATGAAAATCTTGTTTTCTTTATGGTGCTTCAAAATTTTGCTGGGTGTAGTGGTCTGGGCTTACATGTGTGATCTCTGTAAATCTGTTTATGCTCTTCTAGGTTTTACACTCTTTGTTGAAAAGTCAAGTACAATTCTGGTAGATCTGCCTTTATATATTACTTGGGCTTTTTCTCTTACAGCTTTTAATATTCCTTCTTTGTTCTGTACCTTTTGTGTCTTGATTATTATGTGGCTAGAGGATATTCTGTTCTGGTCCAATCAATTTGGTGTTTTGCAAACTCTTGCATGTTTATATATATCTCTTTCTTTTGGTTGGCTAAGATTTTCTATGATTTCGTTGAAACTATTTCTGGGGCCTTGTAGATGGGAACCTTCTTCAATTCCTGTTATTATTGTGTTTGGTGTTTTCATAGTACCCCAGATTTCTTGAATTTTTTGTGTCACAAACTTTCAGATTTAGCATTTTCTTTGACATAAGTTTATTCTTTTCAATTGTATTTTCTATACCTGAGATTCTTTCTTCCATCTCTTGTTTTCTTTTGATTATGGAGTTCCTGTTCTCTTTTCGATGTTTTCCATCTTCATGATTCCTTCTGTTTTTTCTTTATTGCTTCTATTTCTGTTTTCAGGTCTTGAACAATTTTTTTCATTTCCTTTATCTGTTTGGTTATATTTTCCTGTATTTCTTTAAAGGATTCATTCCTTTCCTCTTTAATTGCCTCTATCATCTTTATAAGGGTAGATGTAAGCTCATCTTCTTGCTTTGGCTTGCTAGGCTATCAAGCACGAGCTGTAGCGGAATAGCTGGGCTCTGGTGGTGCTGTATTGCTCTCATTCTTGCTGATCCTGTTCCTTCACTGTAACCATATGCTTGACCCTGCTATTAGCTGGATGTTCCTGTTATTAACAGGACTCCTCAGGGAGTCAGAAGAGCTTTGTACCTGACAATGGAGCTCAAGAAAAAACATCCTTCACACTTTTGCTATGTCACAAGTTCAGTATAGAGGAGTGTTGTTGGATAAAAAGTGTGAGAAATAAGCATTATTTTTACCTTGGAAATTTGGTTAAAAAACATGATATCTTATTTTACAATTATTGTTGTGTATTATATTCATCCCAAACTCTTTAACAAGCAGCATTTTAAAACTAGACCTATAGCCCCTTTCCACTTTTCCATTATTGAGGTACATTTCAATCTCCTTACAGATGAATGTTCTAATCGATGTTGAGAGGATGGGGAGAGCTGGGTGGCACAGCTCTGAGAGGAGGCTTGACAGTAGGAAACTGCACAGCTCCCTGGCAGAATGGCAGAGAGCTTGTTGAATCAATAAGCACATTTAGGGCTGACATGTGCTGGTTATCAAGACCTACTGGAATGGAGAGCTGGATGTGTTTGAGGTTGGTTTAGAGCCAATATATAGAGTTGTATAGCATATTGTCAAGTGTCAGTTTTTAAAAAAAAAAAATTAAAGCCTTGAAAGGGAATGGATTCACCTATTTACCAAGTATCATCTGGTCATAGTGTAGGATGAGCATGTCTGATCATAGCACAGATTATGGTTACAAGATATGCATGATAATCCTTATATTAGTAGCTGCCTAAGTAGGTCCTTAAATAATTTTTTAGTATTTCTTTCCTTTTTCTCATATGCTTATAAATTAGCTACGTAAGTGATCAGTAACTACTCTGTTATTTGTGAGAAGTGAGTTTGTATGGGAGTTTAGCAACTGTTACATGTCAGTAAGAGACATTTTCATTAGTTCATATCCTCAGATTGGTGATGCAGAACAGAGCCTGCCTATACAAAGTAGACTTCTTGTGCAACCACCACTCTCTTCTAACAGAGTTTAGTTCCTGCTCTTTGTGTTATGGGCCATTCCTCACTGGGTCCTTACTTAAAGTGCATGTTTTCATCATGTCCGAGCATTTGTCAATTTCCAGCTATGCAATAGTGACTTTTCTTGTTTCCTAGGCATCTTAAAATTCCCATAGATATACCCGAGGGCACATTTCCTAGCTTCAAGTCCAGAACCTCTTATAGTCACAGCCAGACACTGTTTTCACTGGCAGCTTATTTCACTTCTCTGTACTATGTGTCTAGATCAATGGCGTTTTACTGACATTGAATATATATTTTCCATGTAGGCAAGAGGACTATTTTAGTTATAACACTGAAATCCTAACACAGACCTGGTACTTATCAGGTTGTAAATGCTATGAGGGGCATGTTGACACCTCCTGAGATACTAACAGTACAGCAGGGAAGAAGGTAGATACAAATTACCATTCCTATTCAAGAAAAATATCCTTAATTTAATGTCCTAAGAGATAAGTGGCAATATATATAAGCATAAAAATGAGACCACGACATCTAAATCCTGATGTTATAAAAGACTCAAATAGCAGCTTTTAAAACAGACTATGGAGTCTTGAGACATTTAAGGAGCGACTTTAAGAGAGTATACTCAAGGAGAACATAAAGAGTAAGAGTATGAAGAAAAGTTGTACACAGGTGTATGTTACAGTGGTTTCCTTTTAAAGCAAGCCATGAAGTAAGGAAATAGTAAACAAAAGTATCTGCCACATATCCTGAAACACATTGTGCTTGAAGTAAATTGCCAAAAGTGGCTAGTTGCCTGGATATTTAACAATTGCTAGTGAGAATGATACATCATCTTCTCTTGCCCAGAGATATCTTTCCCTGTTGGAGATTTGGGGAAAATCTAGAGAGAAGTTGAGCTCTAGGATGGGTTCGGTAATAGTAAAATATCAAAACCTAACATGAAATAAGGGAGGATGTTACTGTTGAAAGCAAGGCAATGTTTAAGATAGTTTTGAAGGGCCCAGGGAAGAGAAAGAGGATCTCAGCAGCATACTGGTAGGAAAGACAGCAAAGAGGAGATATTTGTGAATGAACATTTAAATATAGGTTTGGCAAGAACCTAAAAAGTATCAGCAAGTCAAAAGTTATGTGAATATACTTCAAAGAACACCCAGGTTCTAGAAAATAGCAAGTAGCAATATTGCACACTTGGGTATAAAACACAGAGGCAGAGATACTGAGACAATGACAGGGAGAGAGAATATTTATTTTTTAAAGTTTATTTGATCATGAAGTATTTGCAGATGTGTGGTTATAGTTATTAAAAACATAGGAAGAGTTTCTTTATCCTATTTTGAAACCACATAAAAAATTTTATTCTTCTTTTCCATTAACAGTCCTTAAGCTTGCCACTAACATTTACCAAAGCCTATTGTACAGAGAACTTGGAAAACTGTCAGTCATCTCTCCCTAAACTCCTATAGAATGTGGATTTTATTTATTACAAATCTTTACTTCTTTGCAATACTGTGATATAACTTAATGCAACAATGTAACTGTGACTACATATTTCCAGCAATGATTTTATAATAACCTAATAAATTCGAAATTAACTGTGCTGTGTACAGAGCCATATTGGGGCAGTCTTGCACTTGGTCAGAGTTTGACTTTGGTCAAGGTTAACTTCTCCCAGTTAGCCAGGATCCTGCTCCACCTAGGGTGGAGTGCACGTAGTAAAGGTTAAGTTCATTGTTCTTCCTGGTATAGGGATTCCTGAATTAAACAGGTGACCCACCCAGCTGCCGGAGCAGTCAAGACGAAGACCTCCAAGAGAAGCTAGACAACTTCCACCGGAACTCAGCCTGGAGTCTGGGGGGAAGGGTTTGCCCAAACTGTTAAAAGGTCCGGCGCCATTAAAGTTTACGGCTTTGATCAGTGAACATTGACTTGGCCGTACTTTCTTTTCGCTGCTCTTCCCTATGACCCCAAAATTCTCTCAACAGGTAACCCGGTTTACATGTAGCTGCTGGCGGCTACATAGTGGCGCCTGAACGTGGGAAGACCTGGCACGAGAGAATTTCCTGAGGTAGCCCTATCCAGCGAAGCTTCGCGGAAAAGGTGAAAATTAATGGTGTCCGCACGGTAAGCAACATAGAGGGCAAAACTAGCGCTAGTGAATTCGTGTCTATGGTTGTGAGTGCAAGGAATGGATACAGTTTTTCAAGCATACTGCGTGGACCCAGCGCAGGACTGCTTGGGTTGATAAGATAGGGAAATATGGGGAAGGAATTTGGTAGGCATTTGCCCAAAGCTCGTAAGAGCTGATTTCGGCGAAAAGAAAGGGGTTTTTAAAAATAGGCATATGTCCACAGCTTCTAAGAGCTGTTTAAAGAGGAAAATGGATGCAATTGCTTAACAAGCACGCTTAACTTTCTGTGTATCTTTCCGTGTTTGTCCCGGTGCACCGACTGTCTATGTGTATGTTTATGTCCTCTCTGTGTCTTTGTGTGAATGACTGTTTCATGTTAAAAAGAAAAATTGGTAAAGATTACATCTGCTGGTAACCTCTTGAGCTAGCCACAGTTTGTGTGGGGATTGATTCAAAGCCACGCTGCAGCAGCGTAGCTCACTCACCCAAGAGGCAAGCATGGCTGGGGAAAAAGCCGCTCTTAAAGCCCAGAAACCTCGAGATTTGGGAAGACTTTGGTTTGGCTTGTGAAATTCATGTAGTCGCTTTATACTTGTTTCTAATTGGTTTTAATGATATAAGGCTTTACATTTCTTGACTAAAGAGTTATAAATTAATTGGTTATTATGTAAAAGGTATAGTGTTATTAAGAAAAGGTTAGTTTAAAACTGGTGATTCAGTGTTAGAGCTATCTTAACTAACTACACGTGGCCTAACGCCACTCATGCTTTGTTCTTGTTTATAATTGGATTTAAAGGTATATTTTGCATGTCTTGACTATAGAGTATTGGCTTAAGTCACTGCACATGATTTAAAAGGTATAATGTTATTAACAAAAGTTAGGTTAAGGCTGGTAGTTTAGGGTAGTCGCCATTTTGAACACGTGGCATGATGGTTAAGGCTGGTAGTTTAGGGTAGTCGCCATTTTGAACACGTGGCATGATGGTTAAGGCTGGTAGTTTAGGGTAGTCGCCATTTTGAACACCACGTGGCATGACGCAATCCAGGAAATACAGGCCTTTGGGACGCTCCTAAATTGGCATGGTGTTTCATGTGAATCTTGGCCTGGAGATTAGACTTAATGAAGATTAAGATCTAAAATATTGTCTCTTTAATAAGTTACACTGTTATACACTTGAACATAAGAACTGGCATACAAACCTTGTGCTGTAAATATGTGTTTGCCATTAATTTTAAAGAAAATAGATTGTTTAAAATTGAGATTTGCTTCCAAAATTACAATTGTGCTCTAATATTGCAAGAAAACATTGAGTTACAATAAAAATCAGTGTGTCATTGGCTACAGTTTTCAGTTTGCAGGCTCGTAATTGTTAACATTTTGTAATTAAGATAATTTTGAGAGTGATGCAGCTATGGGTTTTAGAGGCCCATTGCCACTTTTCCACAAGTTTATAGGCTACAATGGTAGGAGCAAAATTTAACCCTCCAAGATTAAAAAGGATATCTCTGTAGAAATGTATTTGATATCAAGTAGGTTCCTTTGACCATGAAATTACAGGTTTCTTTTGTTTAATCCTGTCTTAGTTAAAAGGCTCAGGTCTAGTCCTTGCCAAGGACTAAAGGTGGATCCTAGGGCAGAAAAAAAAAATGTGTTTTGTCTCTGTTTCAATACTAGAAGTTAAGATCTTAAAATTTTCAGTGTATAATGTTCATAGAATGTTTGTTACAGGCCCTTGCTCCTATAGACTTTTAGAATTTTTAGGTAAATGGCTTTCAAAGGTTATTAAGATATATTAATTGGCTTTATCTTATATTTACCTCATTTTAAGCTTGCCACAGAAGGTCTTAAACCTCTGTTTTCAAGGTAGGAAACGTTTGTTCCTTGCTTTAAGCAACAATCAAATTTATTATTAATGGTTGATCTATTACATGGCAAGCATTTTTAGGCAAAATTAATAATTGTTATCCAAAAGATAATTTATACTATCAGATCACATGTTTATTCCTTTAAGTTTCTCCCTGCTTCAACACAGATACCTGAATTGGGTGCTATAGCAGCTATTTTTAAGATGTTAAAGGTCAAGCTTTTAATAATAGTAGATATACATAGCTCATGGTTTATAATTGCTTAAAATTGGTCCATTTTTAATACTGCTAATTCTTAATTTCTACAGTTCATACAAATGTGATTCAAATTTCTAAGAACAAAGGATATGTTCTCTAAATGACTGTCCTTTAGGTATTTGAAATAATTTTATATTTTGTGCACATCAAATTATAAAGATTTGTTCTTGATGTCCTCAATTTCTACCTCTACCACGTAATGGTGTTAATCCTAGAGGACTTAGTTATTACAGATAAATGATATTCATATTTCTAATTTAAAAGATTAAAAAAATATGTACATGTGACTAATGATTCATTTTTAGGCTGTCTAGTTGCAACTGCTCTAACAGAAAAAGCAACTATATTTTATATAATTACATAGTTATTGCCTATGTTATGGTTTATACTTTGTGTTCCAACTTAAATTAATAAAACAATATCTTCTTGGAAGAAAGAAGAGAGGGGAAATTGTGTCCCTGTACATATAATTTAAATTATGCTTACATGTTTTTAAGAAAATTTTAAAATTTTAAAATTGGATGCCAAGAAACTCCTTGCTAAATGTATATGACATCTTGTAATTAGACATATTGATGTCTAGGTGAAATGAAGGAATTCACTTACTAACATATGCCATGATCCTGATTTAATATTGGGGGAGAAGGCATGTCCTCTGTTTTTTCCACAGAATGCTGCAGAAGATATGCTGACTGTGCTTGCTGAATGCCCAGACCATGGTAACATAAGAGCTATATTGGATATATGTTCTTGACTTACCTCAATTGTTAAATGTCCCAGGTTAGATAAATTGCCTAGCTTCAAGCTTTTAGACTTTGTGGGACAGAACATGGAGACTGTTATGCTAGCTTAGGAAAAATTAATTAGAAGAGTTAAAATGACTCTTCTCCTTATTGTGCTCAGCTGACTCAACCATAGACTGGTCTAGAAATAATTCCAATATTGAAGATTCCAATTTTGAAGATGGCTAACAATCTTCAGCCAGCTGTGTTAATTTAACATATAGTCTCCACTTTTCCTGAGAAGTAACAGCTTAATTCTTGATTCACAAGGCTACCTCTCCCACCTCAGAGGCCAAGCCTTGGGTCCTTAAAGTTGTTAATTTACAACTGAATTGGATACTTCTGGGACAAGTTAATCCTATTCCACCTTTAACTCTTGACCTTGTCTGTTAAGCAGACTGGCTGTCTCCACCCAGGCTCACCTGGATGGAGAGATTACATGTCTGTTAAAGACACTTGCAGACCCCCCTGGCTTCAAAACTTACACAAGTGGATCTCCAAAGAGGGAGCCACATAGAACTCAGATCTATGTGTGTTTGTTTTTGAACAAACATGGGTACCAGCGAGACGTGCGAGGCAAAGCACTGCATGGGGAGGTGAATTTCTGCTTCTGAGTCCCCAGGAAGTACACCTAATTGCATAGGGGTTAACGTCGAGAGGCTGTCCTTAAAATAATAAGGGAGCCTATTACCCCTCCTCTGAAAAAGACGTTATACAATATTTAAGAGGAATTACGGTCAATGCTTCCCCTCCTGGTTAAGGCCCGCCTTCTTATGAAGGATATTTATCCACTTGTTTTCTACCTCCTCGTGTTCAAATTAATAAAAAAAGGGAGGACATGTACAGAGCCATATTGGGGCAGTCTTGCACTTGGTCAGAGTTTGACTTTGGTCAAGGTTAACTTCTCCCAGTTAGCCAGGATCCTGCTCCACCTAGGGTGGAGTGCACGTAGTAAAGGTTAAGTTCATTGTTCTTCCTGGTATAGGGATTCCTGAATTAAACAGGTGACCCACCCAGCTGCCGGAGCAGTCAAGACGAAGACCTCCAAGAGAAGCTAGACAACTTCCACCGGAACTCAGCCTGGAGTCTGGGGGGAAGGGTTTGCCCAAACTGTTAAAAGGTCCGGCGCCATTAAAGTTTACGGCTTTGATCAGTGAACATTGACTTGGCCGTACTTTCTTTTCGCTGCTCTTCCCTATGACCCCAAAATTCTCTCAACAGGTAACCCGGTTTACATGTAGCTGCTGGCGGCTACAGTGCTGGATTGGCAAGGTAGACATTTCCAAATGTTTTAAGCTCACATGAAACTAATTCTTGGTTATATATTTATAGGCAAGTAACTATTATTGTACAAATATGCATATTTGTCCACATCTCTTCCTATTATAATGAACACATATTCGAGTTTAAAGTATGATTATGCATTATATACAGATATGTTCTGTTACTGTTCATTTAAACTATATGTGTCAACTGTGTACATATGCTGTTGCATATGGCAAAATGTCAGGGCCCATCTTCCCTCCTCATTCTCAGAACCACTGAAGAGCTGCATCCCAGGATAAGACCATTTGAACATAGGTCAACTTTCTTTATAACATAAGAAAGCTGAAATTAGACAAAAACTTGCTAAATTAGCAGCAAAAATAGGCAATGCTCCTGATTTTTAGCTTAATTTTTTGTAAATATCTATATGGTTTTTTCCTACAACAAAAGGAACAGTCAATTTAAATATCCTATACACATAGAAAAGTAAACCTAGAAAGACTCTATAAATTTGTTTTTAGTAACTGTGATGCTTCCTTTTACTGTCAACTTCACATGACTGACTTTGGATGACCTGAGAAGGAAGCCTCAGTTGAGGAATTGTCTTCAGTAAATGTGGAAAAATTACTCCAAAATGATCAGTATCTCTTGTTGTCTTTTCAAAAAGGACAAAGATGAACAAAGATTATTCCTTAAGGCTTATTTGGCCTTACCTGTTGCTGTTCAGTTAATATACTATGTTGCAGTCCTTTGTTGATATTAAGCCAAGCTTTTCTGGGCTTCCAACGTGAATGGAAAAAGAAGTTATTCTATACAATTTCCTGGTCTTTGTTGGGAAGGCAGATTGGGGCTTCTGAAGCACTCAAGCTCTTGGACTAAGCAATAAGCAGGTTCCTGATCTCTCCAGTGTGAGACAGTTATTGTTGAACTACTCCAAATTCTGTTCCATCCAGACTCAAGGACTGAACAACTAGTGGTTTCCAGGCATTTCAGGTATGAGAGAGCTAGTTATTTTATGTTTGGAAATATTTTTATAAACTGATATTTATATTTATGTTTCTATGTCTATCAAGTCTATTCTTTCAAAGACCCGAGACTATACCTTGACTCCCTTCATAGAATGGAGAACACTCAAAATCCAGGGAGTAAACTATTAAAAAACTATACAAAATAAATGCATTTGTTAC
The DNA here is from genome assembly GCF_947179515.1 of Apodemus sylvaticus. Lineage (NCBI taxonomy): Eukaryota > Metazoa > Chordata > Mammalia > Rodentia > Muridae > Apodemus > Apodemus sylvaticus. The sequence continues at coordinate 85,261,293 of NC_067474.1, forward strand.
TCTTTATTCAATTTTTATGAGGCATGTGGAATTTAATGACTCTATATAAAACTTTTGAAGATAATATAGAAAAAGTAAAAAAATAAGAAAGCCAGATGCTTCCTTTTAGCATATATAGATAAAAGGACAAAGGGGAAAATGAGCTCAGAAAGAATTATGTAGGTCCAGATATATATAAATAGTATAGTGTTCTTGGTGGACTTGAGAAGAGAATGTTTATCTCTAGAAAATTTATAACCTAAGTAACAGAATATTAAAGTCAAGTTTTCAATCCATGATTGGCTGAATTACAGTTCAAATTTAATTTTTATTCTTGAGGAGTGTGGGCCTTTAACATGAGGGCATTGATTGGAGAAGAATTGGCTATTACAATATGGGATGGAGATATGAAGACCCTAAGGAGGTTGAGGGAACTGGCCATTCAGATTCTGGTGGGTCTATTCCACCAGAAGAGTTTTCCTACCCTTAAAAGATGATGCATCTCCATCCCACCATCCACCCATGCATTATTGTCCTCTATACTTGCCTTAGGGAAATAATCTCGCCTTGTCAGGAGAGGAATGAATGACTTTGGCTAAAGGATATGTCCTACATATAATCATCATATAATGATGATGTCCCTAAGGGACCAACTATCTTTTCCTTTACACCTATAAATAGACTCAAGATTAAAGGAGGCTACTAGAAATGAGGTAGAAAATGTTGTCTGCCAATGAAAAGGCCACATCACTAAATGACAACAAACCTTTCAAAGCAAAACTCTGGGAATATGAATGGAAATAGATTGTTAAGAATATATGACAATGATTTCAGGGACATTGAAACTAGATTTGTAGTTTTTATCCACATGTGTCTACTGAGTAGTCTTAGCTTTATGTTAAACCTTATACCATTTGTAAACTTGCCAAGAATTCATTTGATTTGTTGGTTGAATTTTTTTGAAAACATGGCTTGCTGAGGAAGGCATAGACTTGCATGATACTCCTTGATTTAATGCTGATGAAAGGATTTTAAAGATCAGGAAAATTACAATGCTAGAGCAATTCACATCTTAAAACCTAATCTTCCATAATGGAGGGACCAAGAAGATATACCTTCCTCCTAAAACTACTAAAAAAATAGTGATAAAGACACCAAAATTTTGAGGAATTTTGTCAGTGCTCCTCTCCATGTGCTAGACCTTAGAATTGGAGATTCAGCTCCTCTATTACATAACTTAACTTTAATGTGATTAATTGGACTCCAGGGACTACTTGAAAGCACTGAATCACGAAAGCCAAGGTGAATATAGTTAACATAATAGGCAGCAGAGCACAGGAAGAACTTATCTATAATTGCCTGGCACCCTATTGACACTGTATACTTGCTAATTATTAATGTTATTTCCTGGATCAAAATAGATTAAAAGCTTTTTAATTTGTTTGTTCTCTAAAAATAAAAAGGAGGAGGGAAAGGGAGAGAAAGGCAAGCGAGGAAGGATAGGGTTAGGGGTGGAGAGATGAAGCAGCAGCAGAAGAGGAGGAGGATAGAAGAGGAGGAGAAGAAACAATCCTAGAACAAATAAAAGAAGGGCTACACTGGACATACAAAATTTCCCAATTCCAGACTTGAGCCAGTTTATAATTTCAAAACTGAAGGGATATCAAGGCTCAGATAAAGAATATCTCCTTACAAAAATGTTTTACTATTATAAACCTTTCTTCCATCCTTCTCTAGCAGGACATACTGTCTTTCAGTATAGAAATTATACATTGGGAAAATGAAATAACCAGACTTTTGATGACCATATGGATATGTATTGATCCTCATTTTCAGGGACTGAAAAGAACTGTAGCCTTTAAAATAAAGTGATTGTTTATGGAATATGGATAATCAATAAAATTTTGGCTAAGGGCTGACTCCATTGGGTCCAATGTATTGCTGAATTCATTGTGTGATTATTTTCCCTGTACCAGCATCTATAATTGGAATATATATAAGTTGGAAGGTTCTATAGTGATTGTGTAATTGCCAAGAAGTTGCCTGTCCATACTACCATTGAGTGAGGGCTATCAAATCCTCATTGTGGATTATAGAAATTAGTAGTACCATCAATAATATAAAAGGTTCAGGGATAGTGGATCCTACCACATTTCTTTTTATTCTTCCTATATGGTCAATGTAGAAGACAAATGGGTCATGGCGAATAATAGTCAATCAAGTAGTGAATACAATTGCAACTTATGACACAGATGTGCAATGCTTACCCAAGTAGATTAATACATATCTTGGTACTTATTATACAGCTATTGACCATGAAAATGCAATTTTTTAAAAGCACCTGCTTATAAGGACTTGCTTATAAGTAAGAAGTATGAGTTTAGCTGGTAAGGCCAGTAATACAGTTTTGCACTTCTATATTAGGGATCTTTTAATTCTCCAGCATTGTGCCATATTTGAAATTCATAGGAATCTTGGTTCCCTCCTTTACCCACAGGTATCACACTATCTCATTATATTGATGATATTAAACTGATTGGATAAAGAGAGTAGAAAGTTGTGTTAGTTCTGGACTTGTTGATACAGCACATGCACATTAGGGAATACAAATATTAATCCAAACAAATTCAGTAGCTTTCTTGCAGTGAAATGTAAAAGAACCAGTCCTGTGGGATATGGGAAGATATTCTTTTTAAGGTAAACGATAAGCTATTGCAATCATCAGGTCCTTTCAAACACTAGAAAAACAACAAAATATTTAATGGACCTGTTAGGATTTTGGCAGAAGCATAATATTCACCTGGATTTGTTACTCTGGCCCACATATCCATCCAGTGATTCACAAAGCTGAGAGGTTTTGTAACAATCCTATAACAGAATTTAGTTATTCAACATGTTCTTGCTGCTTTGAAGTCTGCTCTGCCAATTGAGCTAGCATGTCAAGTGAATTTGAGATATCTGTGGCAGAGTCAGATGCTAGAATCTCTGGCAGGTTTCATATGTGAATCACCATGGAAGCCCTTGGGATTTCAGAAAAAGGCTTTACTGTCATCTTCAGAAATTCTGCCTTTGAGAGGCAACTCTTATCCTGCAATTGGGCCTTAGAAGAAACTAAACACATCTTTTAGTTGATTATCTATATAATCTATAACATCTATATATCTATATAATCTATATATATATGTATATCTCTCTAATCATCTATTTATCTATCTTATCTATCTTATCTATCTATCCATACATGTATATTGCAGTATAGTTCTCTAAAACATCTTCTTTCTTCTAGGTAGGATTCATAGATTAAGGAACAAGAATCTAGAAATGGAAGTGTTTCCATTTGCTGTTCTCTAGTGACTAAGAAAATTTTGTTTCGTTCTCCGTATGCTCTTCTTGGCTGGATATTTTGATTTCAGGGAAGAATCTTTCTGCCAACACACAAAAATATTGCAATGAGCTGTAAGTGAAGACTTACTTTGACTACATTGAGCTATTAATATACCCTTGAGTCAACAGAGTACAAAAGGGGTAACAATGTCAGAAGTTGTGGTTTATTTAGCCTTCTGTGAGGAAATTGTACTGCCTTTACACAAGGGCCTTAAGAAAGATTATGCCAGGCATATAGGCAATCCTTTATGTATCTCTTGTGTTACCAAAGTTTGTGATAATGATATTTGGGAAACTATAACTAATTCTGGGATTGTTATAATGACAAATACCCTTAAGGAATGTACATACTAAAGCTTACCATCACACACTCATGCCCTTGCTCAGGATGGAGGAAATACAGAATGAGTAGCAGAGGAAAGTAGTTATAAATAACTGCTAAGGTCACATGACCAGTTATAAAAGTAAGAATTATAGTTTCCGTGAAGGTTTTTGTCCTTTGGTAAGAATATGCTTATACACACATGAAGGTCTATACTTCTAGATAAAACTGTCTTCCCTTCTCTCAGCAGCTGTCAGTTGCCAAGAGCTCCTTGGCTAGTGGTAAGACTTCGTGTTCAACTCTCCTCTGCATGCTGGGATTTGGCCTGGCTTGGGATTGTACAGGTCTTGTGCATGCTGTCACAACAGCTGTGAGTTCATATGTCAGTTTTATTTAAGAGTGTTGCTTCTGGTAATTTGACTATGTTCCATTGGAAGGCTACACATTTGAGAATACTTGAGTTTCACAAATTGATCTGGATGGATTTAAAGCTGTGGAAATTTTAAGAATTTAGGAGAACTTCTAACGTTGGACATTCATATTTTGCATCATGAGATAAGTACAAGATTTTGGAGAGTGAGTGGAAGGTTAAAGTTTTAAAGTGTCCTGCTTGTATGTAAAGTTGACACAGTATAGCTCATGATAATTTGATTTAAATACCAACTTTCTTTGATTAGAAGAATTGGAGGAAGTGCCTCAGTTGAGAAATGAATTTGGTTGCTTTATTAAGTAGGAAGAACTACTCCAAATATGGACAGCACTTTCTTGTAGCAGACTAAATATTAAATGACTAGAAAGAATGAATATTGAGCTAGTCTTACTTGGCTTTAGTTAAGTTAATTACCCTATTGCTGTTGTTTTCTGTGCTGATATTAGAACCATGATTCTCCCAGGAACCTCCAAGCTGGTACAGGTGAGGTTCTCAGCCTTATGTCTTGAACCACTGATAGATTTTGTGACTCTCTGCTGTGAGATAGCTGCTATCAATCTATTCAAAGCATCCTAGTACATTAGAAAAGTCTATTTGATGAAATTTTATACACTGTGTATGTTTGTATTACATATAAGCATATACCTACACAAGCATATGATGATTCTTTTAATTCTGTTCCACAAGAGGACACTGTTTCAGTTGATCAAATAGACTAAAAAGACAGCATATTTTCAACAAAAATAAGTTTACAGCAAAGTACGCACATGAATATCTCAATATCATCATAATAGTTTAAACTCCAGGAAGCTCAAATTGTTACTCCCCAAACGGAGCATGTTCTCACAAATTCAGTCCTTAAATTATTCCTCGGGCGTGCGAACATTTCTAATGTGCTCTAAGTCTTTTGTGTTGTGCCATTTTGCTTACTACTTTCCCACACAGATATAACCTTTCAATTTTTTTGTAACTAAACTAAAGGTAAGGAGCATTGGTTGGTTTCCTAAGCATACACAGTTGGATAAACAAGCATACTTGGTAATAACCATTAATAAATAAATGTATCAAATAATAAAATTACTTGAGACTAGCTTCTGTTTATCTGATTTTTGAAGTAAAAATCAGTGTCATACAGTCTGCTAATTCTCAATTATCAATTTTCCTTTCATAAAATTAAAAGTAGGAACAATATTAGCAATATAGGAACAAGAAATATCTAGTTCAATGAAATAGATATTTTTTTGTCTTGATATCCATGCTAAAAAATGAATTGTCACCAATCAATTTAGTGAACATTACACATCTATAAATGTTAAATTCAGTGACATATCCATTTCTTATTCTTACATTAGGGATGCTAAGTCTCTGTTGTTTAATATTTCTGAGTATCAATAAGATCACATACACTAAATGCTACTAAAATTCTAGATAACTTTTGCTCATAAAAGAAAAGTTATTCTCTTGAGGAAGGAGTGATGATTTATTTATTGAACAACAAGAGAAGACAACAAAAGAAGAGAAATCAGGATGTGTTTGACTCTAGAGAAAACATAAAGTTGTAGAAGAACAATATTAAGGATGGTGTGAGTTTAATTATAAAAATGTCTATAATAAAAGGAAGTTTTGTGGGAGTTCCTTGTCAAACAGAGACAGGAAGTTGGTTGAAGTCCTTATTTTTCATGATAGAAAAGTGAAAAATAATGTCTTTAGTGAAAAAAAAGCAAAAATAATGATTGGGTATTAAGACATGGAAATGTATTTCAGAAACAAATAATGAAGATATTTTCATTTAGAAGACAAGGATTAGAAAATAAGACATTGTAACACCTGCCTGTAATCTCAACAGTACAGTGAAGGAGGCAGGAATTCAAAGTCAACAGCTGGTCATACAGTTTTAGACAAACCTAATTCTATAAAATTCTCAGTTAAAAAGACCCAAGTCAAGAATGAGATTGATATACTTGAATAAACTACAGCTAGAAAATAGCTAGTAGACACATTTTCCACTATGTTCATAGCAGCCTTATTTATAGTAGCCAGAAGCTGGAAAGAACCCAGTTGTCCCTCAATGGAGGAATGGATACAGAAAATGTGGTATGTTTACATAATGGAATACTACTCAGCAATTAAAAGCAATGAATTCATGAAATTCCTAGGTAAATGATTGTAACTGGAAAATTTCATCCTAGTGAGGTAACCCAATCACAAAAGAACACACATAGAATGCAGTCACTGATAAGTGGATATTAGCATAGAAGCTCTGAATACTCAAGACACAATTAATATATCAAATGATTCTCAAGAAGAAGGAAGGAGAGGGCCCTGGTCCTGTAAAGGCTTGATGCAGCATTGTACGGGATTACCAGAACAGAGAAGTGGGAGGGGGTTGATTGGGGAATGGGCAGAGGGAAGAGGGCTTATGGGTCTTTTGGGGAGGGAGGAACCAGGAAAAGGGAAATCATTTGGAATGTAAACAAATAATGTAGAAAACAAAGAAAGTAGCTAGTAGTATTAATTTTGTAAGTTATGTGTACATGCAAATTCATGAAAAATAAAATTTGTACATGTGGCAAATGATCTTGGGCATCATTGAAATGCACTGAACCTCAACTGTAGTGAATCATAAGCACCTTGGTATGTAACTTGAAGAAAATATGTGTATTTGAAGATCTGCTAATATGAAACAAAAGCAAAAAGCTTTGATATGGGCTTAAAGCAAGTAAGAAATGACATGCTTATACAGAAGAATCTCAACATTGACAGCTTTTCTGTTATGTGTGCTAACATATGGCAAACTTTCTGTCTTTTTTTTAATATAAGTTTTTATACTTGGAGTCCCCTAGAAGCCATTTTGCAGGTGGTGGATCAATTAAAATAGGTCAAGGAATTGGTGGGTAAAAATCTATTGACTTTTAATCATGGAAATACTCCTGATCTTGTGCCTTGCAAACAGAGTAAATAGAGTTCATACACTATTTGCATATAATATAATTATTTAAATGTCCTCTTACATTTTATAGTTGGTGAATATTGCATCTTAAGTTTTCATTGTATGTTTGGTTTATGAAACCAATATTCTTTTTTTTTTTTTTTTTTTTACAAAAAAAAGATATGTGAGTACACTGTAGCTGTCTTCAGACACACCAGAAGAAGGTGTCATATCTCATTACGGATTGGTATGAGTCACCATGTGGTTGCTGGGCATTGGACTCAGGACCTCTGGAAAAGCGGTCAGTGCTCTTAACCTCTGAGCCATCTCTCCAGCCCCATCAGAGAGTAGGCTCACTCAATTTAATTTTATTTGATTTTAAAAATTAAAACATATTGCATTAAAGTTTAAATAGATTTGTTTTATCATAGATGAAAATTAGTCACTTTCTTCTGCTGTTTTTATGGTTTTTACAGTGAGCTAGAATAAGTGGGGATCAAACATAAAGAGCTAAGGAGCTCTTTGTGTGATGAAATGCATTCAAAATAACACACTAGAAAGGCATATATAGATATAAAAACATGGTACACACACACGCACACACACAAATAGATAGACCCATAGCTACATACTTCCTAAGTGTGATTTTTAAAAACTTTGCATTGGTTCTTTGTGAATTTCACTATCCCAATCTCATTCATCTTCCCCTTTCCTAGAACCCACCATCTACCCTGGCAACCTCCCACCCTCTAAAAAAGAAAAGAAATCTTGCTTTGGAGCTGTAGTATGTCACAGTGTATCCCACAGTATCCCATTCCCTTTTCCCCACATTTCTTAACTGGCAAATATTCATTTAAATGACGCATTGGTCTGGTACAGTCCTCTGGCTTCTGCTACTCTATCAATACAGAAACCTTATTGGGACTCCTCTCTGGTCTCCTGTTGTTGCACTGAGACATGGAGATTCTGTAGATTTGTCCTAGCACCTTCATGCATTACAGCAGTTCATTGATGGGGTAGATGTTGGTGTGGGCCAATTCAAAATCCTGGATCTTAGAGCTATCAAAACTTGGTCAGCAGCCAGCTTTTATACTCTCAGGCCCTTGGGGATGGCTCTCCTGCAAACCCCTACTAACCAAGGTCAGTTCCACTATGCGGCCCAGGGCTTAGTACAGGGCTTGCTCTCCTGAGTGTGGCAGCTGATAAAGCAAAGGACTGGCTCTCCTGCTCCCAGGGCCAGGTCTTCTGCCTGTTGCAGGGGTGGTGACAGGCAAGGAGGGAGGAGGGTATTTCTCCTTTGTCCAATCCCGCTCTCCAAGCTCTCCAAGTTCTTTTCTCTAGCTGTGGCTCACCTACAGTTTGCACAATGTGTAGGCCTGCTCTCCTTACTGCAGCGGGCTAGAGGCAGCCTCTGCTCTCCTGCTCTTTTGCCTGTAGGGCCCACTTTCTCAAGATGCACAGGTGAGGTGGGGCAACTCTGCACAGCCCTCAGATATCAACCTAACTACAGGTAGAAGCCCAGATCTGCCTGTTATTTTTTGTGATAACAGATTCCTGGTATTGCAGGGCCATGGACCCAGACCTAACCTCCAATGGTAGCATAGGCTAGGACCCCAGCTGGATCCCAGGTGACATCACCAGCTACTCACATAAGGCTGTTACTCACGATCTATAAATCTCAAGTTCTGTCTCTTTTCACTGTGTCCACACCCCTCTATTTCTCCTTCTCTTCCATTACTCTGCCACTTACTTGCTCCTCTGAGAGGTACCTGGGATCTTGGAGTGTCTGGTGTTGTCGCAGGGGTGGTCTCCAGAGTGCTGTGACCTGCTTGTGCACTATGACACTCATCAGGGTATCATTTAAAGCATGTCTACATTCCTGTCCCCCAATACCTGCACAGTGAGACTGGTGTTCATCTCAGCCTAGCTTTTTGTCTGGGTCCAATGGCACCAGTCTAGTTGTTCTGACAGGCTTGCTCCTCATCCAGTCTGCCTGAGTGTCTGTCTGTCTGTCTCTTGGGCTCACTCCAGCCTGGGTCTTGGCTGCTTTCCATTCTGAGAGCCCATCTTGGCCTGCCTAGCACATGACTGGTGGTCTTCTCAGTCTAGCTCCCTGTTCCAGTGCCCTGTCATCATGGTAGTGGTAACCTTAGGCTAGGGTTGACCTGTCCCGCAGGTCCAGTTATTCAGGGTTCCGAAGGGGTGCTACCTGAGGGTCAAGGGGGGGGGGAGAAAGAAGGCCAGGCAAGCGGGGTTCAATTGTCAAGGCCTCGTTTAATATTCTGGGGTACACATCTTTTAAGCTCTCAGAGGAAGAGTTCTTCTCAATGCAAGAACAAAGGAGGGAGGGGCATTTTTGGCAGTTTCAGCAGGAAGAGATAAGGGTCCTTAGATGGAGACATCTGATGTTTGCTTAGCCTGCAGCATCCTGCAGTTATCTCAGGACTTCCCTTCCACTGGCAGATCATAGGGAGAGGCTCTTCCTTGTTTTACTCAGGACCTTTACCCCGTCAGCCCTCTGGGCTGTTAGTGAGGGTCTCTAATGGCTTCCCACATAGAGTTGTTGTTGTAGTTTGTTTGTTTGTTTTTCTGTTTTTGTTTTTTTTTCAGAGAATATTAGGATATTCTGATGTTTATAGGTCAGGAAATTTAGCATAAACATAGCCTCTCTCTGCTCTGCCACCCACTGTTGCATATGTGACACAGCAGCCATATCTGCATTATATCCAGGGGCAGGAATAAATGTTTTTGTTTATGAAGAAAAAAATTAATAAATAACTACCTTTTGCTGTTCTTTCTTTAATTCTATAGAAGAAAAATTAATGTTTAAACAAGCCAATGGACAGAAAAAATGATATATAAAAAAATCACTTGCTTTTTATTTTTTCAGTGCTTACTCCTTGGTACTAAATAACCAATTAGAGGGCCCATCCTTAGAGGAGACCAATTCTTCTTCTCTCAGAACTTATTAATTTTCTGTGTGTATTCATCAAGGGATGGATTCCTATGAGAGTCACCATCCATATTGGCATATCAACTAATGTCATGGTTTAGGTCTTGTCAAGCAGCTATTCTGTTCAGATTTTTAGGTGTTGTCTGCCTCTCGCATTTAGAAGATAAACTCTCACAGCAGAAATCCATGTCTTCTGTCTTCTATAAAATTTATATTTTCTATTTTGTAATATTCCTGAAGGCTAAATGTAAGCATTTTGTTTTGTATTTATCAACAGATGTGGGACCCGCCCACATGATCGTTTTTTTTTTTCAATATTTTTACTGGTTGTGGCTTTCTGTAATGGTGTCTGTCTACAGCATAGAGATGCTTCTTTGATGTGGGGTGAGAGATAAACTTATCCGTAAACATACAAATAAGTATTTGAAATGCACCTCATAATTATATATGCTTATGAAAGTAGAAGACGGAGATTCTCCTCAAAAATCCACAACATCACTAGCCACAGGTAGCTGGCTAAGTTTAAATCAGATAATTTATTTCATGTTAAGCAGGATTTAAGTCTAATAGAGTGAGATGGTGATAAGTGCAATTACTTCAACTACTATCTCTTGCCATGCTTGTAATTGCTTTGGGTCATATGAATCACAATTGTTATGATTATTAATTGTTTTTTTCCCTTGGAAGTTTCCATGGGGCCTTCTGGTATTATAAAAGGTGGTCCTCAGGGAGAAGGCTTTTTAGAACAGATTAAGCTATAGTCCTCCAAGTCCTGTGTTTGATGAGCATCTTGTCTTCAACCAGAAGAACTTACTTTCAACTTCTTGGAAGCAACCAAGGGCAGGGAAGCAATAGTCTATAATGTTTAAGAAGTTTCTTGAATTCCCCTGAACAACCTGAAAGGATGTTTCTCATGTCTGCTACTGGAGGCTTTGGTAGAGAGTCTCTTGAGCAAGTCATCATCCTAAGTGGTTATTTTTATATGTATATCTGTGCAATGTGTATTTATAAATGTACTTATATATCATATTAATCTTAGATTAATATGAAATGATGTGATTCCCTTTCAAAGAACGTTACTATTATTTAACTTTCTATCACCCTCCTTTAATTGCCCCCTACCTCCCACTACAGTTAATGATGCATTCAAAACCATTTTCCTTTTCCCCTTGATATCTTCAGTTTTCCACTTTAGACTTCTCTCTCCACGGCCCGATTTTACACTCCTGGTTTCTGTGTTTATTTCAGGCAATATATTCATATCTAAGTATTTGGAGCTAGAAACATGAAACAGGGGAAAACATATAGCATATGTCTTTGTGTGTGGGTTATCTCACTCAATATATTTCCTGATTCCATGAGTTTATCTGTGAATTTCAGGATTTTGCCTTAAATCACTCTTGCTGAATAATATTCAAAAATGCATATGGACTACATTTTCATTACCTCTTTATTGGTTGAAGAAAGTTGAGGTCATTATCATCACTCCGTTCAACAGTGAGCAAGCGGAACAAATACCTGTAGAGTAGCAAGGTGAATCCTTTGGGCCAAGGAATGGACCAAAGCTGGGTCATATGGTAGATTTTTTTTTTAACTTGTTGAAAATTCTCTGCACTGATTTTTATTCTGGATGTAGCAAGGTGCAATATATTTACTGGTTGTGGCTTTCTGGTATGCTTGAAGGTCAGATATAGATTGGTCATGAGAAAGTCAGGAGTACACAGAGCCTTGGACTGGTGTGGAAGATTTATATCCTTGACTAAACATGGGGATTATTGCCAGCTCAGAGAGGGCACTGGTGCCAGCTTAAAGAGGGCTCCCAGATGTGAGAACCAGGGAAGGTCTCAGGATTGAGAATGGTACAGGCATGGTGAAGTCAGGTGGAAGAACTCACCAGGCTATGCCAGAGCACAGAGTGTGTAGGAGAGGGTGGGACTGGATGCTGGTTATCATATGATGGAATAAGAAAAGGTAGACATGGATTAGAGGTGGAGAACATGGGGAGCTTGCTGCAACTTTTTGTGTGTCTAGTACTCCTACATTAAAACAAAATCAAAGCATTGAATTCCAGCCAGGATTTGAAATATCTCCCACATTAGCAATAATTCCTGTTCCTTGTCCCATGCATTTTTCTTCTCTTTCTTCTCCTTTTCTTTATCTTTCTTCTTGTTCTTTCCTTTTAGTTTTCACATCTCTTCTTTTTTAAAATGTGAGCAAAAGATAGAGATATTACCCTTTTTACTAAAATAGTATATATATGTGTGTGTGTGTGTGTGTGTGTGTGTATGTATGTGTGTATATGTGCATATATATTTTGATATATGGTATATCATGCATGATAATAATATAATACATGATATATGATAGAAGGAAACTGACCTTACATCTCCAGTGCTTTCATCTATCACAGAACTAGAGTATTGTTCTATAAATGCCTGTTGTAATCATACAATTTGCATGACAAAAGTGCTTTCCTTATCTGGAAGAAGCTGTAATAGCTAGAGTGAGTATTTAGCAAGTTAGCAAATTGTGACTTTAAAGAATTATGTTCTGTTGCAGTAGACAAATTTGGGAAAATAATTTGAATGTATATTATCAAATTAATTTATATTCTTAAGCCTTATGCCTACATAACACCTCAGATCTGAGGTTTCATGAATAATAATGAATAAAGAAGCTGAAAAAGAATGGTGTGGTTGCTTAAATGGTCTCTTTCTTAGGCCTTTCATGTACCTGGAGCTAGCTCAATATGAAGCCATCCCTACTAGAATTTTACCTCTGAGCTTGAACACTGGGATTTAGCAGTGATTGCTTTGCTATAATACCAGTTTGTTTTTATAAACTGCTCTGCTTCCAGTCTGCTTGAAAGCAGGGCTCTTAGAGAGAATTATTCATTTGCTAGCTGTGCCTTTTGGAATAGTGTTCTGAATTAATTTTCTGTAGGATGTGCCATTAAGATAGATAAATACACACACATATATACATATGTACATACATACATACATATGTATACATATGTAAGATAGATAAATACACACACATATATACATATGTACATACATACATACATACATACATACATATGTACATAGGCATATGGAAAGAGAAGTAATTAAATGGTGATGTGAAATATCCTCCAAGTAGATACTGTAGACAAATTAGAAAGGACAGGTAAAGGCAGTGTCTTACAGCCACCCCAGGTAATTCACTCTCCTTTCATTGTTAATATTTGAGTGTGTGCCTTGCTGACAGTGTCTGTGCTTAGTGATAAATAAGACAAGAACAGTATATGTGAAATGCCTCTGTAGATAGTGGGGATATTGGTGTCCTTATAAGATGCTTGAATGAGACTGAAATGGGTAAAACCTCTCAATAAGCAGCTTTTTACCAAGATTTGAAAACTTTTGAAACACAATAGTGTTTCTGTCATGAGTGAAGTTATTGTTTCAGACGACTCATAGTAGACCTAGTTTTAGGGAAGTATTAACACTATGTAGGATATGGATTTGGGGGATCTAAAAGACAAATGGTTAAAATTCACTCATTTAGATGTTTGGCAGGTAGTATTTACCACCCATTAAAATGAAATAGTTATCTAATTATGCCTTAGAAAGAATGAAGATAAGAATTTTCCCCAACTACTTGGGGAAAATCATGGCTTATGTCAAGAGAGGACTGAGTAGAATTCCAGAACATGTATTTATACATGGGCTGCCTATCTCAGCCACAAAAGTTCTCGAAGGACAAGTACATATCTGGGTGGCAATTAGAACAAATGTATCTAATTTGTATTTAGTACCTCCTCAAGGGCAAACCACAGATAAAGACAAATAGCATTGGTCTCATAGTTGTCTCAGGTCAAGTTTTAGAAGTAGAACTCTCCTTATATTTCTTTTTTTGTACATATAAAAAACATTATTTCTCCCAATTCAAGTTGACACTGATACCTTGAATGAATTTATTTCCCCAGGGTACACAGTTTATTCTTAGAAGATAGTGCTCTTCAGCTATTCCACTATAGCTCTTAGCTAGCTAACTGTGTTATAGAATATGTCTGTTTTACCCGGTAGCTTTTCTTCAGCTGGGAATCAGTGAACTAGATAATATATTTAAGTGAACAGCCAGCAGATGGTCAGGCTGAGATGAGACCATATGGCTGGATATATCATTTGGTTCAATCTTTCATTGGCACAGAAGGCATATTCATCTTAATATCCCCCTTTAGCACCTGGTTAAAGAGGGTAAGAGATTTCTATCAATCCTAAGAAACAGCTAAGTCCATTATTGAAACAATTTCACGCTTACATTTAAATAAACTTCAAGTTGGGCATCTTTAAAAATAAAAAGGCAGATCACAACAAAAATCTATCACTGAGACTTTTCATCTATTTTGTTTTCAAAATGCAAACAAGTGGGAGATTTTTAGCCAGAATAAATTCACTAAGTTTAGTTATTTTTATTTCTGTGATTTCTTTTTAATGCATTAGAATTTTACCTTTATAGCGTGGTATTTAGAAAAAAAATTCCCGTCTTGAAGAGGAAAAATAAATGTCGTGCATGATTACATATCAAACAAGTAGAGAACACTAGAATTCTCTGTAATGCAGGCATTGTTAAAGATGAAAATAAAATGCTTGAGATGCTTATGTTTTAAGGGAGCAGTAATTTTTTTAACAAGTAGGTAAAAAGCCAATACAGTTGGGAAAAGTGGTGACAACTGTAGTGTATGGAGGATGAAAGGATGCTATCGGGGTATCTACATTATTAGCACTTACCCTGAGCAGTGAGGGTGTAAGGGGCTGCTGTGTGGATCAGTTATGTTGAACTGCTTTTGCATCACGTGGGCTTTTGTAAAGAAGCACAAGTTCCTATGCTGGATTCGTGCTGGCTGTGTAGTAAAGAAATATTTTTAATTATCAGCTATGAAGCTTATTCCACATGTTCTGCAAACCTTAATGATAGAAAACAAAACAAGTGTCATTAGTGTGGAGCACCATACACTTCTCTGAAAACAAACACAAGAAGCTTCACTAGAACTCCAAGTCTCTGATGTTTCCCTTTTCCATTTCAAAACTCAATTGGGATGAAAGCCTTTTTTCACTGAAGCAACTTTGTTTCAAAGAATTTTAATAAAAGTGTCAGAGCCCTTCCAATCAGGAAAGTCAAAATGGAAGAATGTTGTTTTACTGCCAAGGTGTTATTTTCTTGGCCTTCACAGGTTTCAACTTAGACTGAATACCAGACCTTTTTGTTGCTACATTTTATGTTTTCTGAAACTTTACATATATGGAATTTTATTAGATTTTCTCTTTTTTTAAAAAGAAAATCAATATTTCTTTATTGCACTAAACTCACAAATAAAAACATCACACTGTGAAATTAAAGTAGCCACTGAAATACTTTGGCCAAGTTGAAACTGTGCTTAGGGCTTTCCATTCCCACTGCCAATTATGCTTTTATATCCTTATATACCATAAATAGAAAACAAACTATGATAGAGTTTAGCCTAGAAAAACAATTTGTTTTATATTTTTCTCATAACCCATGAGTCCTTTGCCATTCTTCCCAGTGTTCTTCCTTACTACCTAATATTATCCTTTGATCACCTTACTTTTTTGAAGGTGTGGAAGGGAAATGTTTATTTTCTATTGTATCTTGCACTTAGCCTAAATCTTAAAGGATATCACTGCAGGAACTTGGTTTTTTTTTTTTTAAAGATTTACTTTTAATTTTAATTTTGTGTATGATAGTGCTTGGGTCATTGTAGACCAGAAGTGTTGAATCAAGTGTTTTATTGTAATGAACAATCATGCATATGTATTTGTGACTGTATAATTTGGTTTTATTTCAGTTGTTTTAAATAAATAACTAGGAGTGAATACACTTTTTAGATTACTTCAAATGACTAATTTTCTTTTTGTTTTTAATTTCCTTATATGTGACCCAAAACTTGCATAACACTAACTTGTTCAGTTAATTTATAGCATTTATCACATTGATAACAGATGCAGCCACAAACTCCATCTAGATCTCAAACATCCTCATTACCTAAAGGAGAAATTCCACATGATCATTAGTACTTCTAGAACTGCTCACATCCCCTGGTTACCACCAGCCTGCTTTATCTCATTCCTTACATGGCTTTTTTGTACTAACAAAATCACGATTTATATTTTCTCTGGCTTCTTTCTCTTAGCAAAATGTTCTTGAACTCCAGGTATACCATGGATCCTATCAGTATTCCCTTCTTTTATAGCTAAATAATATTTCAGTCTGTGGATACACAATTTATTCATCCATTCATTATAAGTAAACATTTGTATTATTCATATCTTTAGCACATCATGAATTTTGGTAACTTTACCATTTATATTTGAGTAATCATTTTAAAATATTTTGTGTCTATACCAAAAGGGAATGTGTTAGATCAAATAGCAATCAATATTTACCTTTTTAAGGAATCTGCAGATGTTTTTTTCATAATAGTTGAACCAACTATACTCTTCCTCAATACTTCTCCAATAGTCTTCCTAGAATTGTAAAGTAGCAACCCAAATATTTAATATGTTTTCTCTCAATGTTTTATTCTTATGTGCAAGCACTCTATTGTTTCTATGTGTATGTCTATAATTTTTATATCTTCTTCATACATGGATACTTTGCCAATAATGACTTTTTAAAATCACCAAAATAACTTTGTAATTGCAATATATTTGAATAATATTAGAATAGATATCCATTTTCTACTTTTATACAGTATACTTCTTCAATCATTTCACTTTAAACCTATTTTTAAGGTTGTAGCAGATAATTTGTAAACAACATAAATTTAGAATATGTTTTAAGCCATTCTTCCAGCCCCTTTATTTCAATTTATAAGTTTAATTAATCCATTCATAGTTCAAGTAATTCTTAATCTTAAATTTTTTCTCCTGTTTCACTCTATGCTTTTATGTATCTTCCAGTATTTTCAACATTTTCAATATTGTCCTTTATATTTGAATTTTTGAAGGTAATATTTTATTCTCCCTTAATTTTATTTTGGCATATTTATTACTTTCTTAATGATTATTGTGCACACTTAATTTAGAATATTGAACCAATGAAATGGCCCAGTAGGTAAAGCACTTTCGCTCATGCCTGGCAACCAGAGTTGGCTCTTTGGACTATGTAAAGGTGGAAAGTGTGAAATGGCTGTACAAAATTGTTCGCTTATTTTTTTGTATGCACCATGGCACATGTGGGTACAAACACGCCATATACACAGGCACACATATGTAAGCATTAATAGCAAATTACAGAACAAAATAATGTTGGGATGAAAACCTTACAGTAATCTACTTTTAGTTGACATCATCTTTACTTGAGCTGCCCATGCTGACTGCTCTGATGCAGCTCAATTTCCCACCCATTTCACTGTCTCTCTCACAAGCTACATCTATATACAAGGACACATTTCCATGTTTGTTGGCATCTTGGAATCACTGCACAAACCACCAGACACTTACTTTAGTCAAATTGAAATGGGTTATTGAATGTCACACTCCAAGACAGATCATGACATGTCAGACCAGGACTTGAGTAAAGATCCTATAGTGCTATTTATGTTTGGGTCTACCATCATCTGTGCCAACTTATTCCACTAATCAGGATTTAAGGATAGAATACTTCCTTAGAAATATATCTTTGTTATACATTTATCCTGTTGCCATTGGTTGGGGTATTCGACTATGGCAGGAAATTTCACTTATGTAATATTCATGTCTTAATTTGTTAGCCAGGATGTGACTTTGTCTAATATTCATGTCTTAACTTGCCAACTTGGATATCATTGACCCATGTACAAGATTTTTCTGCTAAGTAGGGTGTCAGTTCCCAGGGAGGTCTTGGGAACTTAAACTTTACATAACCCCTACTCAAAATGGAACTTTTATTCCAAATTCCTACTTATATTGGTGCATATGTCCCTCTTATGTTGGAGTCCATCCCAGGGGCAGTTATAAAAGCAAATACCATAAAAGCTTTATACAGATGCAGGAAGTAGTGCTTGATGGTTGGTTAGGGTCCAAGCTTATTGTGGGTAACTATACAAAGCAGTTCTATTTATTCTAATATGTAATCAACTTGAACATAAGAAAGTTTTCTAGTAACAGCAGAAACAACATATGAAAAAGTTTCCTTATGACATTAGTATCAGCATAAACTGGCAGGTTAGCTAGGTAATAGTTACCTATGCCTTGATATTCCATTTAGGCCTTAACATTCCATTTAGTCCTTAACATTCTACTTAGGTCTTAACAATGTATTTATAATTATAATGGGATACATTTTCACTGCCATATAAGAAACAAAAATAAAAGTTTTCTTTTCCTGGGGATTTTACTTCATATAGCTTGAAGTTACTATGTAGTTTCCTTCCATTTCAATCTAAAGAAATCCTTTATTCTATTTTGGAGAGAAAATCTAGTAATAATCAATTTATTTACCTCCATACCCAATCACAAAAGAACGCACATGGTATGCACGCACTGATATGTGGATATTAGGCCCAAATGTCAGAATACCCAAGATACAAGTCACAGACTACATGAAGCCCAAGAAGAAGAGGTCAGGACCATAGTGTGGATGGTTTGTTCCTTCTTAGAAAGGGGAACAAAATACTCCTGGGAACAAATATGGAGACAAAGTGTGGAGCAGAGACTGAAGGAAAGGCCATCCATAGACTGCCCCACCTGGGGATCCATCCCATATACAGTCACCAAACCCAGACACTATTGCAGATGCCAAGAAGTACATGCTGACAAGAGCCTAATATAGTTGTCTCCTGAGAGGCTTTGCCAGGTCCTGAGAAATACGGAGGTGGGTGATCTCAGCCAACCATTGTACTGACCACAGGGTCCCCAATACAGGAGTTAAAGGATTGAAGGAGCTGAAGGGATTTGCAACCCCATAGGAGGAACAACAACATGAGCCAACCAGACTCCCCAGAATTCCCAGGAACTAAACCACCAACCAGGGAGAACACATGAAGGGACTCATGACTCCAGCCACAAATGTAGAAGAGGATGGCCTTGTCCAGAATCAGTGGGAGGAGAGGCCCTTGATCCTATTAAGGCTTAATGTCCTAGTGTAGGCCAATTAAATTTAGGGGAGGTGGAATGGGTGGTTGGGTGGGGGAACTCCCTCATAGAAGCAGGGGCAGGGTGGATGGGATAGGGGGATTTTGGAGTGGGGGAAATGCAAAGAGGATAACATTTGAAATGTAAATAAAGAAAATATCTACTTAAAAAAAAAGAAGTCAAAAAGCAAAAGTTACATTCTTCCACACCCCTTTATGTAGGTTGTCAACAAAGGGTGTGACCCAGATTTAGGCTTGGTCTTCCTGCCTAAAATAATTCAATTTAGAAAATTCCTCACTGGTGTGCCCAGTTGATTTCCAGGTGACAGGAATTCCTTTCACAAGTCTCTGGTGGAGGGGGAGTTCTGGCTTTTATCTAACCTAACTGCCAAAAATCTCTCTGTAGTTCAGCATTTACAGATATAAGGACTGTATGGGTCTAAAAATATCTGTACAAACTTTGTCTTTCAAATATGAAAGTTCATTTCACCTAAGAAAGTAGTCACTCTACCTTTAGCATAGGACTTATCCCCACTCCAACATTTGCAGGGTGGTCCTCTTTACCTTTGCCTGAGGGAATTAACCTCTCATTGACTGCTGAATAGGCCATAAATTCCCCTGAAGGAGAAGCCAAGCAAAGCAATACTGACATCACTCAGTACTCCCAAATACTTGCCTTTAGGCTTATAACCAGACATAAGACTAAGCAGATTCCTAGAGGGGTCATGAAAAGTATATACCGTGAGGATATTTGCTATACCACCAAAGAACTAAATGAGTTTAATAATTCATTTAAATTGGCATTTGCAGAATACAGGTGAGACTACATTTTAAGGGTAATAGTGAAAGTGGCCTTCAACTATACCAGACTGAATTTATTTATATGTGCTCACTGACTTGAGATTCTAGGTTTAATATGGAAGACTAAATTACTTTCTCCCCATTCTCTCACTTCTATCCTAGATACCCCTGGCTTTGTCCAGTCTGTTTCTTTTTTTCTCTGTGCTCTAGACATCTCTAGATGCATATGGATATACATTTTTAAAATGTTATTCACAATAACAACCTTCCTCTTGTGAAGCAAAATATTCAGTTATATATTTTACTGCACCCCATCAATTATAAGAGTAATTGCTGAGTGCCTTACAGCCCATAGTCAAAAGATACACGGATGAATTTGTGAGTACTTGTCTGTACTTCCAATTCTTTGAAAGACTCAATTACTTTAATAAAGTCTCCATGTTTTTGTTTGCTTTTTGATTTCCAGTGTTTTCTTTACTCTTTATTCTGCTCTTTAAAATGGTTCTCTTAAGATTATTAATATTTTCTCAGGCCTAATACCATACCCATTGCACTTCCTCTGGGGATTAAAGCACAACCCCTAGGGCATTGCTTACTCTGTTGAGTTCACCCCCTCTGGTGAAAATGCAGAATCCTTTCAATTAGCACTTAGTAGCTTCTGTTGGAAGCAGTTCTGAAATGACTTCTGAGATTAAGGAGTTCATCAAAAAAAAAATAAGAAAGAGAAAGAAAGGAGGAAGAAAGGAAGGAAGGAAGGAAGGAAGGAAGAAAAAGAAAGGAAGGAAGGAAGAAAAAAAGAAAGAAAGAAAGAAAGAAAGAAAGGAAGGAAGGAAGGAAGGAAGGAAGGAAGGAAGGAAGGAAAAGAAAGGAAGGAAGAAAAAGAAAGGAAGGAAGAAAAAGAAAGGAAGGAAGGAAGAAAGAAAGAAAGAAAGAAAGAAAGAAAGAAAGAAAGAAAGAAAGAAAGAAAGAAAGAAAGAAAGAAAGAAAGAAAGAAAGAAAGAAAGAAAGAAAGGAAGGAAGGAAGGAAGGAAGGAAGGAAGGAAGGAAGGAAGGAAGAAAAAGAAAGGAAGGAAGAAAAAGAAAGGAAGGAAGAAAAAGAAAGGAAGGAAGAAAAAGAAAGGAAGGAAGGAAGGAAGAAAGAAAAAGAGAAAAAGAAAGAAAGAAAGAGAGAGAGAAAGAAAGAGAGAAAGAAAGAAAGAAAGAGAAAAGTTCACAAGAGCAAAAACTTAAACTGAAACATGAAAAGTTGATTTCTTCTTCAGAAAACAGCATGCTTTCACATACCTAGGAAGCACTGCTCTTCTCACCACAGGTTTCTTTTTCTCCACAATTGAAGGGACACTGGCTAGTTTGAGTGTCATGGGTAGTGGTTATGGCTCTGGAAGTCTCCATTCCTTATACTTTGGTAAAAACTGAAACATTATATTCTTTTCTTTTTAACAGGAAACGAATTTTAATGACTAAACAAAGCAATGTGACACAAAAAACAAATCTCAATCCATTATAGAGTTCATTTTGTGCTAGTCATCTTCTGCTGAACATGGGGCCTACCCTTATGTATGATTAAAGGCCCAGTAAGACCCCACTGGAAAAAATAATTTCTTGGTTAGGAATGGGAATTACATTGATTACTCCCTTTCAGTGTTGGGACCCCAGCTGGCTTAAAACTATGAAGTCAATGTGAATACTGCACAGTCTCTGTGGGTTCATATATGCATCAGTACTAGTGTCTTCAAGAATAATTTTCCCATGGTATCATCTGTACCCTTTGGTTCTTATAATCTGTCTGTCTCTTCAGCATGACTGCCCTTAAAGGAGGAGTTTGTGGTGTCACAGAAGGCAGAGATCTTGAACCAGACCAGTGACTCATTGCAATGAACATTTGCAAGTGATATGTGGATAGAGTGGTAAACTGTGGGACACACTGGGACACACTGCAGCTTCCATAATCAGATGTTCCATGCTTTGTTTTTTTTATTTTTGTTTATAAGTGTTCTTTTATTCTTGGGGAGGAAGGAGTTGTAAGGGTGAGGATTAGATACAAATGGATGGGACTGAGGTATATGATGTAAAACTCACAAAGAATAAAAGTTAAAAGAAATTTAACACACATAAATAGGAGAAGAAATAAAATCATGCAAAACTACAATGAAAAAGTACAGACATTGTATTCCTAAAGCTAGCTAGAAAGGCCCATTTTCTTATTTGGCCATAATTTCCTCCTGAGACTGATTGCCAAGATCCAGCTATCAAAGTATTGAAGTACAGCAATAAAAAGCCCCATTTAGTTCACCTAATTAACATGCCACTTAAACACCTCATACTAATACAGGGGTTTCCTCCTTTACATTTATAAACCACCATTTTCCTATGTGCCCTGTCTGACTCCTCTCAACCAGAGGCAGTCCTCTGTTACCCTCTGGAACAAATATTCATACCCTCTCTCCCTTTTACCTCCTCTTTCTCCCTCATCCTCTGTCTCTTCCTTTTCTCTTATTCCTTGCCCTTTTTTCCTTTATAGCAAATAAGTCTCCATGTGCTGAGGTCTTTGTCTTGGGGGTCCTGACCCTGATAGCTTTCTCTTAGATCCAGCCACATCCTTCCCATTCTAGGCTCAGCTCCTTTGTGCTTCCAGAGTGGAAGATTCTCACTTATCACCAGAATCATTCCTGTTTATTTTAGAGCCTAAGAATAAAGAGCAGAGAACCTCTTATCCCTATTAAATCCCAAGAGCTCTGTTCTCTTGTCACTAACAGGTCCCCAGATTTCTCTTGTTTGTGTCTCCCAGTAATTTCCTTTCTCAGCTTTGAGATGTAGTGGGTCTTTTGGGAGTAAAACAAAATCTAGATAATTTAAAGAATTTTTAAGTACATAGAAATTGGCATTTTAACCTTAATGTTTGTTTTTGTTGTTTGTTAAATTTTATAGCTGGAGGCCACTTTATTACTGTAACACAGATGACTGAGAGACATTGGGTCTTAAATATACACAATAAGCCAATAATTCCTCCTGCCTTGCTGCTGCTCCTGTGGGATACCTCTGAGCTGGCAAACAGAGGGGTAATGGGAATTAAAGAGAAGAGAAAAATCAGCATTACAATATAAATCAAAGAAAGAGGTAATGCCTTCACTTCTTGGGACCAGAGCCAGTGCTTAGCTGCTTCACACTGAGTGCAGTCTCTATATAATCCTGTGCTGCTGAGAATTCAACATTAATGCATTAACAGCTGACAACTCACTTTAGTTGTCCAGAAGCAGATTAAAAACTAGTTAAGATCATACAAATTTAATTTCTTTTTTGTTGTTGCTTTTTTTCTTTAACACGGTGATGCTTTAGTTTCCAACATGAATTTTTCATTATTAAACACATATTATCTGTAGAACAGAGACCATGGAAAAAAATAACAGTAAGAGCAGAAAATGATTTGTGCTTAAATGGTAGACATTAAAGCACTTTCAGAACCCATAAATTTCTCTTAGGTTCACAGTAACTCATGCCTTTAATCAATCTGTGTCAGGGAATTTTAAAATAAGCAGAAAGGTAATAGAATGCTATCAATCACAATTGAGACTATGAAGAACCATCAGCCCATCAGTTGTGTGTGTGTGTGTGTGTGTGTGTGTGTGCCTGCTTTTTTAGGATTTATGATGTCTGTGGACACAGTCTCACTGGCCAATAGACTTTATCAGAGCCTAAAGTGTTTTCAAGTATAAAGATTCTGTGCTTTTTAATTTATGTGACTCCAATAGGATAGCATTTTTCTGCACTTTCTGGATACCAACATAGTATAAAATTATTTCTAGCAAAGACTTTATACTTGTTCTTCTGATGTCATCCATCTCCTCTGACTCTTACTATCTTTTTACATCTTCTTCCTGAGAATTCTTTGAGCCCCAAGTGGAAGGGTTTTTTTGGAGACCTTCAATTCAGACTGTCTTTCTTACATAATTTCTGGCTGTGGGTTGTCAGTATCCTCTCCTATGTGTTCCCAGAAGCCTCTCTTATGACAAATGGAGAAATCACCAATGTGTGAGTATAGCAGACTATCATTTGGCATCATTTCATTGACTTATTTTTCTGCTTTCTTCCTTTCTTTCTTTCTTTCTTTCTTTCTTCCTTCCTTTCTTTCTTTCTTTCTTTCTTTCTTTCTTTCTTTCTTTCTTTCTTTCTTTCTTTCTTTCTTTCTTTCTTTCTTTCTTTCTTTCTTTCTTTCTTCCTTCCTTCCTTTCTTTCTTTGTTTCTTTCTTTCTTTCTTTCTTTCATTCTTTCTTCCTTCCCTCCCTCCCCCTCCTCTCTGTCTTCCTCCTTCCCCTTTCCTTCCTTTCTTCCTTTCTTCCTTCCTTCCTCCCTCCCCCTCCCTCCCTCCCTCTCTCTCTTTCTCTTTCTCTCTTTCTTTTTTTCTTTCTTCTTTCATTCTTTCTTTTTTCTTTCTTTCTTTCTTTTTTCCTTTCCTTTACCATTTCTTATTTATTCTTGTTTGGTTCTATCCAAAGTCTCTGGAAATCTAGGCTCTGGTGCCTAGCCATCTGTGGATTGTCAGACCTGAATACTCTCCCATGATATCAGCCACAATTTAAAGCAGATAATGGTTTGCTACTCACAAAATTTCTGTGCCACTATTTCCCCAGAACATCTTACTGGCTGAACAAATTGTAGATTGAAAGTTTTCTGGATAGATTGATATCCAGGTATCCATTTCAGTAGCTTTCATAATACTTTTTGATATTGGAGACTAGAATAAAGTCTCCAAGCCCACACTAGCTCAACTTTCTCATGTTCAATGAAGTAAGAGGAAGCTATCTTCAACAATGGGGCACTACAGATTGCTGTGAAGAGATACCATGACTAAGACAACTGTAAGCCAATCACAAATAAAATGGTTTCTTTTATGAAAGAAACCATTTTAATTGTGATTGGCTTACAATTTTAGAGGTTCAGTACATTTCATCATGGTGGGAAGCATGGAAGTATGGAGACAGACGTGGTGCTAGAGAAGGAGCTAAGAGTTCTACATCTTGATCAGAAGGAAGGCAGGAGGAAACTCTCTTCTGTAGGTATTCAGGAGACTATTTTTCACACTCATTGTAGCTTGATCTTATATATCAGAACACAAAGTCCACTTCTACAGAAACAAACTTCATTCAACAAACCACAAGCATTCAGACACGTAGATATATATGGGCCATACCTATTCTAACCACAACAAATGGTTTAGCTGGATCTTGAGGTACATTAATTCCCACTTTCCTGGCTAACTGATATGTTGATTTCCTGAATGGCTCCATAAGTTTGCACTCCCATCAACAATGGTTTCTCTTGTTCCATATCCATGACAGCATGAACTGTCTCTTTAGTTATCAATCTTAACCATTCTACCAGGTGTAGGATGGAATCACAAAGTAGTTTTGATTTTTATTTCACTGATGGCTAAGGATATTGAACATTTGTTTAATTGTTTCTTAGCAATTTCTCTATTGAGAATTCTTGCTTTAGAACTGTACCCTGTTTTTAATTGGAATATTTGGATTTTGGTAGCTAGTTTCTTGAAATATTTTATATATTTTGAATGAAACCAAATATTTATATATTTGGATATTGGCTATAGAGTTGATTATGGTTTTTCCATTGTCACATCATGCACACTTCAGCTTTTTCCAGTTACCCGTGTTCCTTGCCTTTCAGAAGCTTTTCAGTTTCATGTGGTCTTGTTTATAAATTATTGATCTTAGTGCCTAAGCTTCTCTTGAGAAAACTGATTTTTTGTGCCAATGTGTTCAAGGTTATTTCCCACTTTCTCCTATATCAGAAAAAATATTTCTGGTTTTATGTTGAGTTTTTTCCATTTTTATTTATTTATTTATTTATTTATTTATTTATTTATTATTTTATTTACTTACATTTTAAATGTTATCCCCCTTTCCTCTTTCCCCTCCAAAATCCTCCATCCCACCTCCCCTGGCCCCTGCTTTTAAGAGTCAGCTACCCCACCCAAAAATCCACTCCTACCTCATCACCCTAGCATTCCCCTACATTGGGGTACCCAGTCTCCACAGGACCAAGGACATCCCCTACCATTGATAAGACAGTCCTCTACTGTATAAGCAGCTAGAGCCATGTGTCTCTCTTTGGTTGTTGTTTTAGTCCCTGGGAGCTCTGACAGACCTGGTTGGCTGATATTGTTGTTCTTCCTATGGGCTGCAAACCCCTTCAGTTCCTTTAGTCCATTTTCTAACTGTTTACCCTGTGCTCAGTCCAATGGTTTGCTGTGAGCATATGCCTCTGTATTGGTTAGGCTATGTCAGAGTCTCTCAGGGGTGAGCCATAACAGGC
Source organism: Apodemus sylvaticus (assembly GCF_947179515.1). Classification (NCBI taxonomy): domain Eukaryota; kingdom Metazoa; phylum Chordata; class Mammalia; order Rodentia; family Muridae; genus Apodemus; species Apodemus sylvaticus. Next base: position 85,287,539 of record NC_067474.1, read on the forward strand.
TCCTCTCAGTAAGCACTGCTTGGCATCAGCAATAGTGTCTTGCTTTGGTGTATGCAGATAGGATGCATCCCAGGATGGGCTATTCTCCGGATGGCCTTTCCTTCAGTTTCTCCTCCATTATTTGTCCCTGCATTTCCTTTAGGCAGGAACAATTCCATGTTAATATTTTTGAGATGGATGGATGAACTCATCCTTCAACCAGAGATTCATGCCTCACCTCTGGATATAGTCTCTACAAGTTCTATCATCTCTTTGTTAGTTATTTCAGCTTACGTCATGCCTGTTGGGTCCTGGGAGCCTCTTGTTTTCTTGGCATCTGGGACTTTCTAGTGGCTATGCCCAGTTGCTTATCCCCCACTGCTACATACTTTCTTTCAGTTTCCTGACCCTCTGGAATTCTAAAAAACATTTGACAAAATACAACACCCTTTCATGATAAAAGTCTTGGGAAATTTAAGGCCCATACACAAACATAATAAAAGCAATAGACATCAAACGAATAGCCAACATTAAACTAAATAGAGAGAAACTTGAAGCAATCTCACTGAAATCAGGGACAAGGCTGCCCACTCTCTCACTATCTATGCAATACAATACATGAAATTCTAGTCAGTGCAATTAGAAAACAAAAGGAGGTCAAAGGGATAGCAAATTGGAAAGGAAGAAGCCAAGATATCATTATTTGCAGATGATATGATAGGGTATCTACTGGACTTCAAAAATTCCATCGATAAACTTCTAAAGATGATAACTTCAGCAAAGTGGCTGGATATAAAATTAACTCAAACAAATCATTAGCTTTCCTCTACTCAAAGAATAAACAAGTAGGGAATTGACCCCCCACTTACAATAGTCACAAATAATATATAATATCTTAGTGTGATGCTAACCAAGCAAGTAAAAGATCTGTATGACACAAACTTCAGTCTTTGAAGAAAGAAACTGAAGAAAAACTCAGAAAATGAAAATATCTCTGATGTTCATGGACCTTCAGTGATAATGTGGTAAAAATGTCTATCTTACCAAATACAGTCTACAGATTCAATGCAATCCCTATCAAAATTCCAATTCAATTCTTCACAGAGATAGAAATAGCAATTCTCAAATTCATTTGAAACAGCAGTAGCAGCAACAACAACAACAAAAACACAGGATATCAAAAACTATTCTCAACAATAAAAGCTCTACTATAGAACAATAACAATAAAAACTGGATGGTATTGGTAAAGAGACAGACAGGTAGATCAATGGAATAGAATTAAAGACCCAGGAATGAAACCACACACCTACAGTCACTTGATCTTTGACAAGAAGACCAAAACCATCCAGTGAGAAAAAGACAGCATATTCAACCAATGGTACTGGCTAAGAAGTGGTTGGCATGTTGAAAATGCAAATTGACCCATTTATCTCCTTTAACAAAGCTCAAGTTCAAGTGGATCACAGACCTCCACATAAAACTAGATATAGTGAAACTAATAGAAGAGAAAGTGGAAAAGAGCCAGGAACACATCATCACAGAGGAAATTTCCTGAACAAAACATCAACGGCTTATGCTTTCAGATCAAGAATCAACAAATGGGACCTCATAAACTTGCAAAGCTTCTGAAAGGCAAAGAACACTATCAAGAAGACAAAACAGCAACTTATTCTCAGCCCTCCGAATTTCTTCAGGTGAAAATTCTTTGTTTAGATCTGTACCCCATTTTTAATAGGGTTATATGGTTCCCTGGGGTCTAACTTCTTGAGTTCTTTGTATATATTGGATATTAGCCCTCTATCAGATGTAGGGTTGATGCATATCCTTTCCCAATTTGATGGTTGCCATATTGTCCTTTTAACAATGTCCTTTGCCTTACAGAAATTTTGTAATTTTATGAGGTCCCATTTGTCAATTCTTGATCTTAGAGCATAAGCTATTGGTGTTCTGTTCAGGATCTTATCCTCTGTGCCCATGTCTTCAAGGGTCTTCCCCAGTTTTTTGATATTAGTGTGAGTTTGTCTGGTTTTACATGGAGGTCCTTGATCCACTTGGAGTGAAGTTTAGTACATGGAGATAAGAATAGATCAATTCACATTCTTCTGCATGCTGACCTCCAGTTGAACCAGCACCATTTGTTGAAAAGGCTATCTTTTTTCCACTGGATGTTTTCAGCTCCTTTGTTGAAGATAAAGTGACCATAGGTGTGTGGATTCATTTCTGGATCTTCAATTCTATTCCATTGGTCCACTTGTCTGTCACTGTGCCAATACCATGCAGTTTTTAACACTATTGCCCTGTAGTATTGCTTGAACTAAGGGATACTGATTCCCCCAGAATTTCTTTTGTTGTTGAGAATAGTTTTAGCTATCGTGGGTTTTTTGTTATTCCAGATGAATTTGAGAATTGCTTTTTCTAACTCTGTGAAGAACTGAGTTGGGATTTTGATGGGGATTGCATTGAATCTGTAGATCGCTTTTGACAAGATGGCCATTTTAGCAATATTAATCCTGCCAATCCACGAGCATGGCAGATTTTTCCATTTTCTGAGATCTTCTTCGATTTCTGTCTTCAGAGACCTGAAGTTCTTGTCATATAGATCTTTCACTTGTTTGGTTAGACTCACACCAAGATACTTTATATTGTTTGTGGCTATTGTGAAGGGTGTCATTTCCATATCTTCTTTCTCAGCCTGCTTATCCTTTGAGTATAGGAAGGCAACTGATTTCCTTGAGTTGATTTTATAACCAGCCACTTTGCTGAAGTTGTTTATCAGCTGTAGGAGTTCTCTGGTTGAGGTTTTCGGGTCACTTAAGTATACTAACACGTCATCTGCAAATAGTGATAATTTGACTTCTTACTTTCCTATTTGTATCCCCTTGTCCTCCTTCTGTTGTCTAATTGCTCTAGCTAAAACTTCAAGTACTACATTGAAAAGATATGGAGAGAGAGGACAGCCTTGTCTAGTCCCTGATTTTAGTGGGATTGCTTCAAGTTTCTCTCTGTTTAGTTTGATGTTGGCTACCGGTTTGCTGTATTTTGTTTAACTATGTTTAGGTATGGGCCTTGAATTCCTGTTCTTTCCAAGACTTTTGGCATGAAAGGATGCTGAATTTTGTCAAATGCTTTTTCTGCATCTAATGAGATGATCATGTGTTTTTTTTCTTTTAGTTTGTTTAAGTAGTGGATAGCATTGATGGATTTCCATATATTGAACCATCCCTGAATCCCTGGGATGAAGCCTACTTGATCATGCTGGATGATCGTTTTGATGTGTTCTTAGATTCGGTTGGCAAGAATTTTATTAAGTATTTTTGCATCAATATTCATAAGAGAAATTGGCCTGAAGTTCTCTTTCTTTGTTGGATCTTTGTGTGGTTTTGGTATCAGCGTAATTGTGGCTTCATAGAACAATTTGGGTAGAGTTCCTTCTGTTTCTATTTTGTGGCATAGTTTGAGGAGTATTGGTGTTAGGTCTTCTGTGAAGCTCTGATAGAATTCTTAACTAAAGCCATCTTTTTTTGGTTGGGAGACTTTCTATGACCTTTTTTATTTCTTCAGGTGTTATGGGATTGTTTAGATGATCTATTTGATCCTGATTTAGTTTTGGTGTCTGATATCTGTCTAGGAAACTGTCCATTTCCTCCAGATTCTCCAGTTGTGTTGAGTATAGGCTTTTGTAGTAGAATCTAATGATTTTTTGAATTTTCTCAGTTTCTGTTGTTATATCTCCCTTTTCATTTCTAAATTTGTTGATCTGTATACTGTCTCTGTGCCCTTTGGTTAGTCTGGCTAAGGGTTTATCTATCTTGTTGATTTTCTCAAAGAACCAGCTCCTGGTTTTGTTGATTCTTTGTATGGTTCTCTTTGTTTCTACTTGATTGATTTCGTCCCTAAGTTTAATGATTTCCTGTCTTCTACCCCTCCTGGGTGAAATAGCTTCTTTTTGTTCCAGGGCTTTCAGGTGTGTCATTACGCTGTTAGTGTATGCTCTCTCCATTTTCTTTTTGGAGGCACTCAGGGCTATGAGTTTTCCTTTTAGCACTGCTTTCATTGTGTCCCATAGATTTGGGTATGGTGTGTCTTCATTTTCATTAAGTTCTAAAAGTCTTTAATTTCTTTGTTTATTTCTTCCTTGACCAAGGTATCATGTAGAATGTTGTTCAGTTTCCAGTATATGTGGGTTTTCTGTTGTTTTTGTTGCTATTGAAGACCACTTTTACTCCATAGTGATCTGATAGGAGGCATGGAATTAGATTGATCTTCTTATATTTGTTTAGGTCTGTCTTGTGACTAATTATATGGTCGATTTTGGAGAAGGTACCATGAGGTGCTGAGAAAAAAAGGTATATTCTTTTGCTTTAGGATAAAATGTTCTATATATATCTGTTAAATCTAATTGGTCCAAAGCTTCAATTAGTTTCACAGTATCCCACACCAGGCTCTTGCACTTCCTGGAAACCGAGTGCTGTGGCCCAGGCTGTTCAGATCCAGAAGCAGAGCCCTGAAAGCTCCCACCTGGGGCCTGCTGGACTCACCAGAGCACACTGACTCCTCCCAGCCGGCCTCCTGGGTGCCCCTCTGGCCTCTTGCAGGTCCTGGAGTTGTTGTGTTGTAGCCTAGGCTGTTCTGGATCCCGAATCTGAGATCTGAAGGTTCCCACCAGAGGCCTCAGGACTGGAACCTAAGCTCTGTGGTCCAAGCATCCCTTCTTGATAAAAGTCTTGGAGAGATCAGGAATCCAAGGCTCAGATCTAAGCATAGTGAAAGCAATATACTGCAAAGTGGTAGCCAATAACAAACTAAATGGAGAGAAACTTGAAACAGTCCCACTAAAATCAGGATCCAGACAAAGCTACCCATTCTCTTCCTATCTATCCAATATAGTACTTGAAGTACTAGCTTGAGCAATCAGACAACACCAGGAGGTCAATGGTATACAAATTGGAAAAGAAGAAGTCAAAATATCACTATTTGCAGATGTATACTTAAGCGACCCCAAAACTTCCACAAGAGAACTCCTAAAGCTGATACACAATGTCAGCAAAGTGGCTGGATATAAAATTAACTCAAACAAATCAGTAGCCTTCCTCTACTCAAAAGATAAACAAGCTGAGAAAGAAATTAGGGAAATGACGCCCTTTACAATAGTCAAAAATAATATTACATACCTTGATGTGACCTTAACTAAGCAAGTGAAAGATCTGTATGACAAGAACTACAAGCCTCTGAAGAAAGAAATCCAAGAGGATCTCAGAAGATGGAAAGATCTCCCATGCTCATGGATTGGCAGGATGAATATAGTGAAAATGGCCAACTTGTCAAAAGCAATCTACAGATTCAATGCAATCCCCATCAAAATTCCAAATCAATTTTTCATAGATTTAGAAAGAGCAATTCTCAAATTCATGTGAAATAACAAAAAAGCCATGATATCAAAAACTATTCTCCAGAACAAAAGGTCTCCTGGGGGACTCACCATCCTGACCTCAAACTCTACTACAGAGCAATAGTGATAAAACTGTTTGGTTCTGGTAAGGAGACAGGCAGGAAGATCAATGGAATAGAATTGAAGACTCAGAAAAGAAACCTCACACCTAAGGTCACTTGATATTTGACAAAGGAGCAAAAAATATCCAGTGGAAAAAAGACAGCATTTTTCACAAATGGTGCTGGATCAACTGGAAGTCAGCAGGCAGAAAAATGCAAATCGACCCATGCTCAAGTCCAAGTGGATCAAGACCTAAACATAAAATCAGACACACTGAAGCTTCTAGAGGAGAAAGTGGGGAAGAACCTTGAACACTTGGGCACATTTCCTGAATAGAGCACCAAAGGCTTGTGCTTTAAGAACAAGAATCAACAAATGGGACCTCATTAAACTGCAAAGCTTTTCTAAGGCAAAGGACATGGTCAATAGGACAAAACAGAAACCAACAAATTGGGAAAATATCTTTACAAATCCTAAATCTGATAGCAGGCTAATATATAATGTATACAAAGAACTCAAGAAGTTAGACTCCAGAGAGACAAATAACCCTATTAAAAATGGGGTACAGAGCTAAACAGGGGATTTTCAACTGAGGAAAGTCAAATGGCTCTGAAGCACCTAAAGAAATGTTCAGCATCCTTAGTTATCAGGGAAATGCAAATCAAAACAACCCTGAGATTCCACTTCACACCAGTCAGAATGGCTAAGATGAAAAACTCAGGGGACAGCAGATGCTGGAGAGGATGTGGGAAAAGAGGAACACTTCTTCATTTTTTTGTGGAATTGCAAACTGGTAAAACCACTCTGGAAATCAGGTTGGTGGTTCCTTAGAAAATTAGACATAGTACTATCTGAGAACCCAGCTATGCCACTCCTGGGCATATACCCAGAAGATGTTCCAACATGTAATAAGGACACATGCTCCACTATGTTCATAGTGGCTTTATTTATAACAGCCAGAAGCTGGAAAGAATCGAGATGTCCTTCAACAGAGAAATGAATACAGAAATTGTAGTATATATACAAAATATAGTATTATTCAGCTATTAAAAACAATGAATTCATGAAATTCTTAGGCAAATGGATGGAACTAGAAAGTGTCATCCTGAGTGAGGTAGCCCAATCACAAAACAACACACATGGTATGCACTCACTGATACGTGGTTGTTAGCCCAAAAACTCAAAATAAACAACTGACAATTCACAGACCATAGTAAGCTCAAGAAGAAGGAGGACTTAAGTGGGGGGGGGTGCTTTGGATCCTCTGAGATACAGAACAAAATTCCCACAGGAGCAATAATGGAGACAAAGTGTGGAGCAAAGACTGAAGGAAAGGCCACCCAGAGACTGCCCTACCTGGGGATTCATCCTATAAACAGTCACCAAACCCTGACAAGAAGTGCTTACGGAAAGGAGCCTATTATGGTTGTCTCTGAAGGGGCCCTGCAGAGCCTTACACATACAGAGGCAGATGGTAGCAACCGACCATTGGACTGAGCATGGGGTCCCCAATGAAGGAACTGGGGGGTGGACTGAAGGAGCTGAAGGGGTTTACAGTCCCATGGGAAGAACAATAGTAATGTAGGCCACCCAGATACCCCAGGATTCCAAGGGACTAAAGCAACCAAGGGGTACACATGGTTCCAGTCAAAAGTATGGCAGAGAAATGCCTTGTCAGGCATCAGTGGGAGGAGAGGTCCTTGGTTCTGTGAAGGTTCAATAGACACCCCAACAAAGGAAAATCGAGGAGGGGGAGGTGTGTGCGTGTTGGGTCATGTTCTTGGAGGCAAGGGGTGGGAGGAGGAGTTGGGGGTTTTTGGGGAGGGGGGACCTGGAAAGGTTTTAGAATTTGAAATATAAATGAAGATTATATTCAATTAAAAAAATTAAAGGGACAAAAGATTCAGTGTTTCAAAAATTCTTCAAGTAGCAATTTCAGGTGCTAAAGTGCTTGCCACTAGCATAGCCTAAACAATGATCTCTTTGTCCCAATGAGAGACCCTGTCTTAGAAAACAAGAAGAATGGCTCATTAAAAGTAACACTCAAGTTTGGCTGCTAGCCTTCAAGCATACATTCATACCCATGCACAAGAATCCACGGTTAATGCAGGAGATGGACACCTAAACATCTCCACACATATGTGACAAAATTTTCATCAGACATATTTTGATAGTCCTCCAGAATCACAAGTGTTTTAAAAGTTAATAGTGCTCTCATACAAAATAGACATTAATTTAGTGTTTTAATAGAAAACATCATTTCATATCATATTTAATGTTGTAAGCAAGGCATTTTTGATGCCATGCTAGTAGTTATGACAATTTATAAAGATAAACACAATGTGACTTCAACAGTGGTTAAAAAGTAGTGACTGAATAAATATTATTTGTATACCCATAGACCTTAATAGACATAATAACTCTGAGTAGGAGCCCATTGTTAGCATTCCTTCTATATGAGAAATTATAGCTAATGGAATTTACACAGTCTTCATAGCTATGTATGTGAAGATGCCATGAAACAAAAGTTTGATTCAGAGTCTAGGAAACGTTCAGGGTCTGTAACTGACAACAGTGTTATATGTCTTATACAGTTTGTGAATATAAGCTATAGTTTTTCATAGTATCTAACAGAGAATATTGCAAAGCTGTGCTCAGTTCATTTTAAGGAAAGGTGTATTGCCTAACCTTTGGGGACAGTGTTATCTGTTATACTCCATGTCCTTCTGAATTCTTTCCACCTCAAAAGATCCATCATTTTGTGGGTTGAATGAGAATAGGCTCAGAGACTTAGCAATCATTTGGTGAACTGATTAGAAAAAATTAGGGTATGTGGCTTTGTTAAAGAAAACATATCACTGAATGTGGGCTTTGGCCTATGCTAGGCCCTGAAATATTTTCCCTCACCTCCTCCCTCTCCCTTTCATTCTGGCTGCTACCTAAAGAACTATGTTTAGCTCTCAGTTACTATTCCAGAATGATGTGTGCTACCATTCCTCTGCCATACTGAGCCATGACAAAATGGATGAATCATGTGACTACAATTAAATGCTTTATTTTTATGAAAATTGCCTTGGTCATTGTATCTCTTCAAATCAATATAACAATGACTAAGACAATTTTCCAAGAATGACTCCTTCCTGGGAAAGCCTATATTTATTACATAATTGCAGCTGGAATATAACAATTCAAGCATCCACTACTTTGAAGGATGTAAAACACATATAGACCAATATATTCAAATACAGCTGATTCTTCCTTTGAGTATTCTGCAAAACACATTTTTGAGGAAAGACAATAATTTAGGTCAGAAATTACGTCTCAATCTATCTAAAAATATAAATGTATAAATCAGTATCAAAAGAAAGTGAGAAGAGTAGGAAGGAGAATGGTAGAATACAATTGCTCTAATAAGATAGATGGGCAAACCCAGGGCTCATTAGACAAAACAGAGGAAAAGAAATACAGAAGGATAGAAATGGGTAAAATAATAATGCATATAATTGAACAAGAAAGAAACACAATATAATTAACTATTTACCTAAAAATACTTGTGTCAAATTTTTATGCATTATGATGACACATAAAGAAACTTCAGACATAGATGTTGGGCTCTGAGTTCTGTTCTTAAACTTGAACCATATAACTGACCATATAACTACTGAAGTGACTATATACACTTAAAGAGATTCTTAATTAGTCTTTAGTTTTGGTAAGGATCTGTTCAGTAGAAGCCTAGTAACTTAGAGCTGTCCAAAGATAGGAAACTCCAGTCCATATATCTCAAGAAATGGCTTAGCTGATAAAGTTTAAGAAAACAGGTACAGAAAAAAGCATCAGATATAATAGACTAAGTTATGGACTCACCAAGACTCTACATAATAGGCTAAAAACTAAAAAGCTAAAGACAGTATAATGCTACATTATGAAAAAATAAAATCACATATACTGATGAGCATCTTCTTTATGTATATTGCTTCATGTTGCAGCCAATTAGCCATGTAAAATAATATATAGACCCACAGTGGTATTATTCAAAGAAAGCAATGAATATTAGAAGAAAGCAACTTGTATAAAAAATACTGTGAATAATGTAAGCAGTATCTCTCTTTCTTCTGGAGTGTTTAAACATCCACTCCTATAATTTAAGACCTTTAAGTTTAGTTATTATGCTTATATATTATGAAAGGTCCAAAAAGCAACCACAGTACACTCCACCCATCCTCTTCACGGTTTCATAAGATCTAAGTTGCTGACATTCTGAAGAAATTTAAAGCTGTATTACTAATGCTACCTGGTAAGAGAGTTTACCTATGCTAGAAATACAGTTCTCTAAGCTTCACCACAAGTGAGCTAAAACATAAATTCCAACAGATTACTTCATAGATTTGTGTTTGAACCAAGACTCTATCCTAAGATAAATCTAATAGTGTCAAAATCAGATGCTACTTTAATGTGGAACTTTTGATGCTGTAGTAGCCTGAAAAACACTTCTCCCAGTAGGTCATAATTCAGGTCCATATGGTAGGAAAACTATTTATTTTATTTATTTATTTATTTATTTATTTATTTATTTACTTACTTATTTACTTATTTATTTATTTATTTTGCAGTTTTACTACATCTTTTACTTTGTGTTTTGAACATTATTTATTTATTTATTTATTTATTTATTTATTTATTTATTTAATTTCTTGCTTGCTTGCTTGCTTGCTTGATTGATTCTTAATCTAGGTTACAGTCCAAACTTCATCCTACTCCTGGTACTTCCTCTAATTGTTCCATATCCCATACCTCCATACCCAATCTCCCCATATCCAGGATGATATCCCCACCCCTTCCTACCCCCACATCACCTCATTCTCTTCTCCCTCCTATGATTGCTTTCTTCTTACCAGGTGGAATTGAGATGTCCACATTTGGGGCAGTTGGCTTGTTGACCTTCTTGAGTTCTGTGGATTGAATCCTGGGTATTTTGTAATTTTTTTTGGCTAATATCTGCTTATTAGTGAGTATATAACTTGCATGCCCTTTTGGGTCTGTTACCTCACTCAGAATGATATTTTCTAGTTCCATCTATTTGCCTGTAAAACCCATGATGTCTTCACTTTTAACACGTGAGTAGTATTACATTGTGTAAGTGAGCCACATTTCCTCTATCTATTCTTCTGTTGTGGTACATTTGGGTTGTTTCCATCTTCTATTTATCACAAATAAGGCCACTATGAACACAGTGTAAAATTTTTATTTTGATAAATCTATTGATGAGAACTGTTCTGAATTTTGTTCAATTTGGTTCATTTAAATTTGGATCTACCTGGAAGGGGGCATATTTAGTTGATTAATACACAATACTTTGGATGGCGCATTTCATCCAAACAACTGGTTGGAGCTAGTAATCTTAAGAATTGTTTGAAATATGGCTTCTGTAACATATTCCCTTCAGCCAGATTAAGAGTTTGTTTAGAAAGCAATGAGCAAGTGATTTTCTGAGATGCAATTTTATAGCAAAGACAATGGTCATTGTATAAATGCAAGCATTCATGAATGAATTAAAGTCTAGATGTATAGATGTGATAATTAAACTAACTATGAGAATTTGAAATAATTATGGAGCTCACTCTGTATACCAGGCTAGAAATAAACTCAGAAATCTGCCAGCCTCTGCCTCCCAAGTACTAGGACTAAAGTAGTGTGCCACCACTGCCCATCAGCAGTTCATTGTCAAAAAGAATTTATATGATCAGTACCAACAAAGACTTATTCAACCCATAGGAAAAATGATCTGATCTCTAAAGCTTCTACACATTGAAAGTGCAATAAATAAATTGCAATAAATAAATAAAGATCTTTTTCAAGATCTTTAGTAAAAACAATGGTTAAATGTAGTTTACATAGAGCATGATCTTAAAATAGGGCTATGCCAAATCTAGAGATGAAAGGAGAAATTTTTCATTTTCCAGATCTTATTTGTCACTGATTAGTGAAGTTTCTTGCCTGACACTTCTTTGTTTCTATTCATTGAAATATTTTATTTTCTGCTACTGTATATAATATCATTTGTATTGGTAACTTCCAAGTTATGTTTTATATAGAGCCTTGTTATAGCATTCATACATTACACTTAATGAAAATTGTTTGAGCCTGAGGATTTGAATAGTTAAATATTTGGGGTAAATATTTAATGTTTGAAGAAAACCATTTCTGAATTTAAATATGTACTCATTTTAAAAATAGTTACCAGAAATAGTGACGGTGGAGAAAAGAATGAGCTGTCATATTCTGAGTTCTGTTGGCAATAATTCTCTACTTGTTTAGCTCCTACAAATGTGAATGGCTTTGACTATGAATAGTCTTCACTTGCCATTAGATTCCAATCAGTACAAGAAGCTTAAATGTTGGAATTTAAGCTTCATAAATTCTCCAATTTATGAACTTCTACTGACTTTATGAGTGTCTCAGCAAGTGTCAAAACCACCTGCCAATTAGTTAATGTGATAACTTATCCATGAACCTTGCAAATTATTATAAGTAATTATGATAATTGCTTTAATAAAAGAGACAGTCTCTACTTTTCTAAAAGTAAACTCCTATGACAGAGTACAGACATTTGGGATAATTAAAGGGACTATATCTGTATATCTTTCAATACAATTTTCTATGTTTCTGCTTCATGGTACCCTATCTGTCCATGAACTGACATACCCAAGTACCATTTTGGACTCAGTTATATACAATGTTGAGTTGGGATAAGATGTACTGTATTTATAATCCAAATTTCCTTTCAGCATTCCCATAAACGGAGTGGAGATGCTTTATAAATAGAGAAATTAACTATAGTCAGGAAGCCAGGGCTTCTGATTTTTATGAAGCAATACTTTTGTAATTATGCTGCCCCCCTGATTCAACATGGTTAGATAATTTACAAGAATTTTCTTCTGTGGACAACATCTGCTGTTGCTGTATGTGATTTGCTGAGTGTTTTATTCCTAGGAGAATATATATTTTGATTATTGGATAGTCAGCATCTTTTAAGCTGGAACTTACTTTTCAACTTGTCCTTGGTAATGACAAGAAGTTCTATATTAATCATGAATGTTTGGCTTCTGATGTGATGGGCATTTCCTGTGATGATACTAAATTTTCCAACACTGAGAAAATGACCTCTTCTACTGCCCCTTTTCATGTGGAGTGCACTACTAAGAAATAGTAGGAAAGAAAGCAGGCAGAGTCCAGACTGAAGACAATATATTTTATTTAAACTACTAGCGAGATTACTCTGAAATTCTGTCCTAAAAAAAAGTTAAATATGGGTCTGCACTGGGGAGCTGATCCTATGCCACAGTTTCCAGAGCTAATCCTGTGCCATAGCACTCCATACTCAAACACCACCTGGAGAGAGCTGGTCTCCCAGAAGTGCTGACAAGCTTGTGAGCAAGGTAAGACCACCATCACTTATGTTCAGAGGGACCTTCCCAGAGACCTCAGGACACAGGAACCAAAGAGCAATCTGGGACAGGATCCTTCCAGTTTCCCTCTATACCAGGTGCTGATTCTGTGCCACAGTGCCCAGAGATGAGCCTGTGCCACAGCACTCTATACCTAAATACCATCAGGAGAGAGCTGGTCTGCTAGGAGTGCTAGCACACCTGTGAGCACAGGTAAGACCGCCATTTCTGCTCAAACTCCTGGCCCAAGAGGGACCCACACAGAACCATCAGAACACAGGAACCCAGGAACAGGTGGAACAGGATCATTCTGGTTTCCATCTGCACCCTGGAGCTGACCCTGTAACATAGCTCTCTATACACAAATTCCTTCCAGAGAGAACTGGTCTCCCAGGAATATGGACACACACGCTTGGAGGTAGAACAAGCCACAGTCAAGGCAGGAAGAGTAGCTAACACCAGAGATAACTACATGGTGAAAGGAAAGTTCAAAAACCTAAGCAACAGAAACCAAGGTTACTTGGAATCATCAGAAACCACCACATTTAGCCCTGGATACCACAACAAACCAGAAAAGCAAGACTCTGATTTAAAATCACATCTCATGATTTAAGAAGGACATAAATATCACCCTTAAAGAAATACAGGAGAAAACAAGTAAACAGCTAGAAGTCCTTAAAGAAGAAACACAAAAATCTCTTAAAAAATTACAGGAAAACACAACCAAAGAGGTGAAAGAATGGAACAAAACATCCGATGATATAAAATGGAAATTGAAACACTAAAGAAATCACAAAGGGAGACAATCATGTAGATAGAAAACCTTGGAAAGGTTTTCCTCATTAAACAGAATACAAGAGGCAGAAGAGAGAATCTCAGGTACAGAAGATACCATAGAAAATATTGACACAACAGTCAAAGAAAATAGAAAATGCTAAATGCTCCTAACACAAAACATCCAGGAAATCCAGGACACAATGAGAAAACCAAGATTCCCAACCAAAAGGGCCAGTAAATATCTTAAACAAAATTCTAGAAGAAAACTTCCCTAACCTAAAGAAAGAGATGCCCATACACATACAAGAGGCCTACAGAACTCCAAATAGATTGGACTAGAAAAAAGATTTGTCCTGTCACATAATAGTCAAAACATTAAATGCACAAAATAAAGGAAGAATATCAAACACAGTAAGGGAAAAAGGCCAAGTAACACATAAAGGCAGACCTATCAGAATTATACCAGAAACTATGAAAGCTAGAAGATCCTGGGCACAAGCCATACAGATCCTGAGAGACACAAATTCCAGCCCAGTCTAATATACCCAGCAAAACTCTCAATTAGCATAGATGGAGAAACCAAGATATTCCATGACAAAAACAAATTTACATAATATCTTTCCATAAATCCAGCACTACAAGGGATGATAGAAGGAAAACACCAACACTAAGAGAGAAACTATATCCTAAGGAAAAGAAAGAGAGTATTCTTCTTTCAACAAACCCAAAGGAAGATAGGCACAAAAACATAAAAAAACATAAACAATAATTGGAAGTAGCAATCACTATTCCTTCATATTGACCATATAATTGGTCACAAAATAGGCCTCAACTGTTTCAAGAGGATTGACATAATTCCATGCATCTTATCAGATCACCAGGGACTAAGGATGGACTTCAATAGCAATAAAAACCACAGAAAGCCCAAATAAACATGGAAGCTGAACAATGATAACTTGGTCAAGGAAGAAATTACAGACTTTTTATAATTTAATGAAAATGAAGGTGAAACATACCCAAACTTATGGGACACAATGAAAGCAGTGATAAGAGAAAAACTCAGGTCTGAGCAAAAAGAAGCTGGAGAGATCATACACTAGTAGCTTAACAGCAGACCTGAAAGCTCTAGAACAAAAAGAAGCTAATACACCCAAGAGGAGTAGATGGCAGGAAATAATCAAACTCAGGGCTGAAATCAACCAAGTAGAAACAAAAGGAACTATACAAAGAATCAATAAAACCATGGAGCTGGTTCTTTGAGAAAATCAACAATATAGACAAACCCTTAGCCAGACTAACTAGACAGCACAGAGACAGTATCCAAATTAACAAAATTAGAAATGAAAAGGGAGATATAACAACAGAAACTTAGGAAATTCAAAAAGCAGTGAGATCCTAGTACAAAAGCCTATATTCAACAAAACTGGAAAATATGGATAAAATGGACTATTTTCTAGACAGATACCAAATACCAAAATTAAATAAAGATCAGATAAACCAACTAAACAGTCCCATAATCCCTAAAGAAATAAAAGCATTCATTAAAATTCTCCCATAAAAAACAAAAACAAAAAAACAACCAAAACCTAGGACCAGATGGGTTTAGTGCAGAATTCTATCAGACCTTCAAAGAAGACCTAATACCAATACTCTTTAAACTATTCCAAAAAATAAAAACAGAAGGAACACTATCCAATTCATTATATGAAGCCACAGTTACTACCCTGAGTATTCTGCCTTGGAGATGCAATGTTTTCTGTCTAATCTGGAAATCTGTCAAAATTTTCCTTCATAAAGGACTTCATAAGAGATGTTTTTCTACTTCTAACATGTTTATGTTCCAAATAAATTTTAAAAACTGGCTGAATGCATATTACTTTTAGCGTCAGAAAATATCCTGTATATTTAAGAGGTATTTAACTATCTTAAATTATTTTGATGACTTAAAAAAGTCAATACTGAGTTGTATATTTTAAATAAATTTTATTAGCTTAATAAAAAAAGTAATGTGGTAAGAAAATACCTATCACGATATGAGCTAGAGATGTTTTACTGGGCTTAGAATCAATTAAATCCAAGACCATCCATATACTGGGCAAACACTAAATGACCTCGCAAGCTATATTAGCCCTTGGACAGATGTACTTTGTGTCAAATAAAATATCAGACAAAAAGGAATCTTTGATATATTCATCAATACCTACAAAAATGCAAGCCAAGGAAGTACCATGATTTGGTAATGTCATCTTGAGGCATATGTAATAAAAATATTGACCAAAGAATAGTTGAAAAGAGCACCTTCCACACCTGATAAGCGGATAAAGCACACATTATATAAACAGCTGAGTTATCAAGGCCTCCCTTATAGACACAGGCATGCAGCCCCACATTCTTGTCAAAAGCCTAGAAAAGTTGCAAAACTTGATGACAGCCTCTAGGAAATCTTCAGTTAAGTTCAAAACTAGAGACTCTGTCACCTTATCTAAATTTAATAGCAGAAGATAGAATGGAGACCAGTCACACTCAACACAGACTTTTAAAATGTGCCTCTAAATGTACTATAAGTTAAAAGGTAGACAAGAGTTGAAAGAATATATTATTTTAAATGGAAAAAAACGTTAAATATGAAAATAATTATAGGCCTAAACTTGTCAGGAAAGAAAATGTTGATTATCACTCCTCGTGTCCATGCATTTCTCTTTTACACCCTTTCCGCTGCCAAAATATCTAGTGTGTATCACCTCCTACCTTATTTTCCCACAGTTCATACTTGCTTGATGATTTTTTTTTTTACTTCTTAGCTACTATAGACTGAGTCAGTTTCTATTACAATAACAAAACATCACGTTAGGGATTATTTAAGCAAACAGATATCTATCCTCTGCTCTCCTCTGTCCTCACAGAATGAGGTGCCAGTGTCTTCTTGCTGTCATCTCGGGAAGCAAAAGAAAAAGAGAACAAATTAACCAAAATTTTTCTTTTAAAGGGTTTTTATCCTATTGCAAAAGTAAAACCTTCATGGCTATTCACCTCTAAAACACATTGTAAATGCCAACATACTGTCTGTTTTAACACTTGAATCTTGAAATAAGCACATCAAAATTACAACCTCAGTTGAGCTGAAAAATAGTAGTTACCCTCATTTGGTAACTGCGTAATACATACATTTTCAAATAGAACTACCCAGAAGAGTAGTTTTCAGGCCCAGCTATAAATGGTATTACTTTCAGGCTTAAAAAATCATTCATGCTCATCATGTATCTAGGCCACTGCATCAAAATTCTGAACATTTATGGTTATTTTTTCTGACTGGGAATCTTTATTTTTTATGAAAATGCAGAAGATGAACTTCAGTAACTTGATTAAGATTCCTGCTTCTTTCTTATGGGGAGCTGACATAGTTTGTATCTTAGAATACACTAAAACACATATGTGCCACAGGTTTGTTTGCTTGCCCGTCAGTGAGCAGTTTGGAGAAAGGGCCTAGGAAAAAAATTCGGCCATTGGGCATTCCCTCGATAAGGTACCTTAGTTCCTTTCTTTCTATTCTATCTGCATCCTGGATGAATTAGTTGGGCAGAGTTCTGCTAAATGTCCCTACAATGTTGTTCTATGAAACCAGAAGACTAAAATATTAAGTCCAAGATATCATACACTGAAATCCTAAAAAGTGAAATAAAAGAAATCCTCCTTGTTATAAGATAGTTTTTAATCAAAAGCTTGCCAACACAGTAGCTTAATAATTTCCTGCTGCCAAATAGATCAAGAATTTGGATTTTATCTATTTAAAAATGCAAAAAAATAAGGCAGAAAAGAAAATCACCCAAGTGTCTATCAGCTTCGACTCTAATGATTACAAGAGATCTATCATATTTGAAAAAAAATAGTTCACAGAGTTTTAATTAATTTTTTTGCAGCAGCTTCCAGAGAAGGAAGCATGGATCACGTAGAAGCTCCCAGTGGCCTGGGAATCTAACTTGCTTTCCAGCACTAAAATTTTCCTTCAATAATTTCCACTTTTAAGAACTGAGCCTCCTTAAGGAAAATATTCATGAGTAAGAAACTATTTACACAACAAAGAGAATCTGGTCTGAATCTGGGAGGAAATTGACCCAGTTTATATCATTCATGGAACTTCTACTCTTCTGTTTCTAGCTTCCTAAAGCTTGGGCCTACAGATTCCATTTTGGCTGGTGCTGGTCAATACCATGATACCTAACTATGGACTGACTGTGTTTTGAATAGAATGATGGGTATCAATAATGAAAATAGAGTAAGCATTCTTTTTAAAAAAAAAAAAAAAACAGAAAGAACATTTATACAATGTTCTTTCACTGGAGTGCCTGGGATGTTGATAATAGTTTTTGAGTTGCCGATAGAGCATAAATCAAGATAGCAGAAGACATGATTTTGTTCTCAGGAATCAGAATCATTTTTTATAATCAAAAATAAATAAATAAACAAAAAAAACAAGGACGTTATTTGTAAGTTTTTGGACTATCTATAATCTCATATTTTTGTATGTATTGATTGTGAATGTGACTCCTAGGTCCAAGCTCAGCCTTTTCTTGCTACCTCATAGTAAGGGGACTATCACACCAGCAGATCCAAATTCCCACCTGTGTGAGCTGGAGTGTGATTCTATGTTATGGCCTCAATAGGATATAGGAAATTTCAACATTATCATGTTCCAAATTGATTTTAAAGATCAAGTAATATCAGAAACCCAATTCATTTTGGAAAAACTCAAAACCATCAAGAATCCACACCCTGCCAAATATAAAAATAACACTCGTGGTATCTTTTTTCTACTTTTCCCTATGTGTTATTTCCCATAGCTAAAACCATTAAAAAATCTTCCCTATGTCTTATTTCCCATAGCTAAAACCATTTAAAAAAAAGCTAATACTGACCTCAACTTCTTTCTACTTTTGCATAATTATTTATTCAACCCAGAGCTACCTCAACCCAATGAAAATTATTCCTAAAAATGAATAAGACACTAAATGTATTACTGCTCGCTAGCCAACATCTGCTGTATCACTACAGTTCCTTTCTACTTCTATATTTTATCCATACCGGAGAATACATAGGATAATTTGGAGCCCTGATTCTAGCTTAGCCATTGCTAATGATTTTTCTACCACTAGTTTATGATACATAGAAAAAGGCTAAATCTTAGAAGGATGATAACTTTGAGCTTTCCAGAATAGTTATCTTCTATTATCCTTACTCTACAAATCCCTTAAGAATTTTAAAAATCTAGGCATACATATAACTCAGTGGTTATAAGAAGTATTTATTTATTTGTTTGTTTGCTTAATTTATTTACTTTTGATCCTGTCTACTGTCCCCTTATCAGTCATTCCCTCCCACAATCCTTCCCTCATCTCCCATCCACACTCTCCTTCTCCTCTGAGTGTGTGTTGGTCTCTTGGATATCTACCACCCTACAACTTTAAGTCTATGAAGTTAGGTGCATCCTTTCGCACTGAGATTAAACAAGGCAGCCCAGCTAGATCAACATATGCCATGAACAGGCAGCAGCTTTTGGGATAGTCAGAACTGTTGTTTAGGACCTTCATAAAGATCAAACTGCGGCACATCTGCTATGTGAGTGTGGGGAAGTCTAGGTCCACCCCATGTATGCAATTTGTTTAGTAGTTCAGACTCTTATCATCACAAGAATCCAGGTTTTGCTTTTTCAAAGGACCAATGCTTAGTCCCCAGATTTCACAATGGCTCAATATGACTATAATTTCAGTTCTAAGGGAACTGATAGAGATACCCTCAATAATGAAATATACTTGCACACAAAAATATGTGCAAAAATAATTAAACAAATTTTTACCAATTAGGGTATAGATAATGTTCAAAATTAAGGAAACAATTTTTGTCATTCATGGAATAGAGAAATCAAACAAATAAATGCAGCTTTCCTCTCCAAAATATCAAGAGCAGAAGCAAACACTGATGAAGGATAACAATGCTAGACAAAGCTGTGCTCTCTCATGGTGACAGTGACACCATAAATGTGGACATGACCTAAAGGCCGTGAGAGAGTTGACTCAGAAAAACATCTGTGAGAACATTGGGAGGAACTGGAGGGTAATGCAAATGTAGGGACCCAAAGTCATTATTAACCAATTCAATGAGTCGGTCCATGAAGTTTATACCTGAATGGCAGATATCTTTGCAAGATGATCCAGAAACCAAGCAAATTTTCTGAATACATTGCCATCACCATCATCTAGCATGACAATGGTCAGCTTTGGTAATTATGATTGATAACAGTCACGTATTATTTATTTCTAATGGGCCCCAGAAGTGTTAGAACACCATTACAAGTTCACATCACCAGTTGTTTCTTGTTGATGATAAATATAAAGACTATATAACAATTAAACAAATTGCTAATATCAACAACTATTTAGTAGTGAAGCAATAATTTGTGTAGCAATTGTTTACTCAAAAGCATGAATTTTAGACCACTACAATATGCTGTACATTAAGAATCAAAAGTGGCCGGAAAGTGGTTGCGCACACCTGTAATCCCATGACTTGGGAGGCAGAGGAAGGTGGATTTCTGAGTTTGAGGCCAATCTGGTCTATACAGTGAGTTCCAGGACAGCTAGGGCTATACAGAGGAACCCTGTCTTGGAAAAGCAAAAAACAAACAAACAAACAAACAAACAAAAACAAAAAACAAAAACAAAACAAAAAACAAAAAACAAAAAACAAAAAACAAAACAAACAAACAAACAAACAAAAAACCCAGAATCAAAAGGGGAGGTATGGCTACTGTGGATTTTAAGAATGGAAATAAATAAAACTTACTACCATATTGCTACAATTTTAGGGCATATTAGTAAAAATAATGTCAACTGTAAAATATGTTCTGTTTTCACTTTCCTAAACCAGTATAGATTTTTTAATTGATATATATTTATTTACATTTTAAATGATTTCCCCTTTTCTGGGTCCCCACTCCCCGCAAGTCCCATAAGCCCTCTTCCGTCCCCCTGTTCTTCCATCCATCCCTTCCCACTTCCCTGTTCTGGAATTCCCCTATACTCTTTTTTTTTTCTTTAACAGATGAATAATATTTTTATTTGATATAATTTATTTACATTTCAAATGATTTCCCTTTTCTAGCCCCTCCCACTCCCCGAAAGTCCCGTAAGCCCCCTTCTCTTCCCCTGTCCTCCCACCCACCCCTTCCCACTTCCCCGTTCTGGTTTTGCTGAATACTGTTTCACTGAGTCTTTCCAGAACCAGGGGCCAATCCTCCTTTCTTCTTGTACCTCATTTGATGTGTGGATTATGTTTTGGGTATTCCAGTTTTCTAGGTTAATATCCACTTATTAGTGAGTGCATACCATGATTCACCTTTTGAGTCTGGGTTACCTCACTTAGTATGATATTCTCTAGCTCCATCCATTTGCCTAAGAATTTCATGAATTCATTGTTTCTAATGGCTGAATAGTACTCCATTGTGTAGATATACTACATTTTTTGCATCCACTCTTCTGTTGAGGGATACCTGGGTTCTTTCCAGCATCTGGCAATTATAAATAGGGCTGCTATGAACATAGTAGAACATGTATCCTTATTACATGGTGGGGAGTCTTCTGGGTATATGCCCAGGAGTGGTATAGCAGGATCTTCTGGAAGTGAGGTGCCCAGTTTTCGGAGGAACCGCCAGACTGCTTTCCAGAGTGGTTGTACCAATTTGCAACCCCACCAGCAGTGGAGGAGTGTTCCTCTTTCTCCAGACCCTCTCCAACACCAGCTGCCTACTGAATTTTTAATCTTAGCCATTCTGACTGGTGTAAGATGAAATCTTAGGGTTGTTTTGATTTGCATTTCCCTAATGACTAATGAAGTTGAGGATTTTTTAAGATGCTTCTCCGCCATCCGAAGTTCTTCAGGTGAGAATTGTTTGTTTAACTCTGTACCTCATTTTTTAATAGGGTTGTTTGGTTTTCTGGAGTCTAACTTCTTGAGTTCTTTATATATATTGGATATTAGCCCTCTATCTGATGTAGGATTGGTGAAGATCTTTTCCCAATTTGTTGGTTGCCGATTTGTCCTCTTGATGGTGTCCTTTGCCTTAAAGAAACTTTGTAATTTTATGAGGTCCCATTTGTCAATTTTTGCTCTTAGAGCATACGCTATTGGTGTTCTGTTCAGAAACTTTCCCCTGTACCGATGTCCTCAAGGGTCTTCCCCAGTTTCTTTTCTAGTAGCTTCAGAGTGTCTGGCTTTATGTGGAGGTCCTTGATCCATTTGGATTTGAGCTTAGTACAAGGAGACAAGGATGGATCAATTCTCATTCTTCTGCATGCTGACCTCCAGTTGAACCAGCACCATTTGTTGAAAAGGCTATCTTTTTTCCATTGGATGTTTTCAGCCTCTTTGTCGAGGATCAAGTGGCCATAGGTGTGTGGGTTCATTTCTGGATCTTCAATCCTGTTCCATTGATCCTCCTGCCTGTCACTGTACCAATACCATGCAGTTTTTAACACTATTGCTCTATAGTATTGCTTGAGGTCAGGGATACTGATTCCCCCAGATTTTCTTTTGTTGCTGAGAATAGTTTTAGCTATCCTGGGTTTTTTGTTGTTCCAGTTGAATTTGATAATTGCTCTTTCAAACTCTGTGAAGAATTGAGTTGGGATTTTGATGGGTATTGCATTGAATCTGTATAGTGCTTTAGGCAAAATGGCCATTTTAACTATATTGATTCTACCGATCCATGAGCATGGGAGGTTTTCCCATTTTTTGAGGTCTTCTTCCATTTCCTTCTTCAGAGTCTTGAAGTTCTTGTCACACAGATCTTTCACATGTTTGGTAAGAGTCACCCCAAGATACTTTATACTGTTTGAGGCTATTGTGAAGGGGGTCATTTCCCTAATTTCTTTCTCAGCCTGCTTATCCTTTGAGTATAGGAAGGCCACTGATTTGCTTGAGTTGATTTTATAACCTGCCACTTTGCTGAAGTTGTTTATCAGCTGTAGGAGCTCTCTAGTGGAGTTCTTTGGGTCACTTAGGTAGACGACCATGTCGTCTGCAAATAATGATAGTTTGACTTCTTCCTTTCCAATTTGTATCCCTTTGACCTCCTTATGTTGTCGAATTGCCCGAGCTAGTACCTCAAGTACAATATTGAAAAGATAAGGAGAAAGGGCGCAGCCTTGTCTGGTCCCTGATTTCAGTGGGATTGCTTCAAGTTTCTCTCCATTTAGTTTGATGCTGGCTACCGGTTTGCTGTATATTGCTTTTACTATGTTTAGGTATGGGCCTTGAATTCCTGTTCTTTCCAAGACTTTAAGCATAAAAGGATGCTGAATTTTGTCAAATGCTTTTTCAGCATCCAATGAAATGACCATGTGGTTTTGTTCTTTGAGTTTGTTTATGTAGTGGATTGTATTGATGGATTTCCGTATATTGAACCAACCCTGCATTCCCGGGATAAAGCCTACTTGATCATGGTGGATGATCGTTTTGATGTGTTCTTGGATTCGGTTGGCAAGAATTATATTGAGTGTTTTTGCATCGATGTTCATAAGGGAAATTGGTCTGAAGTTCTCTTTCTTTGTTGGATTTTTTTGTGGCTTTGGTATCAGCGTAATTGTGGCTTCGTAGAAGGAATTGGGTAGTGTTCCTTCTGTTTCTATTTTGTGGAATAGTTTGAAGAGTATTGGTGTTAACTCTTCTTTGAAGGTCTGGTAGAATTCTGCACTGAAGCCATCTGGTCCTGTGCTTTTTTTGGTTGGAAGACTTTCTATGACTTCTTCTATTTCTTTAGGCATTATGGGACTGTTTAGATGGTCTAGTTGGTCCTGATTTAATTTTGGTATTTGGTATCTGTCAAGGAAATTGTCCATTTCCTCCAGATTCTCCAGTTGTGTTGAGTACAGGCTCTTGTAGTAGGATCTGATAATTTTTTGGATTTCCTCAGTTTCCGTTGTTATATCTCCCTTTTCATTTCTAAGTTTGTTAATTTGGATACTTTCTCTGTGCCCTTTGGTCAGTCTGGCTAAGGGTTTATCTATCTTGTTGATTTTCTCAAAGAACCAGCTCCTGGTTTTGTTGATTTTTTGTATGGTTCTCTTTGTTTCTACTTGATTGAGTTCAGCCCTGAGTTTGATGATTTCCTGCCTTCTACTCCTCCTGGGCAAAATAGCTTCTTTTTTTCTAGGGCTTTCAGGTGTGTCATTAAGCTGGTAATGTATGCTCTCTCCATTTTCATTTTGGAGGCACTCAGGGCTATGAGTTTTCCTCTCAGCACTGCTTTCATTGTGTCCCATAGATTTGGGTATGTTGTGTTTTCATTTTCATTGTGTTCTAAAAAGTCTTTAATATCTTTCTTTATTTCTTCCTTGACCAAGGTATCATTGAGTAGAGTATTGTTCAGTTTCCACCTGTATGTGGGTTTTCTGTTGTTTCTGTTGCTATTGAAGACCACTTTTACTCCATAGTGATCAGATAGGAGGCATGGGATTAGTTCTATCTTCTTATATTTGTTGAGGTCTGTCTTGTGACCAATTATATGGTCGATTTTGGAGAAGGTACCATAAGGTGCTGAGAAAAAGGTATATTCTTTTGTTTTAGGATAGAATGTTCTATATATATCTGTTAAATCTAATTGTTCCAAAGCTTCAATAGTTTCATTGTGTCCCTGTTTAGTTTCTGTTTTCCTGATCGGTCCATTGAGGAAAGTGCAGTGTTGAAGTCACCCACAATCATTGTGTTAGGTGCAATGTGTGCTTTTAGTTTTAATAAAGTTTCTTTTACGAAAGAGGGTGCCCTTGCATTTGGGGCATAGATGTTCAGGATTGACAGTTCTTATTTTTGTATTTTTCCTTTGACCAGCAAGAAGTGTCCCTCAAGATCTCTTTTGATGACTTTGGGTTGAAAGTCAATTTTATCTGATATTAAAATGGCTACTCCAGCTTGTTTCCTGAGACCATTTGCTTGTAAAATTGTCTTCCAGCCTTTTACTCTGAGGTAGTGTTTGTCTTTGACCCTGAGGTGTGTTTCCTGTAAGCAGCAAAATGTAGGGTCCTGTTTACGTATCCATTCAGTTAGTCTGTGTCTTTTTATTGGGGCATTAAGTCCATTGATGTTAAGAGATATTAAGGAATAGTGATTGTTACTTCCTATCATTTTTGACGTTATTTTTTAAATTTGAATGCTTAACTTCTTTTGGGTTTGATGAAAGGTTACTATCTTGCTTTTTCCAGAGTGAAGTTTTCCTCCTTGTATTGGTTTTGTCCTCCTATTATCCTTTTTAGGGCCGGGTTTGTGGATAGATATTGGGTAAACTTGGTTTTGTCATGAAGTATCTTAGTTTCTCCATCTATGGTGATTGAGAGTTTTGCTGGATATAGTAGTTTTGGTTGGCATTTGTGTTCTCTTAGAGTCTGCATGAGATCTGCCCAGGACCTTCTAGCCTTCATAGTCTCAGGTGAAAAGTCTGCTGTGATTCTGATAGGTCTTCCTTTATATGTTACATGGCCTTTTTCTCTTACTGCCTTTAGTATTCTTTCTTTGTTTAGAACATTTGGTGTTTTGATAATTATGTGACGGGAAGTATTTCTGTTCTGGTCCAGTCTGTTTGGAGTTCTGTAGGCTTCTTGTATATTCATGGGCATCTCTCTCTTTAGGTTAGGGAAGTTTTCTTCCATAATTTTATTGAAGATATTTGCTGGCCCTTTAAGTTGTAAATCTTCACTCTCATCTATGCCTATAATCCTTAGGTTTGGTCTTCTCATTGTGTCCTGGATTTCCTGGAAATTTTGGGTTACAAGCTTTTTGCATTTTGCATTTTCTTTAACTGTTGAGTCCATGGTTTCTATGGAATCTTCAGCATCTGAGATTCTTTCTTCTATCTCTTGTATTCTGTTGTTGATATTTGCATCTCTGTCCCCTGATTTCTTCCCAAGACTTTCTATCTCCAAAGTTGTCTCCCTTTGAGTTTTCTTAGTTGTTTCTACTTCTGATTTTAGATCCTGGATGTTTTTGCTTAGCTCCTTCACTTGCTTGTTTGTGCTTTCCTGTAATTCTTTAAGAGATTTTTGTGTTTCCTCTTTCATGATCTCAGCCTGTTGAACAAAGTTCTCCTGTATTTCCTTACGAGATTTTTGTGTTTCGGCTTTCATGACCTCAGCCTGTTGACCAAAGTTCTCCTGTATTTCTTTAAGTGTTTTTTGCATTTCCTCCTTGTTGGCTTTTGTATTCTCCTGGATTTCTTTCAATGATTTTTGTGTTTCCCTTGCAAGGGCTTCTAACTTTTGATCCATTTTCTCCTGAATTTCTTTAAGTATGTCCTTCATGTGTTCCTGTACCAGCATCATAACCAGTGATTTTAAATCCAAATCTTCTTTTACTGGTGTGATGGGGTATCCAGGACATGTTGGTAGAGGAGAATTGGGTTCAGATGTTGCCATATTGCCTTGATTTCTGTTAGTGACGTTCCTGCGTTTGCCTTTTGCCTTCTAGTTCTCACTGGTGTTAGTTTGTCTTGTCAGTGCTGGACTCACCAGTGCAAGCTGCCCCTTCCCAGTTGGCCTCTGGTGCACAGCTTACCTCCTGCACTGCTTGTAGACAGGGTGCTGCTGGCCAGGCTGTTCAGATCCCAAAGCAGGCACCCGAAGGCTCCCGCTGGGGCCCGCTGGATTCACTGGAGCACGCTGACTTCTCCCAGCTGGCTGCCCGGAAGCCCAGCTAGCCACTTGCAGAACTTGGAGATGTGGAGCTGCCGCCCAGGCTGATCTCAGTCTGTCTGATCCCTGGAGTCCGGAATCAAGATGGATGCACCTCTTCTGACTGGTGGGAGGCTGAGTTCTGAAGTGGCTTCCGTGCAGGAAAGGCGCTGAACAACTGCAGCTGCTTGCCGCCCGGCTGGTCAGCGAAGGTCAGTGGTCGTGGGCGCAGGGCCTAACTGGACCCTGTGTCGCCTTGGTTCTACTGCTGATGGCCCTTCAGCTGGACCAGCCACTGCTGCACTGCTGCTGCCGCCGCCGCCGCCCTCCCCTATACTCTTGCACTGAGTATTTCCAGAACCAGGGGCCACTCCTCCATTCTTTTTGGACATCATTTAATTTGTGGATTATGTCCTGGGTATTCAAAGTTTCTAGGCTAATATCCACTTATCAGTGAGTGCATACCATGATTGATCTTTTGAGACTGGGTTACCTCACTTAGTATGATGTTCTCCAGCTCCATCCATTTGTCTAAGAATTTCATGAATTCATTGTTTCTAATGGCTGAATAGTACTCCATTGTGTAAATATACCACATTTTTTGTATCCATTCCTCCGTTGAAGGACACCTAGGTTCTTCACAGCTTCTGGCTACTACAAATAGGGCTGCTATGAACATAGTGGAGCATGTGTCCTTATTGCATGCTGAAGAATCCTCTGGATATATGCCCAGGAGTGGTATAACAGGGTCCTCAGGAAGTGACATGCCCAGTTTTCTGAGGAACCACCAGACTGATTTCCAAAATGGTTGCACCATCTTGCAATCCCACCAGCAGTGGAGGAGTGTTCCTCTTTCTCCACATCCTCGCCAATACCTGCTGTCTCCTGAGTTTTTGACCTTAGCCATTCTGACTGGTGTGAGGTGAAATCTCAGGGTTGTTTTGATTTGCATTTCCCTAAAGATTAATGATGTTGAACATTTCTTAAGGTGTTTCTCAGCTTTCCGAAGTTCTTCATGTGAAAATTCTTTGTTTAGCTCTGTACCCCACTTTTTAATGGGGTTATTTGGTTCTCTGGGTTCTACTTTCTTGAGTTCTTTATATATATAAGATATTAGCCCTCTGTCAGATTTAGGGTTGGTGAAGATCCTTTCCAGTCTGTTGGTTGACGTTTTGTCCTTTTGACGGTGTCCTTTGCCTTACAGAAACTTTGTAGTTTTATGAGGTCCCATTTTTCAATTCTTGATCTTAGAGCATAAGCTATTGGTGTTCTATTCAGGAACTTTTCCCCTGTGCCCATGTCCTCTAGGGTCTTCCCCAGTTTCATTTCTATTAGTTTCAGTGTGTCAGGTTTTATGTGCAGGTCCTTGATCCATTTGGAATTGATCTTGGTACAAGGAGATAAGAATGGATCGATGCACATTCTTCTGCATGAATTGAACCAGCACCATTTGTTGAAAAGACTATCTTTTTTCCACTGGATGCTTTCAGCTCCTTTGTCGAAGACCAAGTGACCATAGGTGTGTTGGTTCATTTCTGGGTCTTCAATCCTATCCATTGATCCGCTTCCCTGATATTGTACCAATACCATGCAGGTTTTTTTTTTAATCACTATTGCTCTGTAGTAGAGTTTAAAGTCTGGGATACTGAATTCCCCTGAAGTTCTTTTACTGTTGAGAATAGTTTTAGCTATCCTGGGTTTTTTGTTATTCCAGATGAATTTGAGAATTGCTCTTTCTAGCTCTATGAAGAACTGGGTTGGGATTTTTATGGGAATAGCATTGAATCTGTAGATTTGGTAAGATGGCCATTTTAACTATATTAATCCTGCCAATCCATGAGCATGGAAGATTTTTTCATTTTCTGAGATCTTCTTAAACTACAGTTTTCTATACACCTATCCTTATATTTATAAATAAATGTAGCTCTTACCCTTCACCAAAAACACTCCTTGGAACCAATAGAGGCTATATAGAGTAGAGATACATCACTGGTCAAAACATGGAGACTATTCTCAGT
This sequence comes from Apodemus sylvaticus, assembly GCF_947179515.1. NCBI lineage: Eukaryota > Metazoa > Chordata > Mammalia > Rodentia > Muridae > Apodemus > Apodemus sylvaticus. Next base: position 85,315,963 of record NC_067474.1, read on the forward strand.
TCCAGTATGGGGTGCTCAACCCCAACTGATCCAATAACGACAGAATCACAAAAGCAACCCTCAGGAAAAAATGCAGAAGAGGGCACAGAAATGTGGTAAGGTACAAAAGTCAAGAACAGCTGTGGATATATTGTATCCTCTAGACATGACCGGGAAGCTGCACCCATGAACTCTCAATGATATGGTTGCATGAACAAGACCAGCATAATGACAGCATTAGTGACATGCTGATGGGCTAAGGTATATCCCATGCAGCTTCCCACTTCTAGATGAAAAGCTATAGGATATTAATGGCTGATGCATGAGGAAGAATCAGCTGCCCCTGGGGACAAGCTTGCATATAGGTTGTTTAATCCGAAGTGGTCAGTCCTGGACACATGTACAAACAAACAAGTCTAAATGGACTCATATATATGTATGTATATTGTGTGTGTGTGTATGCATATATATACAAATACATGAACATATACATATTTGTAGCAACAATAGTATTACAGCTAATAAATTTCAGAAGGGGAGGAATGAGTTGGCAGAAGAGATGGGGGGCAGGAGAGTTTCTCAAAGAAGCAAAAGTACTAATATGTTTAAATTTTATATGTGGAAAATAAAGATACTTCTGAACAAAACAAAAGAGAAAAAATTTAAATGTAGAAAATAATTTACATTAAGTAACTCCCATATGCTCATGTCTTTGCATATTTCTATATATTCTAATTGTCCTTGAAGAAAAAGTGACCAGCAAAACTGAATCAATACTTGTCTATTACCCTAGGAATTTAGAAGGTAGAAGACCTCTATTTTAATACAAATTTTCTAGAGAGACAAGATCCCTTATCACCACACTTGAAAGGATGTTTTAGATGAGGTTTACATAATCACTACACCACAAAGCTATGTAGGTTAGAACTCTACAATCAATTTCAGATACTTCAGACACATTAGAGAAAATAATAATGGTGTCTGAAATTTCCCTACCAAACACCCTTAGTTCTCTTTAGTGACAAATCACTGAAGTAATTTCCAGTCAGTTTACTTTTGAGATGGTCAGCATACATTAAAGGTTGTTATTTCTTACCCAAAAAAGATTGAAATATATTAAATGTGCAATTTCTCTCAATGTGAAATATTCTCTCTGGAGAATTTATGCACATTAGTAAACTTATAGAGGTAGGTACATTTAATCTGGTATTTATTGCTTTTGAAGTTAACTAATAAAATCTAACTTCCTGAAAGATTCTGGCTTGCTACTGAGGTAAAGCTTAACCACTGAGATATTTGATTTATTGATCAAAACAGTTTTGGAAAACAGTAACCACATAAGACTTACTCTAAAATGTGATTATTGAAAGGCTACTTTATCATCATCCACAAGTACATAAATGTGTATATATTGTATTTATATGTATCTACTTAGAGAATCCATTTAAACTTACAGAATGGTAATGGATCTAAAGTGAATGCAGACAAACAGATATATACATCATGAGAATCATAAACATGTGCACTTCTATGTATGCCTTTGCATACAGGCTCCTTTCTCCAAAGATTCCTGATTAAATAGAAATCATATATTTTATTTAGATGCATGCTAATCATCCTGAGTAAATATGGAACTGAGTAACTTTTTTGGAAAAATTTAGGATCATTTTGGTAATTTATATACAAAATTAAAACATTTAGTATTCCAAAGCAAGGAATCAGTATATATTACTTATATATTGAGCTTGTTCTGCCAATGGCAGTCAGTTACCTACTGTTTGTTTAAACTCTGTGTATATGCACATACATATATGTTAATGTGTGTTTGGTCATATGCATACACATACATACCTAAAGATAATGTGTAACAAGAAACTTATTAAATAAAAAATTTTGCCCATCAATCTGTGTTCTTGAAAAGCACTTAACTATGTGTAGACTGAACTCTGCTGGATACTACCATCAACACAGTCTGGTCTTAATATTGGTCATTTAATCTTGACCACACATTTCCATTTGATTCTGTACACATTCCAGTACATAGTCAGAAAGCCTAATGTGTTCATTTTTAAAGATTTCTGTGAAACTTCAAAGTTAACCACAGATTGAGAACATTCCAGGGAAGTACTATTGCTCAACAGGCTGCCATTATTTGCAGATTCAAAAAAAAAAAGAAAGAAAGAAAGAAAGAAAGAAAGAAAGAAAGAAAACAAAACAACAACCAGAGGATAGAGGCACTAATGATACTTTTCAAATGCATCTCTATATGGTCTATGCTGCTGAATAATAGTTTCTCTTTGAGCTATGAATAGCATGTTTTGTTTTGTTTGTTTGTTTTTTAAATTCATCATCAGTTGAGTAATACCAAGAAACTGGCTCATAGGAAAAAAAGTCACTTTGACATTCACCAAAACATGGAAATAAACTGGCTGTCAACTTTGGCAACCATTTGAAAAGTAGTGAGCCTTGTCGATGAACGCCAATGGAAATATTGCTTTCCCTCCAGTAGAAGCAGTCAGCAGTCATCACTCTTTCAGCAGAAGGAAGGTCACACCATCCTTCACGAAACATTTGCCTGCTCATAATTACAGCCGGCAGTGTACAGACAAATGCAATCTTTAAAATGCTTACTGTGTTTTACTTATACCCAGGGGACTCCTAGGTACAAATGTAACTTGGCTTCACTAGTTTGTCTTAGCAAGGCCTTCCAGTGCTGATTGAAAACAGCTGAGCTAAATCAACACTTACCTTGAGCCAGGAACCTTAGCAGAGCAATTAGAGTCAAGGCTGGGGTTTGAACCCAGTGTGCTGTCAGTCATGATGACTTGTATTTGGTATACTCAGACTCATTTCCTGCATGAAATAGGAGAATGAATAAAGAAGAAAAATTCCCAGGTTTAAAAAAGTATTTGACCTCAGTGCATTTGTAAGAGGAGACGTGCACATGTTTAAATGACCGCGTGGGTTTGTAGTACAAAGGTCTATTGATGTTGGCAGCCCCAGCTTCCCTGTCATAAAGCCACATGAATGGTTTCGAGTTTCAGCCAAAAATGCCTTCCACATGCTTTCGTAGGGACCAATTTACACAGTCAATTTTGTCGATACTGTGGCCAAGTGCTTCATAAAGGACTGCCTTCTCTGGGATCAGGGAAACCACAACAGACACATTGCTAATGCAATCTAATTATCTCCCTGAATATTTTTCCAGACATATCCAGTGTCTAAAAATACTGCAGGAAAATGGTATCATACAACTTCTTTGCTTGAAACAGTGGCATAAAGATCCTGGCTGTCTAGATAGAAAGTTATTAGCCTGTGCATATATCACTGTTTTGAGTCAGTCAAACAAAATAGCACCACAGGGTGGGCCATACTTTCTGTTTCAATGAGTTTTCTGAAAAGAGACCTTCACTTCCAGACTATGGCATTTAAGGAAAAGATGACCCTTTCACTCACTCAATGCAAATTCCCCTTTTCCAAGGCTTTCTACTTAGATCTAGGATGGTGTAACACATGATAACTCATTCCCACACTTTGCCTGCCTAACTCCTTGTCATACTCCCAGGGACAGTTGCCTTCCTTTCAGGTGGAAAAAAATCTTTTGATAAATAAAATCAGAACTTTTACTCTGTCTCCCACCAAAAAACCACTGTTTCCAAAGTACTTAATTTATTTCTGTTATTTTTTTTGTTTTAGTTTTGTTTCATCTTTCCCATCCTCTTCCTCCATTTTCTCATCCCCTTCTTTTTTGTCTTCCTCTTTCTCTCTGTCCTCTCACCATCCTCTTTCTTTATATCACTTGGCACCCACATGCCCAGAAGATGATGTTAATTCAGGTTATTGCTCATGCTTTTGGCCACCGGACTTACTCCAAACAAACTGCAAGGCCTGGGAAAATAAAAATTCATTAGGAAGGATTTGCTAAGTTAAACTGATAGGTCACTTCATGTACCCTGTGTCTTTACACACACCTGTAATAAAGATTTCAGACTTAACTATTTAATTCCTAATAAACAGCCATGTCTCATAAATTTTCTGAAAAACTGATAAAGAAATGAAAAAAAAATTACAGTACCTTCTCCACTCCCTACCCCATCTCTGATCTTTCTTGGCAGAAGGAGAGAAGCCCTGCAGCCATATTTGCTGCCTGCCGAGACAGAAATGGGGCATTAGGTACTGTATCACCCTGAGCTTTAGATCTCTGGGGGTGCAAACCAACAGGGGTCTGTCTGCACCAAGGAACTGAGCAAATAAGCAGTTTATCTGCCAGCATGGGGCCTGTGTACTGCCCAGAGAGTAGCAGAGAAAGAGATTCCCTGTGGCCATATTCACTCCCAGCCCGGACAGAAAAGCATCAGTAGGTACTGGATCAACCTGAGCTTTAGATCTCTGGGGTTGCAAATCTCCAAAGGTCTGCCTGCACTCAGGAACTGAGCACATAGGCGGGTCATCTGCAAGCCAGTCCATCGTGGGACCTGTGTCCTAGGTGAGAATCAACAGAGGGAGTGAACCCCACCACACCATCTTCGCTCCATAATAGAGCAGACAGAGAACACCTGGTTGACCTTGACATCCTAAGTATAACATTGCTTGAGGCAAGACTGAGCAGGGCTCCGAAGGCACAAAAGAGGAAGGCAGCATATCAGTAATCTGTGCCAGAGAAAACCCAGTCATCCAGTGTTGCAGAAATAACCTTAAAGATCCACAGTAGGTTGAAGCACCAGCCAGTGACAATAAGACCATCTAACACCTGGGAGAACTAGATGGCTAAAGGCAAACCTTACTAACAGAACCTTACTAACTTTACTAACAGAAACCAAGACATTATGACTATTATAACTAGGAACCTTACTAACAGAAACCAAGACATTATGACAGCATCTGAACCCAATTCTCCAACAATAGCAAGTCCTAGATTCCTGAACACAACAGAAAAACAAGATTTGGATTTAAAATCACTGGTCATGTTGCTGGTACAGGAACACATGAAGGACATACTTAAAGAAATTCAGAAGAAAGTGGATCAAAAATTAGAAGCACTTACAAGGGAAACACAAAAATCATGGAAAGAAATTCAGGAGAATACAAAAGTCAATAAGGAGGAAACACAAAAATCACTTAATGAAATACAGGAGAACTTTGATCAACAAGCAGAAGTCATGAAAGAGGAAACACAAGAATCTCTTAAAGAATTAGAGGAAAACAAAAACAAGAAAATGACAGAACTGAGCAAAAACTTCCAGGATCTAAAAACAGAAGTAGAAACAACTAAGAAAGCACAAAGGGAGACAACTTTGGAGATAGAAAATCTTGGGAAGAAATCAGGGACCATAGACGTAAATATCAACAACAGAATATAAGAGAAAGAAGAGAGAATCTCAGATGCTGAAGATAACATAGAAACCATGGACTCAACAGTTAAAGAAAATGCAAAATGCAAAAAGATTGTAACACAAAACATTCAGGAAATTCAGGACAAAATGAGAAAGCCAAATCTAAGGATTATAGACATTGATGAGAGTGAAGATTTACAACTTAAAGGGCCAGCAAATATCTTCAACAAAATTATGGAAGAAAACTTCCCTAACCTAAAGAGAGAGATGCCCATGAATATACAAGAAGCCTACAGAGCTCAAAGCAGACTGGACCAGAACATAAATACCTCCTGTCACATAATAATCAAAACCCCAAATGTACTAAAGAAAGAATACTTAGGGCAGTAAGAGAAAAAGGGCAAGTAACATATAAAGGAAGACCTATCAGAATTACACCAGATTTCTCACCAGAGACCTTGAAAGCTAGATCCTGGGCAGAGCTCATGCAGACACTAAGAGAACACAAATGCCACCCAGGACTACTATACCCAGCAAAACTCTCAATTACTATAGATGGAGAAACCAAGATATTCCATGACAAAACCAAATTTACACAATATCTTTCCACAAACCCAGCCCTACAAAGGATAATAGGGGGAAAACACCATTACAAGGAGGGAAACTATACCCTGGAAAAAGCAGGATATTAAGCTTCTTTCATCAAACCCAAAGAAGATAACCACACACATATAAAATTAAAATCAAAAATGATAGGAATCAATAACCTCTACTCCTTAATATCTCCTAACATCAATGGACTCAATTCCCCAATAAAAAGACAAAGACTAACAGACTGGTTACGTAAACAGGACCCTACATTTTGCTGCATACAGGAAACACACCTCAGTGCCAAAGACAAAAACTACCTTAGAGTAAAACGCTGGAATCAAGCATGAGTTTCGTTAGGCCACGTGTAGCTAGTTAAGATGGCTCCAACACCGAATCACCAGTTTTAAACTAACCTTTTCTTACTAACACTATATCTTTTAAATCATACCCAATTAATTTATAACTTTTTAGTCAAGATGTTATGTAAAACCTTATACCGTTAAGACCAATTAGAAACAAGTATAAAGCGACTACATGAATTTCACAAGCCAAACCAAAGTTTTCCCAAATCTTGAGGCTTCTGGGCTTTTAAAAGCGGCTTTTTCCCCAGCCATGCTTGCCTCTTGGGTGAGTGAGCTGCGCTGCTGCGGCGCGGCTTTAAATCCATCCCCACACAAACTGTGGCTGGCTCAAGAGGTTGCCAGCAGATGAAATCCTTACCAATTTTTCTTTTTAACATGAAACAGTCATTCACACAAAAACACAGAGAGGACATAAACATACACATAGACAAACAGTCGGTGCACCGGGACAAACATGGAAAGATACACAGAAAGATAAGTGCGCTTGTTAAGCAATTGCATCCATTTTCCTCTTTAAACAGCTCTTAGAGGCTGTGGACATATGCCTATTTTTAAAACCCCTTTCTTTTTCACCTAAATCAGCTCTTACGAGCTTTGGACAAATGCCTACCAAATTCCTTCCCCATATTCCACTGTCTACCCCCTAAGTGAGTACAGCACTGGGTCCATACTGCCTCACTTAGTCCGTATCCTATAACTCACCATGCAGGATACTATCTTTTCCTTTTTCCGTTTTCCGCAAAGCTTCGCCAAGACAGGGTCACCTCAGGTAATCTTCTGGAATCCAGCCAGCCCCGCATCCGGGCACCACTTTGTTGGGTTCCATAGCTGCCTGCAGCTATTACGAAGTGGGTTTCTGGAACAGAAGCTGAGGGATAAATAGGGAAGGGAAGGGGCGAAAAGAAGTATGGCTAAGACAATATTCACTGATCAAAGCCAGAAACTTTAATGGCGCCAGACCTTTTAACAGTTTGGGCAAACCCTTCCCCCCAGACTCCAGGCTGAGTTCCGGTGGAAGTTGTCTAGCTTCTCTTGGAGGTCCTCTTCTTGACTGCTCCGGCAGCTGGGTGGGTCACCTGCTTAATTCAGGAATTCCTAGACCTGGAGGAACAATGAACTTAACCTTTACTTCCAGCACTCGGCCCTAGGTGGAGCAGGATCCTGGCTATCTGGGAGAAGTTAACCTTGACCAAAGTCAAACTCTGACCAAGTGCATGACTGCCCCAATATGGCTCTGTACATTTCCTCCCTTTTTTTTATTAATTAGAATAGGAGGAGGTAGAAAACAAGTGGATAAATATCCTTCATAAGAGGCGGGCCTTAACCAGGAGGGGAAGCATTGACCGTAATTCCTCTTAAATATTGTATAACGTCTTTTTCAGAGGAGGGGTAATAGGCTCCCTTATTATTTTAAGGACAGCCTCTCGACGTTAACCCCTATGCAATTAGGTGTACTTCCTGGGGACTCAGAAGCAGAAATTCACCTCCCCATGCGGTGCTTTGCCTCGCACGTCTCACTGGTACCCATGTTTGTTCATAAACAAACACACATAGATCTGAGTTCTATGTGGCTCCCTCTTTGGAGATCCACTTGTGTAAGTTTTGAAGCCAGGGGGGTCTGCAAGTGTCTTTAACAGACCTGCAATCTCTCCAATCCAGGTGAGCCTGGGTGGAGACAGCCAGTCTGCCTAACAAACAAGGTCAAGAGTTAAAGGTGGAATAGGATTAACTTGTCCCTGAAGTATCCAATTCAGTTGCAAATTAACAACTTTAACGACCCAAAGCTTGGCCTCTGGGGTGGGAGAGGTAGCCTTGTGTATCAAGAGATATGCTGTTACTTCTCAGGAAAAGTGGAGACTATATGTTAAATTAACACAGCTGGCTGAAGATTGTTAGCCATCTTCAAAATTGGAATCCTCAATATTGGAATTATTTCTAGACCAGTCTATGGTTGAGTCAGCTGAACACAATAAGGAGAAGAGTCATTTTAACTCTTCTTTAGATTAATTTTTCCTAAGCTAGCTTAACAGTCTCCATGTTCTCTCCCACAAAGTCTAAAAGCTTGAAGCTAGGCAATTTATCTAACCTGGGACATTTGACAATTAAGGTAAGTCAAGAACATATACCCAATATAGCTCTTATGTTACCATGGTCTGGGCATTCAGCAAGCACACAGTCAGCATATCTTCTGCAGCATTCTGTGGAAAAAACATAGGGGACATGCCTTCTTCCCCAATATTAAATCAGGATCATGGCATATGTCAATAAGTGAATTCCTTCATTTCACCTAGGCATCAATATGCCTAATTACAAGATGTCATATACATTTAGCAAGGAGTTTCTTGGCATCCAAATTTTAAAATTTTCTTAAAATCATGCAAGCATAATTTAAATTATATGCACAGGGACACAATTTCCCCTCTCTTCTCTCTTCCAAGAAGATATTGTTTTATTAATTTAAGTTGGAACACAAAGTATAACCCATAACATAGGCAATAACTATGTAATTATAGAAAATAAACATAGCATTTTTAGTTGCTTTTTCTGTTAGAGCAGTTGCAACTAGACAGCCTAAAAATGAATCATTAGTCACATGCACATATTTTTTAATCTTCTAAATTAGAAATATGAGTATCATTTATCTTTAATAGCTAAGTCCTCTAGGATTAACACCATTACGTGGTAGAGGTAGAAATTGAGGACATCAAGAACAAATCTTTATAATTTGATGTGCACAAAATATCAAATTATTTCAAATACCTAAAGGACAGTCATTTAGAGAACATATCCTTTGTTCTTAGAAATTTGAATCACATTTGCATAAACTGTAAAAATTAAGAATTAGCAGTATTAAAAATGGGACCAATTTTAAGCAATTATAATCCATGAGCTATATATATATCTACTATTATTAAACGCTTGACTTTTAACATCTTAAAAATAGCTGCTATAGCACCCAGTTCAGGTATCTGTGTTGAAGCAGGGAGAAACTTAAAGGAATAAACATGTGATCTGATAGTACAAATTATCTTTTGGATAACAATTATTAATTTTGCCTAAAAATGCTTGCCATGTAATAGATCAACCATTAGTAATAAATTTGATTGCTGCTTGAAGCAAGGAACAAACGTTTCCTACCTTGAAAACAGAGGTTTAAGACCTTCTGTGGCAAGCTTAAAATGAGGTAAATATAAGATAAAGCCAATTAATATATCCTAACAACCTTTGAAAGCCATTTACCTAAAAATTCTAAAAGTCCATGGGTAGGAGCAAGGGCCTGTAACAAACATTCCATGAACATTATACACTGAATATTTTAAGATCCTAACTTCTAGTATTGAAACAGAGACAAAACATTTTTTTTCCTCGCATGAGATAAGGCTATTATTAGCCAATCCTTGAGGCAAAAACTTTCTAATGAAATTGCTTTGCTTTAATTGTTTCTTTAAAGTTAGAAGCAAATGCTTTTATAATTATCAGAATGTAAAGTAAAAAACCAACTCTTTAAATTTACAATAATTTTGTAGGGAATAGACAGGCCAAATGTTAATACCTTTATAGCCTCCTTGACCTTTCATAGATTTGAACAACATTTTAACCCACACCAGGATAAGTCAAGAACTTTTTTTTTATCTGCCCTAGGATCCACCTTTAGTCCTTGGCAAGGACTAGATCTGAGCCTTTTATCTAAGACCAGACCCAAACCTGCAAGGACGTTTTGAGGATTAAACAAAAGAAACCTGTAATTCCATGGTCAAAGGAACCTACTTGATATCAAATAAATTTCCACAGAGATCTCCTTTTTAATCTTGGAGGGTTAAATTTTGCTCCTACCATTGTAGCCTATAAACTTGTGGAAAAGTGGCAATGGGCCTCTAAAACCCATAGCTGTATCACTCTCAAAATTATCTTAATTACAAAATGTTAAGAATTATGAGCCTGCAAACTGAAAACTGCAGCCAATGACACACTGATTTTTATTGTAACTCAATGTTTTCTTGCAATATTAGAGCACAATTACAATTTTGGAAGCAAATCCCAATTTTAAACAATCTATTTTCTTTAAAATCAATAGCAAACACATATTTACAGCACAAGGTTTGTTTGCCAGTTCTTATGTTCAAGTGTATGACAGTGTAACCTATTAAAGAGACATTATTTTAAATCTTAATCTTCATTAAGTCCAATCTCCAGGCCAAGATTCACATGAAACACCATGCCAATTTAGGAGCATCTTAAAGGCCTGTATTTCCTGGATTGCATCATGCCACATGTTGTTTAAAAATGGCGACTACCCTAAACTACCAGCTTTAACCATCATGCCACGTGTTATTTAAAAATGGCGACTACCCTAAACTACCAGCTTTAACCTAACTTTTTGTTAATAACATTATACCTTTTAAATCATGTCCAGTGACTTAAGCCAATACTCTATAGTCAAGACATGCAAAATATACCTTTAAATCCAATTATAAACAAGAACAAAGCATGAGTTGCGTTAGGCCACGTGTAGCTAGTTAAGATGGCTCCAACACTGAATCACCAGTTTTAAACTAACCTTTTCTTACTAACACTATATCTTTTAAATCATACCCAATTAATTTATAACTCTTTAGTCAAGATGTTATGTAAAACCTTATACCGTTAAGACCAATTAGAAACAAGTATAAAGCGACTACATGAATTTCACAAGCCAAAGCAAAGTTTTCCCAAATCTTGAGGCTTCTGGGCTTTTAAAAGCGGCTTTTTCCCCAGCCATAATTACCTCTTGGGAGAGTGAGCTGCGCTGCTGCGGCGCGGCTTTAAATCGATCCCCACACAAACTGTGGCTGGCTCAAGAGGTTGCCAGCAGATGAAATCCTTACCAATTTTTCTTTTTAACATGAAACAGTCATTCACACAAAAACACAGAGAGGACATAAACATACACATAGACAAACAGTCAGTGCACCGGGACAAACATGGAAAGATACACAGAAAGATAAGTGCGCTTGTTAAGCAATTGTATTCATTTTCCTCTTTAAACAGCTCTTAGAGGCTGTGGACATATGCCTATTTTTAAAACCCCTTTCTTTTTTGCCTAAATCAGCTCTTACGAGCTTTGGACAAATGCCTACCAAATTCCTTCCCCATATTCCACTGTCTACCCCCTAAGTGAGTACAGCACTGGGTCCATACTGCCTCACTTAGTCCGTATCCTATAACTCACCATGCAGGATACTATCTTTTCCTTTTTCCGTTTTCCACAAAGCTTCGCCAAGACAGGGTCACCTCAGGCAATCTTCTGGAATCCAGCCAGCCCCGCATCCGGGCGCCACTTTGTTGGGTTCCTTAGCTGCCTGCAGCTATTACGAAGTGGGTTTCTGGAACAGAAGCTGAGGGATAAATAGGGAAGGGAAGGGGCAAAAAGAAGTATGGCTAAGACAATATTCACTGATCAAAGCCAGAAACTTTAATGGCGCCAGACCTTTTAATTGTTTGGGCAAACCCTTCCCCCCAGACTCCAGGCTGAGTTCCGGTGGAAGTTGTCTAGCTTCTCTTGGAGGTCCTCTTCTTGACTGCTCCAGCAGCTGGGTGGGTCACCTGCTTAATTCAGGAATTCCTAGACCTGGAGGAACAATGAACTTAACCTTTACTTCGAGCACTCAGCCCTAGGTGGAGCAGGATCCTGGCTATCTGGGAGAAGTTAACCTTGACCAAAGTCAAACTCTGACCAAGTGCATGACTGCCCCAATATGGCTCTATACAGGGAAGACCCTTGAGGACATTGACACAAGGGAAAAGTTCCTGAATAGAACACCAATAGCTATGCTCTAAGATCAAGAATTGACAAATGGGACCTCATAAAACTACAAAGTTTCTGTAAGGCAAAGGACACTGTCAAAGGGACAAAACGTCAACCAACAGATTGGGAAAGGATCTCCACCAACCCTAAAATCTGAAAGAGGGCTAATATCTAATATATACAGAGAACTCAAGAAGATAGAACCTAGAGAACCAAATAACCCCATTAAAAAGTGGGGTACCGAACTAAACAATGATTTTTCACATGAAGAACTTCGGAGGGCTGAGAAACACCTTAAGAAATGTTCGACATCATTAATCATTAGGGAAATGCAAATCAAAACAAACCTGAGATTTCACCTCACACCAGTCAGAATGGCTAAGGTCAAAAACTCAGGAGACAGCAGGTGTTGGCGAGGATGTGGAGAAAGAGGAGCACTCCTCCACTGCTGGTGAGATTGTAAGATGGTGCAACCACTTTGGAAATCAGTCTGGCGTCTCCTCAGAAAACTGGGAATGGCACTTCCAGAGGACCCTGCTTTATCACTCCTGGGCATATACCCAGAGCATTCCCCTGCATGCAATAAGGACACATGCTCCACTATGTTCATAGCAGCCCTATTTGTAGTAGCCAGAAACTGGAAACAACCCAGGTTTCCCTCAACAGAGGAATGGATTCAAAACATGTGGTATATTTACACAATGGAGTACTATTCAGCCATTAGAAACAACGAATTCATGAAATTCTTAGACAAATGGATGGAGCTGGAGAACATCATACTAAGTGAGGTAACGCAGTCTCAAAAGATCAGTCATGGTATGCACTCACTGATAAGTGGATAATAACCTAGAAACTTGGAATACCCAAGAAATAACCCACATATTAAATGATGTCCAAAAAGAACAGAGGAGTGGCCCCTGGTTCTGGAAAGACTCAATGTAACAGTATAGGGGAATACCAGAACAGGGAACTGGGAAGGAGTTGATGGAGGAATAGGGGGAGGAAAGAGGGCTTCTGTGACTTGCAGGGAGTAGTGACCCAAAAAATGGGAAATCATTTGAAATGCAAATAAAGAATACATCGAATAAAAAAAAAAATCCCAGATAAAGAAAAGGAAAAAAAATAACTCAGGAGACAGCAGGTGTTGTCGAGGATGTGGAGAAAGATGAACACTTCTCCACTGCTGGTTGGATTGCAAGATGGTGCAACCATTTTGGAAATCAGTCTGGCGGTTCCTCAGAAAACTGGGCATGACACCTCCTGAGGACCCTGTTATACCACTCCTGGGCATATACCCAGAGGATTCTTCAGCATGCAATAAGGACACATGCTCCACTATGTTCTTAGCAGTCCTATTTGCAGTAGCCCTAAGCTGGAAAGAACCCAGGTGTCCTTCAACGGAGGAATGGTTAAAAAAAAATGTGGTATATTTACACAATGGTGTACTATTCAGCCATTAGAAGCAATGAATTCTTGAAATTCTTAGACAAATGGATGGAGCCGGAGAACATCATACTAAGTGAGGTAACCCAGTCTCAAAAGATCAATCATGGTATGCACTCACTGATAAGTGGATATTAACCTAGAAACTTTGCATACCCAAGATATAATCCACATATTAAATGATGTCCAAAAAGAATGGAGGGATGGCCCCTGGTTCTGGAAAGACTCAGTACAAGAGTATAGGGGAATTCCAGAACACAGAAGTGGAAAGGGGAAGATGGAGGAACAGGGGGAGGGAAGAAGGCATATGGGACTTGTAGGAAGTTGGGATGCAGAAAAGGGGAAATCATTTGAAATGCAAATAAAAAATATATCAATAAAAAAAAAAGATCTTTCTTGTCTCAGATGCAAGACCCATGATGAACAGACTTTCACTCACTCTAAAAACATCTTAGTATTATCAACTCTTGCATCTGGCATGCAAGATAATTTGCATTAAATTATAAATAATATTTCTTAATCAACCAAACGTTTTGTCATTTAAAATATCATGTAAATTAAGCTCAATGAATCTTTAATTTGTTCTTTCCAGAGGCAAAAAAAAAAAAAAAAATCTGGGTTTGGACTCATAAGGAAGAGCTGCCTAAACTGTGGCTTTGAGCTTAAAAGTGTATTGAGTTTTTGCAAATATCTTCTCCTCACAAAGTACTGTATTGAAGAAAAAAAATGATAATAGAACTTTGGCATCAAAGAATCTCATCTATATTGCCTTTCATGTAAAATTGTTAATAATATGCAAATGTGTAAATTTGGTTTTGTCATAGAATACCTTCATTTCTCCATCTATGATAATTGAGAGTTTTGTTGAACATAGTATCCTGGGCTGTCGTTTGTGTTCTCTTAGGGTTTAAATGGCATTTGCTCAGAATCTTCTAGCCTTTTTACTCTCTTGTGAAAAGTCTGGTGTAATTATGATAGATATGCCTTTATATATTACTTGAACTTTTCCCTTGCTGCTTTAAATATTCTTTGCTTTGTGTATTTGGTGTTTTGATTATAATGCAGCCCAAGGAATTTCTTTTCCAATCTATTTGAGTTCTGTATGCTTCTTACAAATTTCTGGGTATCCTTTTCTTTAGGTTGGGGAAGTTTTCTTCTATAATTTTGTTGAAGATATTTATTGGTCCATTAATTTGGGGATCTTCACTCTCCTCTATACATATTACCTTTAGGTTTGGTCTTCTCATTGTGTCCTTGATTTCCTGGACCCTTTGGCTTAGAAGCTTTTTGCATTTTGACGGTTGTGTCATTTGCATTTTTTGTTTGATATAGTCTTTATTTACATTTCAAATGATTTCCCCTTTCCTGGCTCCCCGAAAGTCCCATAGGCCCTCTTCCCTCTCCCTGTTCCCCCATCCAGCCCTTTCCACGTCCCTGTTCTGGTATTCCCCTACACTGCTTCACTGAGCCTTTCCAAAACAGGGGGAAATTTCCTGAACAGAATATGTTCTAAAATCAACAATCAGCAAATGGGACTTCATAAATTTGCATAGCTTATATAAGGCAAAGTACACTGTCAATAGGACAAAACAGCAACCAACAGATTGGGAAAAGATCTTTACCAATCCTACATCCAATAGAGTACTAATATCGAATTTATACAAAGAACTTAAGAAAGTAGACTCCAGAGAACCAAATAACCCTATTAAAAATGGGGAACAGAGAATTTTCAACTGAGTAAAGTCAAATGACTGAGAAGCACCTAAAGAAATGTTCAACATTCTTATTCCTCAAGGAAATGCAAATCAAAACAACCCTAAAATCCAACTTTACACCAGATAGAATGGCTAAGATCAAAAACTCAGGTGACAGCAGATGCCAGTGAGGATATGAAAAAAGAGGAACATTCCTCCATTGCTGGTGGGATTGAAAGCTGGTACAACCACTCTGGAAATCAATGTGGTAGTTCCTCAGAAAATTGGACATAGTATTTCCTGAGGACCCTGCTATACTACTCCTGGGGATATACCCAGAAGATGCTTCAACATATAATAAGTACATATGCTCCACTATGTTCATAGCAGCCATATTTATTATAGCCAGAAGCTGGAAACAACCCAGATGTCCATCAACAGAAGAATGGATACAGAAAATGTGGTACATTTACACAATGGAGTACTACTCAGCTATTAAAAACAATGACTACATGCAATTCGCAGGCAAATTGATAGAACTGGAAAATATCATCCTGAGTGAGGTAACTTGGTCACAAAAGACTACATATGGTATATACTCACTGATATGTGGATATTAGCCATGCCGTATACAGTTATCAAACCCGGAAGCTATTGTGGATGCCAGAAAGTGCTTGCTGACAGGAGCCTGATATGGCTATCTCCTGAGAGGCTCTGCCAGAGCCTGACAAATACAGAGGTGGATGCTTGCTGCCAGCGCTTGGACTGAGCGAGGTGTCCCTCATGGAACAGTTGGAGATTGGACTGAAGGAAGTGAGGGGGTTTGCAGCCCCATGGAGGTAACAACTGTGTCAAATAGTCAGACCTCCTGGAACTCCAGGGGACTGGACCACCAACCAAAGAGTACACATGGAGGTACCCATGGCTCTTGCTGCATATGTGCCAGAAGATGACTTTGTTGGCATCAGTGGGAGGTGAGGCCCTTGGGCCTAAGATTGTTTGATGCTATAGTGTAGTAGAATGCCAGGGAGGGGAAAAAGGGAGTGGGTGGTTGAGGAGCACCCTCATAGAGGCAAGAGGAAGGAGGATAGGATAGGGATTTTCCGAAGGGGAGGCCTGGAGAAGGGAAAACATTTGAAATGTAAATAAAGAAAATATCCAATAATAAAAAGACCAAAAAAAAAAAAACCCAAAACAAAACAAAAAAGAAGAAAGAAAAACAAAAACAGATATCACCAAAAAAGTAAAAATTTAAAATATATCAATGATAATAAGTACAGGTGTGGTAGAAAGTAACAGAAAGCTCCAAAATGTCTGTATGCCTATAAACTTTTTATTTGGGTCAAGTAGAAGATACATTGAAAAACAGTCACAGATCTTGCTAAAATGAATTCTGTCCAATTTAATTAATAGGAATGTGACTTTTCTGGGTTCTGAAATGGGCTAGTTTCATTGATACATGGTTTCGTTCTCCCTCTTTAACCAAACTGACCTAGAATTCACAATATAGTTCAGATTGTCCTCAGTTTTGCAACATTTCTTTCTGCTTTAGACCCAAAGTCTTGAGACCACAAGTATGTTTGAACAGAAGGCTGTTAGAGCTGGTTTCTGCTTAAATAACCAAGCTGATGTGGATATCAGGAATGAATCAGAAAAAAGCAAATAATCCTGGGTGTCTCTGAATATGATGTGATGGGAAGGGTTGAGGTTGGAGTCGGGTGGGGGCCAATGGGGTCAATCAGTGAGAGCACAAAATGGCTACCATCAGATGTCACAGGAAGCCCAAGGGTAGAATGTTACATAATGTTCTCTCAATGTTGGTTGAATATCATTTTCCCATGGGTTCTGTATGAATATGGCCAGGAGGTTAGAGGCCTATGGCCTTTGCCTTTGACAGCCTGCTTTTGTGAATCTCTAAGCATGTGTATCTATCTATTCAGTCGGTTTACATGTCTACATGTGTATATGCTAACCTATGTGCAGCCCAAAAGTGCCAGGATTGTTTAGGTACCCCCTTGCTGAGCTGATAGCTGAGTATGTTGATAGCTATTACCTAGAGTGAATAAAATGTATTTATGATTCTAAGACTCCAGAAATTCTCTTCAAACTCCTGGCTTATCATTACCTTTCTATCTTGGAAAATGAACAAGAACCTCAGAAGGTATAATTCATTACACCACATCACTCCACTTTTATAGAAATTTTGAACAGAGTTTGAAAGATCAAAGCACAGCAGAGATGAGACTTTTATTTTCAGCATGTAGTTGAAATTGTGCTTTCAAATGCTTCAAATATTTCTAGTAAAATGAGACCTATTGATGTGCTGCAGTAGACTTATGTCACTCCTTATTTCTAAAACCAACTAACAAAATCAGCTAAGTTGTGGTGGTTTGTACAAAAGTTCATATACTCCGGAGGTTGAAAAGCTGATTTTTTAAATTCAGAAATATTTCATATTCTTTAAAAAGTTTATATCGTATTTATTTATTTATTTATTTAGCTAAAGTGCTTGAGGATTTAGCATCATGGCTCAGTAGGAACAGATACTTGCTGACATGCTTAATTCTAGAGTAGGATTTTAAATGCATGTGATGGCAGGTCATCTTCCTACCTCATCACAAGTACCATTGCATGTATTCTCATATATACACACATACAAGTGTATGTTTGTGTGTATGTACCACTTAAAAAATACAAATGCTTTCATACATACAAATACATGTAAGAGTCAATAAGTAAAAAATGGGTCTATTAAAAATCCAGACAGATGTATTTCAAGAGTTCTTCTTTCAAAGGAAAACAAGTCCAGGTATAAGTCATATGTTTTTTTCCTAGATAGATAACAAAGCCAGCTTCAAAATTAATAGAAATAATGAGCTCAAGCTGAAGCCACAGTAACTACTGACTAACTTGAGGATTTCTATGAGCTGTAATCGCAGCATACATGGTGTGCAGTACCTGTCATTCAGGAGAGTCTTTGCTTATCACTTGGGAAATCTCCTGGTCTGTAAGATCTGAATCAGATGCCACTTTTTACCCAAAATATCCTTGAGGATAAGGTGTGTTAAACAGCATTTTATCTGTTAGTCAAACAGAATTCATACTAGTGAACTCACCACAGTGTTTTCCTGTAAGTCTGACACAGAATGAGAAGCACCTTATTACTAACAAAGCAGTCAGCCTTTGCACAGCGAGATAACACAAAGACTGGCTCACATTGAGCAATAACATCCTTATCTTGATTCTGCTGTGTTGAAGGAAATACAAAAGTCTCTGAGTATAATTATATAGTGGTTTGTATCTTCAAGCATGTTGAAGGAAATGAGGATCATTATAATCCACCCAAGTATTCTGGTTCCCCAAAGGAAGTTTTAGCAATTTTTTAAATGGTGAAATGTAGCACTTACAAGAAGAGTCATGGCACATGAGTGCAGCAACATGAGTCTTCAGAAGGTTGCTAGTTGTTTAACCACAACTCAGTGAAATGACTGAACTCAGACAGTGTTAGCTCAGACTTGAAAATGCAGTAAACAGACAGCTTATTGTGCTTAAGTGTAACACTGTCTTAGGCCAGGTGGTCCACCAGAATTTGCTTTTCTATTTGTATAAAAGGGACACCCATTTGGCTGCTAAAGTCTTATATCATGATAAAGTATTTTTAAGAAGCTGGTATTATAGGGACATTAACTCCAGACAGCATACATCTGTCTAATAAACCCAGGACATACTCCCATGCTCAGGTGATATAAATTGGTGCCAAGCGTCATTTTCCCAATCTCTGAATGTACCGTCAGAGAAACAATAGCACCAATGAACATCAGGAAGACAGACACACACACTCATTCTTCTTACATAACTTCTTCTTTCCCAGTAAAGTATTATACCTGGTAGCCAAGAGATTTCCAAACAAGAGACAAAAAATGCTCAGCATTCAAAAACATTTTTGGAAAGACTCTCTGGCTTCAGGATGAGACCACAGGACCACTTCATTTATTTTCTTTGCTTTGCTCTTTTGGGACTCTTGCATAGGTCACATGGAGAGTCTCTTCCTATGTTCATGCTAACCCCGGTCAGGTCTTTTTGTCCTAAAAAGGAAAAAAGAGAAAAGGGGACACTCTCCTCATGTGAGATGCATTTATCCTAGAGGAATTTGTGCCCCTACCAGAGATGGTATCATTTTACCATGGAGCTGAGATTGTTGCAAGCAAAAAGTCACCAAGTAGCTTTGGGGCTATCTTGGCTGGTGATGTTGTCAAGGAAACCATGTGAATTGGTTGTCATTCTGGCTAGAGAGATCACTAAAATAGCAAAGGCCATTGTGATTTCACCACCATCAGTAGTATAAGTCAAAATAGACATACATCTAAAACTTTCAAGCACCATTGAGAGCTTGAGGGTTATAGAATCCTTAGAATTTTCTGTGCCATGGTTATTTAGTCACACAGCCCAACTCTCTTGTCCCATTTATTTTGTTTATTTGTTTGTTTCCTTTTTGTTTTTTTCTGTTTGGTTTTACTTTACTGGATGCTTAATATGAACATATAAATGGGAGACACAGGAGAGTCTCTGTCACCTATTTATAAGGTCACTGGATATCAAACTAAGAAAATAATAATAGACCTCCATGGAAAGCTTAACTTGTTTGTTTTTAAGTTGTCCACATCATTTTGAATAATAGATTTTGGTACTTAGAGTATTCTTGTGAGTTAAGAGAAAGCTGACAGTTTTAAATCTATCAGCCAGGGAAGCATACTATATAAATTTTCAGAAGCGCAAGGCTAAATGTTAGAAAAATATAGTACTCAACTGGGACCTAGAAGATTGTCAGATGCTAGGCAAGCTGTTAATGCCATCTCTAACACCTAAAAATAGAAAGGTCTGGGCCTTAATGCTTCCTCTTTCTACCCTGCATTTGCAGGTCTGTTTTCTCTGAGATAGAATATTCTTTCCCTTCTTGCTTCTTGCTTTTGGTCTTCATCATGGTTCCTGCTTTTGCTTTTGCTTTCCAGTTGCTGTGGCAAAATTGGACCTAGGACTACTCAGACGTGAAACTTATGTTGAATGTGTTTCAAGTGCTAGACATGGAGCTACAGGAAATATTTGCTTTTCTATGTGTGTGGTTTTGTTTGATTGTATATACCTTTGTTCTATGTCCCAATTTCATAATAAAAATGCTTACTCTCTGTCATTTCATATGGTAAGCATGCACATTTCTGTTTGATTTCCATGAAGGCTCATGAATGTCTCAGAAGACATTTTTCAACATTGTATTTTGAGCAATGTTTAAACTGCTAATACGTTGGGGACTCCCAGACTAAATATATTTGTATTATAAGATAGTTGTGGACTTGTGGGATTCAGAGACAAGATATAGGTCTGATTCTAATATCAAGTGTTCGCCCACAACTACATGATTTGTTTGTGTCACAGCAATTATCACTATTTTGACAGCTTATGAAAAATTAAGAGGGGGGTCATTCTGAATAAAGTAAGACAGATTGAAGGACAGTAGTCAGGGTTATATTATGCTTGAATTATTCCTGTTTTACCCTGAGCTTCATGGCCCACTTTTATGTGAACTGATCTTCCTCTTATGTTTCTTCAACTATGTAAAATTGAGTGAGCCATCGACAACTGTGGACCAAAGTAAATTATTAAACTTTAGATTCTTTCAGTCAGGCATTTAAATCAGATTAGTGAAAGAAGCATTATAATAGACAGTGAGATATTAGGTACAATGATAATAATTATTTATTTTTCCATTGTCTAGCACAATTGCTGATGTATCCTGTGTATTAGGGTAAATTAAGATTCATTAAATGATTTAACTTGAATTTCTATAGTTAGAAGAAATTTGTAGGATCTATTCACATCATCAGAGTTATTTGAAATTAACTTTAGTAATTTCCCTTAATTCTTTGTATATAATAGATATTAGCCCTCTATCTGATGTAGGATTGGCAAAGATCTTTTACTAAACTGTTGGTTGCTATTTTGTCCTATTGATAGTGCCTTTGCCTTATTGAAGCTTTGTGTTTTATGAGGTTCCATATGTCAATTTTAGATTTTAGAGCATAAGCTTTTGGTATTCTGTTCAGGAAATTTTCCAGTATCCATGTGCTCCAGGCTCTTCCCCCACTTTCTTTTATATTAGATTCAGTGTATCTGATTTTATGTGAAGGTCTTGAGCCTTATACAGGGAGATAAGAATGGATCAATTTGCATTCTTCTACATAACTGCCAGTTGAATGAGCACCATTTGTTGAAAATGCTGTCTTTTTCCACTTGATGGTTATAGCACCTTTGTCAAATATTAAGTGACCATCGGTATGTTGGTTCATTTCTGATTTCAATTCTATTCCATTGATATACCTGCCTGTCACTGTACAAATACTACTCAGTTTTTATTACGATTGTTCTGTAGTACAGCCTGAGGTCAAAGACGGTGATTCTGCCAGTTCTTTTATTGTTGAGGATAGTTTTTGCTCTCCTGTTTTTTGTTTTTGTGGTTGTTGTTATTCCAGATGGATTTGGAAATTGCTCTTTCTAACTATATGAAGAATGGAGTTGGAATTTTGATGGGCATTGAATCTGTAGATGGCCATTTTTACTTATTAATCCTACCAATCCATGAGAATGGGAGATCTTTCCATCTTCTGAGATCTTCTTCAATTTCTTTCTTAAAAGACTTGAACTTTTGTCATATAGATATTTCACTTGCTTAGTTAGAGTCACACAAAGAAATTTTATATTATTTGTATCTATTGTGAAAGGTTTTGCTTCCCTAATTTATTTTCCAGCCTGTTTTTCCTTTGAGTAGAAGAAGACCACTGATTTGTTTGAGTTACCAAACCCAGAAACCATTGTGGATGCCAACAAATGCTTGCTGACAGAAGCCTGATTTAGCTGTCTCCTGGGAGGCTCTGCTAGTACCTGACAAATATAGAAGTGGATGCTCCCAGCCAAGCATTGGACTAACCACAGGGTCCTCAAAGGAGGAGCTAGAGAAAGGACCCAAGTAGCTGAAGGTGTTTGCAGCCCCATAGGAAGAACAACAATATGAACCAACAAGTACCCCAGAACTCCCAGTGATTAAACCACCAACCAAAGAGTACACATGCAGGGACCCATGGCTCCAAACACCTATGTAGCAGACAATGGACTTGTTGGGAGAAGAGGCCTTTGATCCTGTGAAGGTTTGATGTCCAGTGTAGGGGAATTCCAGAGCAGGGAGGCAGGATTGCGTGGATGGGTGGATGAGTTCCCTCATAGAAGCAGGGAGGAGGGTGGGATAGGGAGTTTCTAGAGGGAAACCACGAATTGGCATAACATTTGAAATGTAAATAAAGAAAATATACAATAAAAACAAAAAGCATACAAAAAAAACATAAAACAAAAAACCAAAAAAGGGTGTCTTTGTGAGAAGTCAATTTTCCCCACTTTGGGAATGTACAGAACATAAAATTATCTTGATGAGAAATTTAGTACATCATCCTCAGAATGCTTTGTTCTTTTATTTAGGAAACATCATTACTGGAGGTGATAATAGCTATGATACAGTTTTGGGGAGTGGCAGTTGCTTTCATTTGTTGCCTTCTCTGGCTTATTTCCTTTGAGTCACCTTTTGATTATGATGGATTTATTTTCTGTTGTAGCTTCATTTCAATGAACTTGAGCAATTTCATTTCAAGATACAGGAAGAAAAAGATTCATGATTCAGACAAAAAGGGTGACCAACATGTCACAAACCATATTCTTGCACATTTTAAAGCACATTTGAGATTCTCAAAGTCATGTAGCATCTAGGTTGATGCCAAGAGATGTCAGAAATGCCAGAAATGAGTCTTATTATCTAACTAATGTTTAAGTAAAATTTAAAGTGTAATAGAAAATTCAGATTATCTCTATTCTATTGGTAACTTATTTTATTTATTTGATCTTTGTTTATGTTAAAATATGCAGAATCAGGCTAGCTCCTTATATTTTGGCATGCAAAATCTAGTACAAATGTTCACTTGTTTATGACTAGATGTTTAAACCCAGCATAAGCTGAAAGTGCAATGTATATGCTTAACCTACTGGGTTGGTTAACTTCATAGGAAGCTGTGTCCACTACTCTCATCCTATGCCATGAAAAAGCTATGATACCATGTGTCATATACTGGGAAATCTTCAGAATTCAAAGTTCTAAAAGCAGTAGTACTGGATGGACATCTCTCCTGTGTTTTCAAAAAATCAAAAGATTGTGACATGAATGATAGAAGTTGGAATATGTGTTTTAAAGAAGCAGGTATCAACCAAAAAGAAATAGAAGGAAGACATGACTTATTCTGAAACAATTATGAGTGACCAGGGATAACAAAGATACTTTTATGCTTCTCCAGATATAACAGAACATGAGCGTTCTAAATCAATGCATTTTTAAAGAACTTAGGAGGAAACTGTTATGGATTTGAGTTTGCAAATTTGAAAGTGAAAAAGTACAGAGGATGGCGTTATTGGGCATCAGAGAGAGGAGAGGCTCTTGGTCCTGAGAAGGCTCTATGCAGCTGTATAGGGAAATATCAGGACAGGGAAGCAGGAGTGGGTGGATTGGTGAACAGGGGGATCATGGATGGGTTAGAGTATTTTCGGTAGGGGGAACCAGGAAAAAAACAATTGTAGGAGGAACAATAATATGTACTAACCAGTATCCCCAGAGCTCCCAGAGACTTAACCACCAATGAAAGAGTACACATGCAGGTACCCATGGCTCCAGCTATATATGTAGCAGAAGCTGACTAGTTCAGACATCAGTGAGAGGAGAGGCCATTGGTCCTGTGAAGGCTCAATTCCCCAGAATAGGGGTAATGCAAGTCAGGAAATGGGGGCGGGGGTGAACAGGGGAAGGTTGGATGAGATGGGGGATTTTTTTGAGGGGTAATACAGAAAGGGGATACCATTTGAAATGTAAATAAAGCAAATATCTAATAAAGAAAAAGAAATGTAAACCACTCTGGAAATCAGTTTGGTGATTCCTCAGAAAATTAGACATAGTACTATCTGAGGACTCAGCTAAACCACTCCAGGGCATATACCCAGAAGATACTTCTACATGCAATAAGGACATATGTTCCACTATGTTCATAGCTGCCATATTTATAATAGCCAGAAACTGGAAAGAACCCAAGATGTCCTTCAACAGAGGATGGATACAGAAATTGTGGTATATATACACAATGGAGTACTATTCAGCTATTTTTTTAAATTTATTGATATATTTATTTACATTTCAAATGATTTCCCCTTTTCTGAACCCCCACTCCCCGAAAGTCCCATCAGTCCCCTTCCCTTCCCCTGTTTTTCCACCCAACCCTTCCCACTTCCCTGTTCTGATTTTGTTCTATACTGCTTCACTGAGTCTTTCCAGAACAAGGGGCCACTCCTCCGTTCTTCTTGTACCTCATTTGATGTGTGGATTATGTTTTGGGTATTCCAGTTTTCTAGGTTAATATCCACTTATTAGTGAGTACATACCATGATTCATCTTTTGAGTCTGGGTTACCTCACTTAGTATGATGTTCTCCAGCTCCATCCATTTGCCTAAGAATTTCATGAATTCATTGTTTCTAATGGATGAATAGTACTCCATTGTGTATATATACCACATTTTTTGCATCCACTCTTCTGTTGAGGGATACCTGGGTTCTTTCCAACTTCTGGCAATTATAAATAGGGCTGCTATGAACATAGTAGAACATGTATCCTTATTACATGCTGGGGAATCTTTTGGGTATATGCCCAGGAGTGGTACCTTGTACTAAGCTCAAATCCAAATGGATCAAGGACCTCCACATAAAGCCAGATACTCTGAAGCTAATAGAAAAGAAACTGGGGAAGACCCTTGAGGACATCGGTACAGGGAGAAAGTTTCTGAACAGAACACCAATAGCATATGATCTAAGATCAAGATAGACAAATGGGACCTCATAAAATTTCAAAGTTTCTGTAAGGCAAAGGATACCATCAAAAGGACAGATCGGCAACCAACAAATTGGGAAAAGATCTTCACCAATCCTACATCAGATAGAGGGCTAATATCCAATATATATTAAGAACTCAAGAAGTTAGACTCCAGAAAGCCAAACAACCCTATTAAAAAATGGGGTACAGAGTTAAACAAAGAATTCTCACCCGAAGAACTTCGAATGGCGCAGAAACATCTTAAAAAATGCTCAACTTCATTAGTCATTAGGGAAATGCAAATCAAAACAACCCTGAGATTTCACCTTACACCAGTCAGAATGGCTAAGATTAAAAATTCAGGAGACAGCAGGTGTTGCGAGGATGTGGAGAAAGAGGAACACTCCTCCACTGCTGGTGGGGTTGCAAATTGGTACAACCACTCTGGAAAGCAGTCTGGCGGTTCCTCCGAAAACTGGGCACCTCACTTCCAGAAGATCCTGCTATTCAGCTATTAAAAACAATGAATTAATAAAATTCTTAGGCAAATGGATGGAACTAGAAAGTGTCATCCTGACCGAGGTAACCCAATCACAAAAGAATACACATGGTATGCTCTCACTGATAAGTGGATATAAGCCCAAAAGCTCAAAATAAACAAGTTACAATTCACCTAGCACAGGAAGCTCAAGAAGAAGGAGGACTTAAGTGAAGGTGCTTTTTTTTTTCCTCTGAGAAAGGAATAAAATACTCACAAGAGCAATAAAGGAGACAAAGTGTGGAACAGAGACTGAAGTAAAGGCTACCCCGAGACTGCCCTACCTGGGAATTCATTCTATAAACAGTCACCAAACCCCAACTACTATGGACGACAAGGAGTGTATACCAAAAGGAGCATGCCATGACTGTCTTCAGAGGGGTTCCTGCCAGAGCCTTACAAATACAGAAGCAGATGCTAGCAGCCAACCATCGGTCTAGGTGTGGGGTCCCCAATGGAGGAGCTGGAGAGTGGTGCAGAGGAGCCTAAGGGTATGCTGCCCCATGGGAAGAACAATGATTTTGGCCACCTACATGCTCTAAGACTCCCAGGGACTAAATGATCAACCAAGAGGTACACATGGTTCCAGCCAAAAATGTGGCAGAGGAATGCTGTGTTGGGCATCAGTGGGAGGAGTGGTCCTTGGTTAGATGAAGTCTCAATAGATGCCCCAACAAAGGAAAATAGAGAATGGGGAGGTAGGAGTGGGTGAGGTGGGAGGGGGCATATACATGGAGGCAGGGGGTGGGAGGAGGTGTTGGGGTTCTTTGGGGAGAGGTGAAATTGGGAAAGGTTTTACCATTGGCAATGTAAATGAAGTTGATATTCAATAAATAAAAAAAGAAAAAGAAATGTAAATAAGGAATATATCTAATAGAAAGAAAGAAAGAAAGAAAGAAAGAAAGAAAGAAAGAAAGAAAGAAAGAAAGAAAGAAAAAACACAGACAGCTCAATGACTACAGTATCTTTTCTTTGTCTGAGAGTGCCATCTCAAAAACCTGTAGCACTGCAATTAAGGATCCAGGAGAGCATAGTTCCATCAGAAATTTTTAGAGGCATAGCTCAAGAAATTTGGACGAAAGGTTCTCCTTACGAACACAATGGAGAAGTAGGCTGATTTTCTAGATAAGCTATTTTTCAAAACTATAGAATGGGGTAGATTATTGTCTTTGGAGGGACTCTCTGGGTTGTGGGATGGGTATCAACTGTTTATTCTTTTGCAATTTTGGATAATTTCATAAATTCCTGAAAATGTTTGGCAACATAGATTCTATTTCGGGGTCTTGTCTTCAGCAGGGCTATCTCTAGAAACAAGAGAGAGGCAGGTTACAGAAAGATGAAAAAAAAATCTTTCTTAAAGGTTCAGATGCTCTCTGATAATATTCTTAACTTTTGAGTTGGTAGAAACAAGTGGTTTTCTAAATTAAACAGACATTAAAATGGTTTTATTCTATTAGTAACAAGATGATTCTTCCAACAAAACCGTGAGATCAAGGAATGGCCATTCATGGGGCTAAAATTAGCACACATTCACACAAAAAGGCATTATTATATTCTGAAACCACAACACTCCAAACTTTCTATATCTCCCTATCTATGTTATAAGTCAATCAGTCTTGGCAGACCAGACTCCTTTCCAGGACTTCTCTTTCACAGATCTATTTGGTTGTTTACATTTAAGGCAAAGTCTTGTGTTGCAGATCTCCAGGGCCTATTCATGTTGCAAATGAAGGTTTAGTTATTGAATAGTGACTTTCTCATTTTTGACTCCTCCCAGCCCCTGGAGTCTACTGTTGTACTCTGTTTCATAAATTGTAATACCTTGTTTCTCACATGTACGTGGAAGCATGCAGTATTGTTTTGCATCAGTTTACATGCTTTGCCACAATGAACCTACCTGGCTTTATTAACATGAATCTCTTTCAAAGAGAGGAAAATGTAAGTTGAATGGCTTTAGGCCTCAATCAAACACAGGATGAATAGTTAGTTGAATATAATTAACATATCAAGCAGACATAGGCCAGCTCTCCCAGCATCACTCATGACCTGTGGCTCTTCCCAGGTCTATTGCTTTCACCTCATATGTTGAAGTACCCCCGCCCAAAGCTTAGGCTTTATTTCCCTAAGCATATAATCCATAAATAACCTGATCCATTTGGGATCTGTATGTTCTTTCTGTTGAGGCCTGACTCCCAACCCCATCATAGCTGTAGCCATTTTGCTCCATGCCTGCCAGCTATTGTTGCTAGACATTGGCATAGAAAAATAACTTGACTCAGAACAGCGTCATGCTGACCAAATACATTTTATGTTCTGTATGAAAATCATTCCAGGAAACCCCAATGGAAGAGTTAGGGGAAGGACTGAAGGAGGTGAAGGGGAGTGCAACCTCATAGGAAGAACAACAACATCACCTAACTGGATGCCCCCAGAGCTCCCAGGGAATCAACCACCAACAAAAGAGTATACTTGATCAGATCCATGGCAGCAATTACATAAGTAGCTGAGGAATGCCCTATCTGGCATCAATGGGAAGAGAAGCCCTTGGTCATGAGGAGGCTTGATGCCCCAGCAGAGGGGGATGATGAAGGGGTGAGGCAGTGGTGCATAAGTGACTGTAGAAGCACTCTCCTAGAGGCATCAGGAAGCAGGATGAGATGAAGGGTTAAATGAGGGGAAATCAGGAAGTGGGACAACATTTGAAATGCAAACAAATAAAAAACTAATTAAAAAAACAGTAATTCTACAAAATTTTACGTAGGGCCCATCAAAATAAAAGTCAACATGTACTGTTAGATCGATCTTGAGCCAGAGCCAACCATCAGACAGCACTTTCAGCACCTGCATATGACATAATTATAGTTTTTGCAGTTTTAGCATGTATAAGGTAGCATAAAAAAGTCAAAGCCTAGCTGGGTAGTGGTGGCGCATGCCTGTAATCCCAGCACTCTGGGAGGCAAAGGCATGCGGATTTCTGAGTTCGAGGCCAGCCTGGTCTACAGAGTGAGTTCCAGGACAGCCAGGGCTATACAGAGAAACCCTGTCTCAAAAAAAAAAAAAAAATCCAAAAAGTCAAAGCCTCAGCCCCCAAATTCTGAGCAACAGCCCTGGTCAATCAGTCTTAGGTTGCCCATTCAATAAACCATCCCTGTCTGATTGAGATTGATGTTGTTATGCTTTGTGAGGCGAAACCTGGATGCCAATACTCTTGGCCTCTGGGTTCTCTTGGTTTCCATGTGCTCCCTTTTATCCCTTCCTCTTCTCCTCTAATGATTTGTTTCAATCTACTGGCCTAGTTCAGTTTGGACTCTTCCAGATGGCTCTGGCTATACTTGCCCTGTTATGTAAAGTCTACATATAAGATGTCATGACTTCATTTTTTATTATTTAGATAATTATTTACTAACAGATAATTATTTACTAACATTGTTAAATATAGAAAGTAACATTAAGATAATAGGTTGACTCTACTGCTCTTAGCTCTATGATGAGGCAGACAACATGGGAAAGCACAGCATACACTCAGAGAGAGAGAGAGAGAGAGAGAGAGAGAGAGAGAGAGAGAGAGAGAGAGAGAGAGAGAGAGAGAGAGAGAGAGAGAGAGAAGGTATGGAGGGATGAAGGAAGGAAGGGAGAACGACAGAGACAGAAACAGAGACAGAGAAACAGAGAGATGAGAGACAGAGAAAGACAGAGACACAGAGACATAGGCAGATACTCAGAAACAGAAAAATAGAAAGCACTTGATGCCATTACAGCACTTCTCACCACTAGCACAATAAACTATGAATCACAGCCTTATGATGATCAGATCCCCCAATATACAGTCAAATCTCATAGACCTTAGTTATTAAATCTCTCTTTCAGGATTGAAAAATGAAGCCTTCCAATGCATGAAATAGTAGAGGAAATTTCAGATGCAAGTCATTACAGACCTGGTCTACTATCTCCCTCATAAGTGTTCATGGCTTTACATCTCCACATCCATATGATTGTATTGACAGTATTAAATTTATCTGCATTTTGAGAGACCAAAAGTAGGATGACCTCCTTCACTTCAGGTCATCTTAATTCCCTTCACCCTGAACAAGAAATGTATTTAGATATTTTTTATACATTTATTCATCTCTATTGTTCATGAATTGACTGGGATAATTTTTGCTAGAAAAGTAAGATAAAACTGTTATTAAGTGAAGCCTCTCTTCTGACTGCTCTCTTCCCCTGAAAATATAATGTTACTAGCTAAAGTCAAGGTGATGAGAAAAAAAACAACAGATCTTTGGAAATAAAACATCTAGACTAAAAGCATCAATTCTCAATGGAATGCAAATTGAACATGGTAGCAAAGGCAAGGAAGTAGAAAATAAAAAGCAGGAGCTAAGAGTGCACAGGGCTTGAAATGGTTCAAGTAGTACATCCAATGGAGGTCAGCACATATAGGAAGTATGCAGGATAAGACAGGAGGAGGAGTGATAACAACAGGTAGCAAGGTAAACTCTGGAAAGCAAAGATTCTCTTAAAATGGAATGGAAGAGGCAAAGGGCATTCATAGATTTATGAAAGGAGAGTCAAGGCTGAAGTACTAATTTAACAGTCTAGCCAAATATATTTGATTTCCCTTGGGGAGATTTATAACTTATAGTGGTGAGAAATGTGTCTTCCTAGCAAAATTTTCTAAGTCCACATAAAAAGTAATATGGCCTAATTTAGTTTCTGGTTTGGTAGTGCTCACATGTGTTTGATAAGATAGTTTCTCTTACAGGCTTACTTATTATTTATGTTACATTCATGGGATGTTCTTAAAGATTTTTGTGTAAATTATCAGAAGGTTCATTGGGTATATTTTATCTAAATCATAAAATAAATTAACAAACTCAAAAGAACTTGTAATTTTTAATTTGAAAACTTTTGGAATAAAATTGTCCTTAAAGAGAATGAATGAAATACAGATTCTATGCTTTGGGAAATCCACAGTAATTAGAATTACACTGAGAAATCATTCAACCCAACAGTGCCAGAGATCATTCTCTCTGAAGTGGATTTAATAAAAGATTCTGCTATACAGGGTCATGGGGATAATAATATGACTTAAACACTAATTTTACAGTGAATTATGGAGTTTCTGAGAAATCCAATTTTAAATATGCCTCTATAAAAGTATTCAAAAATAAGACTTTGCTAAGAAACATGAGTTAATTAAATGAGAGAAGGGAAACTTCCTTCTTAGCTCTAGATTATATCAGCATCACTTTTCTAACTGCCTTGAATTTTCACCAACTTTTTTGTGTAGTTGCATCAGTATCCAAAGGACAAGTAAAGGATTAGTAAAGATCCTTTCCCAGTTTATTGGTTGCCATTTTGTCCTTTTGACCATGTCCATTGCCTTATAGAAGTTTTGCAGTTTTATGAGGTCCCATTTGTCAATTCTTGTTCTTAGAATGTAAGCCATTGGTGTTCTATTCAGGAACTTTTCCCTTTATAGTTTGAAGACTATTGGTAATAGCTCTTTTTTGAAGATCTGATAGAATTCCCCTCTAAACCCATTTAGTCCTGGGCTCTATTTTGATGGGAGACTATTAAGGACTGCTTCTATTTCCTGAGGACTTATCGGACTATTTAGATGGTTTATCTGATCCTGTTTTAAAATTATGTATTTTAAAACATAAATACTGGTATGTATCTAGAAAGTTGTCCATTTCATCCAGATTTTCAAACTTTGTTGAGTATAAACTCTTGTAGTAGGATCTGATGATTTTTTTAAATTTCCACAGTTTCTGTTGTTATGTCTCCCTTTTCATTTCTAATTTAATTAATTTGGGTAGTACCTTTTAGCCCTCTGGTTATTCTGGCTAAGGGTTAATCAATCTTTTTGATTTTCTCAAGGAACCAGCTCCTTGTTTTGTTGATTTTTGTCGTCTTCTTCTTCTTCTTCTTCTTCTTCTTCTTCTTCTTCTTCTTCTTCTTCTTCTTCTTCTTCTTCTTCTTCTTCTTCTTTTTCTTCTTCTTCTTCTTCCTCCTCCTCCTCCTCATTATTATTATTATTATTATTAGTCTTATTCTTATTCTTATTTGTCTTCTTCTTCTTCTTCTTCTTCTTCTTCTTCTTCTTCTTCTTCTTCTTCTTCTTCTTCTTCTTCTTCTTCTTCTTCTTCTTCCTCTTCTTCTTTAGAGCTTTCAAGTGCTCTGTGTAAGCTCTGACATTTTGGAGGCATTCAGAGCTATGTGCTTTCCTCTTATCACTGCTTTCATTGTGTCTCATAAGTTTTGGTATGATGTGTCTTCATTTTCATTAAATTCTAAAGAGACTTTAATTTCTTTCTTTATTCCTCCCTTGACCAAGCTATCATTGAGAAAAGCATTGTTCAAAGTCCACACGTATGTGTGTTTTCCACTGTTTTTGTTTGAGCTTAAGACTAGCCTTAGACTGGTTTGATCTGACGAAATACATGGAATAATTTCAATATTTCTGTATCTGTTGAGGCCTGTTTTGTGACCAATTATATGGTCAATTTTGGAGAAGGTGTGATGAGGTGCAGACAAGAAGATATATTCTTTTGCTTTGGGTGGAATGTTGTATAAATACCTGTTAGATCCATTTGGTCCATAACTTCAGTAAGTTTTACTGTATCTCTCTTTATTTTCTGTTTCCATGATTTGTTCATTGTTTACGGTGGGGTGTTGAAGACTCTCACTATTAT
This sequence comes from Apodemus sylvaticus, assembly GCF_947179515.1. Taxonomy (NCBI): domain Eukaryota; kingdom Metazoa; phylum Chordata; class Mammalia; order Rodentia; family Muridae; genus Apodemus; species Apodemus sylvaticus. The sequence continues at coordinate 85,348,328 of NC_067474.1, forward strand.
TGTGGGGGTTCAATGTGTGCTTTGAGCTTTAGTAAAGTTTCTTTTATGAATGTGGGTGCCCTTGCATTGGGAGCATAGATGTTCAGAATTGAGAGTTCATCTTGGTAGTCTTTTCCTTTGACTAGTATGTAGTGTCCCTCCTTATCTTTTTTGACAACTTTTGGCTGAAAGTCAATTTTATCTGATATGAGAATGGCAACTCCAGCTTGTTTCTTGAGAACATTTGCTTGAAAATTTGTTTTCCAACCTTTGACTCTGAAGTGGTGGTTGCCTTTATCACTGAGGTGAGTTTCTTGTCAAAATGAAGCAGCAAAATGTTGGGTCCTGTTTCCATATCCAGTCTGTTAGTCTATGTCTTTTTATTGGGGAATTAAGACCATTGATGTTAAGAGATTTTAAGGAGAATTATTGCTTACTGCTATCTTCTTTGTTAATGGTGAAATTCTATTTGTGTAGCTATCTTCCATTGGGTTTGTTGAAAGATTACATTATTGCTGTTTCTATGGTGTAGTTTCCTGCTTTGTGTTGGTATTGTTCACCCATTATCCTTTGGAGAGCTGGATTTGTGGAAAGATATTATGTAAATTTGTTTTTGTCATGGAATGTCTTGTTTTCTCCATCTATGGTAATTGAAAGTTTTGCTGGGTATAGTAGTCTGGGCTGACATTTATGTTCTCTTTGGGTCTGTATGACATTTTCCCACAATCTTCTAGCTTTCATGGTTTCTGGTGAGAAGTCAGTTGTAATTCTGATAGGTCTACATTTATATGTTACTTGACCACTTTCCCTTACTGCTTTTAATATTCTTTCTTTGTTTGATGCATTTGGTGTTTTGAGTATTATGTGATCAGAGAAATTTTTGCTCTGGTCCAGTCTGTTTGGAGTTCTGTAGGTTCATGGGCATCTCTTTCTTTAGGAAAGTTTTCTTCTATAATTTTGTTAAGATATTTACTGGGCCTTTAAGATGTAAATCATCCCTCTCTTCTATACCTATAATCCTTAGGTTTGGTCTTCTCATTGTGTCCTGGATTTTCTTGGACTGTTGAGTCAATGTTTTCTATGGAATCTTCAGTGACTGAGATTCTTTGTTCTATCTCTTGTATTCTGTTGTTGATGCTTGTATCTATGACCCCTGAATTCTTTCCAAGGTTTTCTACATCCAGAGAACTCTCACTTTGCAATTTCTTTATTGTTTCTACTTCCATTTTTAGATCCTGGATAGTTTTGTTCAGTTCCTTCACTTGTTTGTTTGCTTTTTCCTGAAATTATTTAAGGGATTTTTTTGGTTCCTCTTTAAGAGCTTCTACCTGTTGAACCATGTTCTCCTGTAATTCTTTAAGGGAGTTATTTATGTCCATCTTGGAGTCCTCTAACAGCCTCATATGATATGATTTTAAATCCAGCTCTTGTTTTTTAGATGTGATGGAGTATCCTGAATCTGCTGTTGTGGGAGAACTGGGTTCTGATGGTGCCATGTTGCCTTGGTTTCTGTTGGTAATGATCTTGTGTTTACCTTTGGCCATCTAGTTATCTCAGGTGTTAGCTGGTCTTGCTTTCTCTGACTGTGATTTCTCTGTCCTGTAAGCCTGTGTATCTGTACTCCTGGGATTCTCTTTCTTTCAAATGCTCTACATATAGCTGGTTCTCCAGGAAGTATCAGGAAATGGTGTCTTCCCCCATGGCAGAACTGGCACAGGTCTATCACATCGGAAAGAAAGGGACAGGCCCTCTTATTCTTTCTTTCGTGCTCTACTTACAGACATCTTTCAGCTTCTCAAAACATCCAGACAAAAATTTCCTTTCTAGCCTCCTAATGTTAATCTATATTTAGGATTTCTAGATAGACGACAATGTCTTTGTCCCTCCCTCTCTTTAATAACTGTTCTACTCCTTCCATGTCCCTGTCCAACTATTCTTCACTGTTTATCATTCCAATTCTCTCAATTACAGAAGAACTTGACATAAGCTAAAATATATCTGTCCTCTCATTTTATATTCTATGAGTGACAGTTAGTAAGTCATTAACTACATTTAAGATCCATTCTCTAGATACTGTGAGTTTTTGCTTTGGTGTTCATGAAGCATTCTAAGACTCAGAGGAGGCAACCTAAGTCAAGAAGTGTACTTACTTTTACATACTGTTATTCAAAAAATATGATGATTTCCTCATCTTCTGTGGATTACTAGGTGTCATTCTCAGTTCATGCTGAAAGAAAAAATGATACTATCTATTTGGGCATTGCTATCATTCCTATTGGCAATTATCACACAAAGATTTTTCTTCCTTATGCTCAACTTGGCTTTCTTCCCTTTTTACATGAATGGCTCCACTCTGACAAGCTGATTCTCACTTATGTCTACGGACAGTAGCACATAGAGAACTGGTAGCAAATTTAGTTACACATTTATGGCAGATGAGAGACAGATTAAATGTCTGTGGGTATAACTCCAGTCATCAAATAACACCCCTCTCTTATAATACTTTTAAAATTAGAGAAAGAGATATGTTCACTGTACAAAACAATCTTTCCTGGTATGTACTTTTTAATTCCTGATAATCTCTTTCTAAGAACAATTTTTTAAGTTTTCATTTATCAGACAGGGTTTCCCTATTTTCTAAGTCTCTGTTGGTTAGACATAGCTTCTTCATTTTAAGTATCTGCTGATCAGATATAGCTGTTTCATTTTAAGTCTCTGTTGACCAGGCATATCATCCTCAGAACAGTTATGCAAGCAGGACCCATTGGTCACCCCAACAATAGCAAAACAGGTTTACTCAGTTTGAGTGTCTATAGGGACATGACTATGTACCCCGTTTTATATATATACATATACATATATACATATATACATATATACATATATACATATATACATATATATATATATATATATATATATATATATATATGAATGTATATATATCTTCTTGAGAATCAATAGAAAAAGGAGAGAAGGGTTTCACACCTTGAAAGAGCATTGAAACAACATAGAATTATCTCCATGGCTTTCAGCCTGCATGGTACCGGGCCTTGCCCATGACTGACAAAGTAAAACTAAATATTGCTATGAATATAAAGAGCATAGCAAATGTAAGGAGAGCTTGCAGCATACACAATCTAGGCAATAAGCATAGAGGTCACCAAATTCACCACAGATGCTTGAAAATGGGTAGGGGTTTCCATGAGCCTTGTCACAGTAGAATTCAAGGGTCTCCATGGACCTTGACACAGTAAAGTCCTAACAGTGAAGCATTTATATGTTTTCCCCTCCAAATGCTCTGTAGACACTGCCAGCTAAGTGTCAGTTAAGGTGGGAGACCAAAGTACATAGGCCAATGTTCATGATGCCAGGGTACATGGGTTTATTGCTATGCCTGTTCTGGCCCAAGTCTCAACTTCACCCTCTTTTAGATTAAGTCTGGCAGTCAGCATCTTGCAAGCCTTGTTGTCAGGGAAGAATTGCACTTTGAAATGTAACTTTACCAACCAGCCATTCCCCTTGCTGGATATATAGTATAGAGGACCTAGGATAGCAGTACATGCTGAAGAACATCTACCTTGATTATAACTCAGTCAGTTGGAACTGTTCCTTGAGGTCTGTTAATTTCTTTGGGGGATGCAATCTGAAAATAATGGCTGATCTTAGACCTTCAAAATCCAACAATAGACAGTATTTCTTTAGAGTGGAGTGGGGAGTCAAAAGATCTTCCTTGAGCCATAATTAGTTGCTGTTAGGCCTTATATAGGCTTATTGTGTGCAGCATGAGATGAAGAAAAATCATGTCTTTCATTGGTCAAGACTTCAGAATTCAAAGCCATTCTCCCTGTTTTCTGACTCAATAATATAATAATATTATTATAGTCTTTCTGACCCTGGTTTGACAATTCATCCTGAACCTTATAATACATAGTATAAATGTTATATTTAGAACTGTACACACAACCATCCCTTATTCTTAGTACATCAATCTGCTCTGCAATTGCATTTGCCACCATTCATTGTACAGAAGGATTTCTGAATCAGAGGTGGGTGTTGCATTTGTCAGTGGATATTGAGGTAAAAATTTCCAAAGAAACTAGGTGCCAAAGCTATCTAGCTAAATAGTATTAACGTCTTTTTCCTCCTTCTGAGTTGACAGTACCAGGTATGAACCATCTTTTTTTTGGAATCTGAAATCCAATCAGAGAATAATTGGTTGCTCCTATAACTGTCTTTCCACTATTGTACCAATGATATCTCTTGCCTGAAAGAATGGTATTGTAGAAACACGGCTACATCTCAGTGGTACTACTGGTGCCCTGCATCATACCTTTTAGCTCTCTGAGAACTAGCCAGAAAGGAGGAACTTCCAGTTTATTTTGACTTTTGTTTCTCTCTATCTTGTACTCAAGCTGCGTGGCATCTTTGTCAATCATCAACTAGTTCTTGCAAGCAGCCAAAAAATGTGTTAAGAGCCTGTATTATTTATTTTGAGGAGGTAGGCTCTGGCCCTCTCTGACCAACAATGTATGAGGAGATATCTCATGCCTGGCATTGAGAATATTTTTAGCAAGCACTGTGTGCTGATTAGTCTTGACTGTGAATGTGAGATATCTGAGAATTACCTAGGAAGTGAATTCTAATTAAAACTTGCCTAGAATAGATTAGCCTGTGCATGTCTGTGAAGGACTGTCTTGATTGTTAAATGGAGTGGGAAGACTCATCTGACTGTGGCTGGGCCATAAACTGAAAAAGAGAGAAGAAAACTAGCTGAAAAAAGCAGAAACAAAAAGGATGCATAAATGCATTCCTGTCTTGCTGATCTTAACTATAAATGTGATATGTTAGTTGCTTTCATTTTTGCCTTAATTTGATTCTATCAATGAACTTTACCCTGGAACTATAAGTCGATTAAAGAATTTTCTTCAATAAGTTGCTTCTGGTTAAAGAACAGAAATGAAACTAATATACCTCCTCTCCTGAACACTGCTATCTAGATATGAAGATAATGCCTTCTACCAATCTCTTTTTAGCATATGCTTTCTATTGGTTTACAAAGTAATATGTCTCCAGATGCCCTATTCATATTCCTGCAAATTTCATTAGCCTTCAGTCCTTACCTTGTCTCCTCCATCTCCTTATAATTTCTTCTTAATTTTTTAAAATTTTATTTAATCTTCCTTTTACATTCCACATATTATCCACCTCTTGGTCTATCCTCTGACTGTTTCCCATACCATACCTCCTCCCCACACACCCCTCATCTCCATGAGAATGCCTTCAAATCCCCACCCCACCAGAACTCTAAACTCATTGGTGCCTCCAGTCTCTTATGGGTTAAATGCATCATCTCTGACTGAACCCACAGCTGGCAGTCCTCTGCTATATATTTATGTAGGGGACATCATATCAGCTGGTGTATACTGCCTCGTTGGGAGTCCAGTGGCTGAGATATCTTGGGGGGTCCTGGTTAATTGAGATTGCTGGTTCTCCTACAGGGTTACCCTCCTTCTCAGCTTCTTCCAGATTTTTCCTAATTCAATCACAGAAGTCAACAGCTCCTGTCCATTGGTTGGGTTTAAATACCTGCATATGACTTTTTCAACTGCTGGGTGGCTTTTTCAGAGGGCAGTCATGATAGGTTCCTTTTCGTGAGCACTCCATCACCTCAGAAATAGTGTCAGGCCTTGGAGCCTCCCCTCGAGGTAGATACCACTTTGGGCCTGTCATTAGACTCCTTTTTTCTCAGGCTCTTCTCCATTTTTGATCCTCCAGTTCTTTCAGATAGGAACAATTATGGGTCAGAGTTTTGACTATGGGATGGAAACCCCATTCTTTACTTGATGCTCATTTTTCCGCTGGAGGTGGACTCTACAAGTTCCCTCTTCCCACTTTAGGGCATTTCATCTAAGGTCCCTCCCTTTGAGTCCTGAGAGTCTCTCACCTCCCAGGTCTCTGGTACATTCTGGAGGGTCCCCTCTGCCTCCTACCCCCCAAGGTTGCCTGTTTCCATTCTTTCTGCTGACCCCCAGGGCTTCAGTCATTTTCCTCCACCCATTATCTGACCATATTCCCCTCTTCCTCTCCTGTCCCCTTTCCCATTCAGGTCCCTTCCTCCCTCTCACCTTGTGATTTCTTTCTTCCCCCTCTCAAGTGGCATTAAGTCATGCTCACTTATGCCCTTCACTTTGTTGACTTTTTAACTTCTTGGGAATTATGTACATTTCTTTGGCTAATATCGACTTATTAGTTAGTACATACCATGTATGTCCTTTTCGGTTTGAGTTACCTCACTCAGGATTATATTTTCTAGTTCCATTGATTCACCTGCAAAACTCAGGTGTCCTCATTGTTAACAGCAGATAGCCACAGATAATATAAATATCTTGGTGATTAAAAACTGCATGGAATTAGTGCAGAGACAGGCATATTGATCAGTAGAACAGAATTGAAGACCTAAAAATAAAACAACACACTTATGCACACTTGATCTTTGACAAAGAATCCAAAAATATACAATGGAAAAAAAGAAAGCATCCTCAATAAGTGATGCTGGTCTAACTGACTGTCTGTATGTAGAAAAATGAAAATTAGAACAAGAATGGATAAATGGGGCCTAATGAAATTGGAAAGCTTCTGTAAGCAATGGACATAGTCAATAAGACAAATAGGCAACCTACAGATTGGGAAACACTCTTCATTAATTCCACATCCAATAGAAGGCTATTATCCAAAATATATAAAGAACACAAGAAACTAACCACCAAAAAACCCAACAACCCAATAAAAAAAATGAGATTAGAACTAAACTAAAAATTCACAACAGAGGAATCTTGAATGGTTGAGATGCACCTAAAGAAATGTTCAAAGTTCTTAGTGATCAGAGAAATGCAAATTAAAACAACTCTGAGATTCCACCTTTCATTAATCAGAATGGCTAAGATCAAAACCTCAGGTGACAGCACATATTGGTGAGGTTGTAGAGAAAGAGGAATATTTTCCAATCCTCGTGGGATTGCAGACTGGTACAACTACCCTAGACATCAACCTGGACATTCTCAGAAAATTGGAAATAGAGCTACCAGAAGACCCAACCATCCCACTCTTGGGAGCATACCCAAAAGATTCCACACCAGGCCACAGGGGAACGAGTTCCACTATGTTCATAGCAGTCTTTTTTGTGATTGCCCGAAGCTGGAAACAACCCAGATGTCCCAAGACAGAGGAATGGATACAGGATTGTGGTTCATTTACTCAATGGAATACTACTCAGCTATTAAGTAACTTCACTAGGAGCTCTCAGTTAAACACACAGATTAACATTTAAAGCAAAACATGTAAAACTTACCTTTATGATCATGAAACACCTTACTCTGTGTATTTATTTTCAGTTTCTTCCATTTTTGATAAGTTCATATTTGATAGACATGCCAGCTGATTCTGTTTTTCAAGCAATGAACATAGTTATGCCAGGATATCTTCTAAATTTTAAATTATAATTGAAATAATTTTCAAGTTTTAGTTGTAATGGTGATTAAGTTTCTAGACAGTTAGCTTGACTCTGCTGCTCACAATGTTTGAACATGTAAACCACCGCTGTACATAGTAAATGAATTAAAATTTTAGTTAAGAGTTGAGATTTTTAAGTACCTATCATGTCCCAATAATGAAACTTTTCAATAGTTTGTGTTTCAAAGAAGCCTATTTTTAAAACCTAGAAATCACAACACATAAATTATTATTTGTGGTATGTTTTGATTTTTGGAAGGTGCAACTCCATGATTCAATGAGATGTGAGACATGAATTGATGGTATCTCACTGTTAAGTGAATGGTCTAGTCAAGGCACAACCACTTCAGCAAATATAGGAAGTAAAAGCAAGATTTGTGATATTTTTCATATGTGAATACCTGTCTTTTTATTTTCTTTTAAAAAATAATTTCTTTTGTTCTAAAGCAACACATTCATGTTCACAAGTTATCTAGTATTATAGAGACCAAAAGGGAATGAGAGACAATCACTTGAACTTTAAAGTCTTTGAGCTGTCTAATCTGGCATGGGTGTGCATAGAAAACTATGCATGTCTGAAATATCTTACACAAGCATTTAAGAAGTATTAAAATTCTCTAAGATATGTCAGGGTTATGGGTAGGGAAAACATAATCAAAATATTTTGTGCAAAAAATTAAATAAAAAATAAAAAATGTAATACGTTTTACTCATTATTTTTAGTCAGTAGACTAACTGCAGAGTTATGTTAGTTAAAATTGTTATGTTTGGATCTCAGATCAATATTAACCCCAATACCCAATGTCAATTGGAGCATATTCACATCTTAGGATATTTAAATGTTGATAGTATTTACTTGAATGTTTTCAAAGAGTGTTAGTCATCACATTCAAGACCCACCCTAGGGATAGTAATTTACTAAGAAATTCTGTAGTGATTGTTTCCTAAATAGATATTTATAAAGAGACAGCAGGGATAAAGCTAGGTTGTCAATCTAAATGGGTGTTCCTCCACAGATTAGTTTGTTCTGTGTGTTAATTAATGTAAACATAATTTCTTAATGAATACAGAAAGCCCATATGGGGCAGAGTTGAGTAAGTGTTGAGCTTACCAATTTCTATTTAATAGTATTGTTTATTAAAAATAAATTCTGTTTGAAACCTAGGATGATTTATAATCAACTGATAATATTAAAAGTGAGTCAAAATTGGAGTCCATAGGCTTATAATTTGGATTAAAATTATAGTTCATTAAATGATGGTAGAAATATGTTTGAAACTGGACCATGAAAATAATGATTATTAGCGAATAATAATTGAATATTGGTTCCATAATTGCATATTCATTAAGTATACACTGTTCATTACTCATATTCACCTCGTTGCTTTCTCTAGAGATTCACTAATTTACTTCTTTATAATAGTCTACTTTCTATATTTCATATAAAGTGTGTTTAAATCTATAATCTAGGGAGTCACACATAGAAGAAAATATGCAGTATTTCATTTTTAAGTCTCACTTATTTTGTTTCATATGATGATCCATTTAAAATTTATCCATGTTCCCAAAAATAACAAAATTTTCTTTTTTGGTACAATTCCATTTTGTGTTTCTTTTTTTGTTTATCAGGTCATGTTATGGACCCTGAATTAATATTTTAGTTAATAATGCTGCAATGAACACAGACACAAGGAGATCTAATGCAGTTTGATGATGTAGATACTTTTATGCATATTCTCAGAAGTTCAAATGGTATATCATGAGAGTAAGTCTGTTTGCAAACAAATAGACACCTTAAAATAAAAAAAAAAAAACAAGAACAAAACAGCTGTATACTGGTTTCTGTAGTAAATATACCAGCTTACATGCCCTCCAGTAGCCAATCAAAAGTCTTTTCTCCCTGAATCCTTACCAATTTTACTGTTGCTGTTACTGCTGCTGCTGCTGCTATTTTTTATAAATATCATTTCTAATTAAAATATAATTACACAATTTTACCTTTTCTTTTTTCTCTCTAGTGCCTCTAATTAAGTTCTTTAATTAATACTGGAACACACATGCACGTGCATGTGCACACACACACTAAACACACACTCTCACACACACAAATACATACAACCTACCAAGTCCATTTAGAGTTGCAAATACCTTTATCATTTCAGAGCTGACAACTTACTATCAGATACCAATACATAGCTCATCCCTTAGGAAAACAAATTCTCCTCTCAGCAGTCATTAGTTGCCCAGAGCTGTTTGTCTAGGGGTAGCCCCCACGGGATTTCCCACATCTTCTTTTAGCATAGATCTTGGTAATATTGTAAGTAACATTATCATTATTGTGCTATGAGTATAGCTTTCCTATTTCCAGGAAACATAATCTTACAGACAAACACCTAGCCCTCTGATGCTTAAAGTTTTATCATTCCCTCACCACTATGTTCTCCAAGCTTTAGGTCCAGAGGTTGTATTGTTGTACATGTATGTACTGGGGCTGGGCACCTTACAATCAATTTATTTTTCTGCATTTTGACATGTGGTAATTTGCTATAATTGCATCCATCTGCTTAAATAAAAAAATGACTTTGATGAGAGTTAAGAGCCATGATTATCTGTTAATATAAAGACAAGAATTTAGAATGCAGCCAGCAGTTATGCTGGTCTAATAAAGTGAAGGTATTAAATTCTCATCTACACTCAATGACCTCACTAGCCCCAGGTAGTTGGCTGTGTTCCTACTACCAGTCATGATTTTCCTTTTATTGAGTGGGTCATAAGTCTAATTAGACAGCTGTTAGTTGTGCTTCTATCAAGTGCTTCCATTGACCTTTCATGGATGTCTTGGCACAGTAGTCATGGCCATGGCTCATAGGCATCACGGCTATGTAGTGGGAATATAATCAGAATAGGCTACGGGTTATGTTTTTCCTTTGGCAGATTGCACAGCACCTTCTGGCTCCATCAAAGTTAGTCCTAGGAAAGAGGCTTTAAGTTAGATCTAGCTCCAAATCTTTGGAGTCATGAGTCTGAAGAACATGGTGTCTTCAGCAACAAGAAATTACCAGCAACATCTGAAAGGCAACCAACAGAACACCCACAGCTTATAACCATTATTATTTAAGAAGTCTTTTGGACTCCTCTGACAAACACCTCAAAAAGAGTGTGTGTGTGTGTGTGTGTGTGTGTATGCGCGCGTGCGTGCGCACGCGTGTGTTTGATTATAGGAACATATAAAATAAAATGGTCTTAATCTTTGTGTATTCCAACAAACATGCTGATAAAGGGTTCATGGTCACAATGCTAATCAGAATTGTAGGAAATATAATAAAGTAAATTGGAATAAATGTAGCCAAGAAGTTAAAAGACCACTACAATAAAAACTTGAAATTTCTGAAGAAATAAATTGAAAATGGAAAGTAATCCCATGTTCATGAAGTGATGAAATTAATGTTGTGGAAATAATTAGACTAACAAAGGCAATGTACAAATTCATGCATTCCCTAACAAAATACAGAATTTTTCATATATTTTTTAAGTAAACAAACATTCCATATAGAATCATAAAAGACCACATATATACAAATATTGTAACATTATATATAACATTAAGTTATGTTTATATACATGATATAAAGTATATTATATAATATATTATATAAAATGAATTTTAAGAGAAGATCACATATCTGTAATATATAGGGTATTTTATGGTTCCATTTGGAACCATAATTACATAGAAATAATGTATAACATAACATATAATATATGTATATATAAAAACACACATACACACATACATATATGTGTATATGTGTGTATCTATATATACACATATACACACATATATGTCTGTGCATATGTATATATATATATATATATATATATATATAGAGAGAGAGAGAGAGAGAGAGAGAGAAAGAGAAAGTATATAGAGTATATAGAGTAGAAAGAAAAATGTTGAGGGAATGTCCATTCCTGGTTTCAAGATATATTGTAGAAATATAGTAATATAATCAGTACAGTATTGGTCCAAAAGAGACTGCTCTTCTGTTATTACTTTCTTCTTCATTCATACAAAGTTTTTAAAAGTAATATCTATAATACTAGCTTAGAGGTTATGATTTTTCTAGTTTGTGTTTATCCTGATGGCTTTATTTATTCATTGATTTTAAGAGGTAACTTAGTGATTGCTTGATATAATTATGTAGTTAATGTTTCTTTACTGTAAAGGCTTGAACTGTATCCTTCTATGCTTTACTAGATTTTAAGTTTCTTTGTCCAGAAGTCTGTTGCTATTTTCTTATTTGTTCCACTCTTTTTTTAGAATTTAACTCTTCAATAATTTCTTCTTGTTGCTGAATTTCTCATCCATTTTCCTAAATTTCTCAACCATATTGCTGACATTTTAAAAATATAGTGTCTGACTTGATCTCTTTTCTCTGCATACTTCACCTGTCTTTAAGGTAATTAGACATTTTAACAAGTGAGATCTTCAATTCTTTTGTTGGCATTTCATTTATTTCATTATCTTTGAATTCAGTAACTGATACGATTATCTTTTCTTTTTTATAAATTTCTATGTAATAGATTATTTGCTGAAAATTTTTTCTTTTAGTTTTTATTTCTATTTTGCTTCATTATTTTTGTTAATTTTATTTTGTGTGTATCTCCTTTGTGGGTGGTTTCCTTTATGCTGTGTTCTCCATGATATACTGTGGAAGAAATTAGACAATAATAACAGTGACAAAAACAGGGCTAATATCCAATAAATATGAAAATTCAAGAAGATAGACTCCAGAGAACCAAATAACCCCATTTAAACATGGGATACAGAGGTAAACAAAGAATTCTCAACTGAGCAATAGTGAATGACTGAGAAGCAACTAAAGGTTCAACATCCTTAGTCATCTGGGAAATGCAAATCAAAACAACCCTGAGATTCTACCTCACACCAATCAGAATGCCTAAGATAAAAAATTCAGGTGACAGCAGATACTGGCAAGGATGTGGAGAAAGGAGAATACTCCTCCATTGCTGATGGGATTGCAAGCTGTTTCAACCACTCGGGAAATCAGTTTGGAGGTTCCTCAGGAAATTGGCCATTGTACTACCTGAGGACCCAGTTATACTATTCCTGGGCATTTGCCCAGAAGATATTCCAAAACATAATAAGGACATATGTTCAACTATGTTCATAGCAGCCTTATTTATAATAGACAGAAGCTGACCCAGATATCCCTAAACAGAGGAATGAATTCAGAAAATGTAGTACATTTAAATGATGGAGTACTACTCATCTATTAAAAACAATGAATTCATGAAATTCTTAGGCAAATAAATGGAATTAGAAAAATATCCTGAGTGATGTCACAATCACAAAAAAACACACATGGTATACACTCACTGGTAAGTGCATATTAACCCAGAAGCTTGGAATATCCAAGATACAGTTCACAGACCTCATGAAACTCAAGAAGAAGAAAGACCAAAGGGTAGATACCTCATTCTGTTAGAAGGGTGAACAAAATACTCAAGGAAGGAGATATAGAGACAAAGTGTGGAGCAGAGACTGAAGAAAGACCATCCAGAGACTACCCTACCTTGAGTTCCATTCCATATACAGTCACCAAACCCAGGCACTATTGTGTATACCAAAAGCCCCTTGCTGACAGTAGCCTGATATAGCTGTCTCCTGAGAGGCTCTGCCAATACCTGACAAATACAGAGGTAGATGATTGCTGCCAACCACTGGACTGAGCACAGGGTCCCCAGTGGAGGATCTAGAGAAAGGACAGAAGGCTTTGAAGTGGTTTGCAGCCCCATAGGAGGAACAATATGAACCACACAGTACCACCAGCCCCCCCCCCCAATCTCCCAGGGCCTAAACCACCAACCAAAGAATACACATGGAGGGACCCATGGCTCCAGCTGCATATGTAGCAGAGGATGGCCTTGTATAACATCAATGGGAGGAGAGGCCCTTGGTCCTCTGAAGGCTCAATGTCTCAATGTAGAGGAATTACAGGACAGGGAAGCAGGAGTCGGTGGGTTTGTGAGCAGGAGCAGGAAGGATGGGAGAGGGGGTTTGGGGAGTGGAAACCAGGAAAGGGTTTTCCTATTTACATCTAAAATGTAAATAGGAAAATATCTAATAAAAAAGGAAAAAGTAATAATATTTATGTCAACCCTGGAGGATTGTGCAAATGACTTATAAGGCACTAGCCACAAACTGAATTAGGAAAAGCATCATTGGAAGCAGCATATATTCTAATGTCCTTTTTAGTCCTTGTATTTTGAATACCTTTTAAAATAACTTCTTGGTATTGTCCATGCCAACCAATTTCCCTCCTGTGTCTGTAGAAATGAAGAATTCTTGTCTGTCTTAAAAGCTCATAGTATGCATCTTCTGAAACTAAGTATATCTTAATTCTCCTGCCTTTCCATGCAGCAATTATCAGAAGGACAAAGTTGCCTTTCTTGAACCAGTGGACTTAAACTTCACAATTTTAAGGACTTAACATCAATTATGAACTACTGTAATGATATGATGCAGAACTAGATGACATAACATGAGTTTGCATAATACCTGCTATAAACTAAACAGTCCATACAGTGATTATACAAGTATGGTCACATGATGAATTGGTGATGGGGTTGTGCAGGAGTGAAATAGAGGCTTAGTGGCTTTGCAGGCTTGTGTTTGGGTCACTAGTTTGTGATCCATGACAAATCTCTACCTGGGCTTTCCAGAATAGGACTCAGTTTAAAGCTTATTTGGAAGCTGTTATAAGGGTAAGAGGTATTTGATTGCAAGCTTCATGAGGCCAGGGATTTACTCTGGTTTTTTGTTTGGTTGTTTGTTTGTTTGGTTGGTTGGTTGGTTTTTTTTTGTTTGCTTTTTTTGTTTTGTTTTGGTTTGGTTTTTTTTTGTATAAGACCTTAGTGTCTAAAACAGTGTTCATTGCAGATTCCCAAATACTTGTTGAGTAAACTAATGAGTGGTCACTGAATCATCTCTAAGATACCTTGGCATTGTTACTCATTTTCCTCACTTGAGTCATAGGCACTAGAAATCATCCTTCAAACTCATTTCTCTCTACTCAGAGTCTTTGTGTTGTTTGCTATTCACATCTTCATGAATTTATGTGTCCAGCACTGAGGTGCTAAGGATGTAGAATAAGCATACACTTTGGTCTGAAAGAGCTTTTGGCTCAAACAAACCAATTGCTTCTGATGAGGCTCCCTCCCTTGCTACTCTTCCTTGTCCATTGCAGCTCAACATGTTTAATGAGCTGGGCCTGTGCATTTGTTAAAGCACAGCCATGCTTGACTGATCCAAAGGAAAGCTCAGCTCTTTGTAGGAAGATGTTTGTTTTGAATATCTTAATTTTTGTTTGTTTGCCAAAATATTTCCACTTGTCATCCTATTTTTTTCCTTTTCTTTTTGGACTGGCTTCCAGAAGAATTGCAGTTACAAAGGAACAGATGGTGGGAAGAATGGTTTCATAGAGTCCCCTAGACCTGGTAAAATCCCACTTGCCACCCAGCCTTCAAAGCTTCATTAGTTTGTTTTCCATGGCAAAACTATAAGGTGCTTAGAAATCACCATACCTATTTCATTTTTACCAAAGGGAAGTACTTGCTGTTTGAGCTCTATCTAAAAAAAGCAGATATATCATTTATTTTGGCATATATGTCTGAAAATTAGTTTCATTTTAATGTCCCAGCATGTTGTGAAATGTCACAGAAGAATTATGTTTTTTTAGTTTTACAACTATAGATGGCAAAGATTTTCTGGGGATTCATACTAGAATTTTGTTCATCTGTAGCTTCTAAAACAGTCCTTTAACAATTAAAAATTTAATAGTGACAATGTGTGCTTTATAAATGTGGTACTAAGACAGGGTATACAGAAAATTGAAAACTTAGATAAAAAAAGGAGTTAGGATATTTTTGGAAGAAATGATGTTTAGAGGGTATTAAAGCTAAATATAATTATGATTTTGAAGTAAAAGTAGAAATTCTAGGAAGAAGTCAGTCAGTATCTATCATATAGGACCTGAGTTTGGATTAATGGGACCCATGTAAATGCTGGGGACACACTTTCATAATTAGGGATGGAGTTTACATAGGAAGATCCCTGAAGCTTTCTGCTTAACCAGTCTAGCCAAATCTATGAACTCCAGGTTCCATTAAAAATGTCTTTTCTCTCAAAATAATATGTAAAATAATCATGGAAAACACCATATCTCAACCTCTGGCCTCCAACACATACATACATTTCTATATGACTACATACATACTTAATGTGAGGGCGTGTGTGAGTGTGTATATGCGTGTGTATATGTGTGTGTGTATGCACAATCAAAAAAATGGAAAACCAGAAACAAGTAACTTGAAGTGAAAGGCATTATTCATAAATACATAAATACATGTAATGCATTTAAAAGTACATCTATAATATATGTATTCAAATATATATATATATATATAAATATCATAAGTGTTTGGGAAAACAGTAATGAAACTCAATTTGCCTAGTTTGTTCAGTAGTTTTGAGCTAAAATCACTGGTCAAGTCCAGTCACAGTCTACTGAGGTAACTGAAAGTATGAACCTAGAGGAAGAATTAAAGCAGTAGACATTGAAGACTAAGAATTACTACTTTCTTCCTTACTTTGACTTGCTTAACTGATCTTCTTTTATAACTCAAGATAACCAGCACATCTGTGACACTGCCCAAATGGTATGGATCCCCCCAGATCAGTCATTAATCATGCAAATGTCGTACAGATTTGCCTTCAGGCCAATATGATAGAAATCTTTTCTGAATTGATATTTTTATTTTCCAGATTACTTTAACTGGCACAAACTGATAATAAATATTAGCTAGCACACTGACCAAGTAAGATAAAACTTAAATAAAACAATATAAATGAAATATTTAATATTAATTTTAAAGTTAATTAAAAGTCATGATTAAAAATGACTGAAGTGAAATATAAAACTTTTATTTCACAGCATCAGTCAACACTAGTAATGAAAATTTACCCTACCCTTGGTTGTCTTTGCAACAAGAATTAATGAAATTCTTCTGCAGCTTTTTTTTTTTTAAAAAACTTCCCATTGTGATTTACCTAGAAGCAACACTAGTAGATTCTATATGGTTTCCGTTGCTTGAATCTAAAAGACCTTCTACAGGAATATGTTTTCAATGTGTGGTTTCTAGCAGGTGGTGATGTATAGTGAAGCCAGCTATGAGAATTTAAGAATATTAAATAAAAGAAACTAATCAAGTTATTGTATTATACAGGCTAAGTTGAGAACTCTCTAGGAAGGGATTAAAATTCCACGGGGCAGTGAGGGATCAAGACAAAGTAGACAAACAGAAGAAACATATTTCATTTCTAATGCTCATTCTTCCAGAAGCCTTTAATTACTTGTACCTCTTTGTCCAAGCATGAGACACCTAGAAAGTTCCTCCCTTCCACATTAACATACATTGAATGACAATTGTTTTGGTTTTGTTTATGCAGCTATTTCTAGAAGACATTTCCTGACATTCAGACCTACAGTAGCTCCATATAATCTTTAGCAATGTTCACTGAGTTATACTGCATCTATGAACATAATATATGAACCTTAGTGGTCTCTTTATTCTGATCATTCTTTCCTGTGTTCTGTGGAAGTGTTCTAATTCCATCAATCCCATTATTCTTAATCCAAGATGTAATTATACTGATGTGTTGTTATAGTCTTTTCAGAAGTGTTTCCCTATAAATGTCAGTATTTAGGGTCTTATATTAACTGTTTAGATCCATTTTGTACATTTTTTGCATGTGCATGTTAAAACATACTGATTCAATTTGAGTGTTCTGATTGCAGATTTTCCATGTCATCATCACTATTTATCAAAGAGGCTGTCCTTATTAGGTATTATTATGAAACTTCCAACATAATTCTTTTCACTTTGGACTGTATTAACTACCCAGGGATTTTTGTGTTTATGTATAATTTTTGGGACCAGTTTTTCAATTTCTCTAAAAAATAATAGTGAAATTTTGAAGGTAACTGAACAAACTCTGTAAGAGTTTTGGTAATATGGCTATGTCAACAATACTAATTCTGTCAATCAATACACATTAAAAAGTCTTTCAATTTTCTATAATAATCTTCAATTTCTACCTTCAATATCTTATAATTTTCATTGTAGAAGTCTTTCATCATTTTGTTGTTGATTTGAAGCTTTTGCCAATGAGATATTTTTCCTTATTTCTCAATTGGTGAATTAGTTATTGATATAAACAAAAACTACTTCTCTGCTGAAAGCATTAATCAAATCTAAAGGTTTAAGGGCAAATATCTACAATTTATGAATAAGTGCAAAATTAATTACTAAAGAAATTCCAAGTCATTCAGCCATCAATTGGGTTAATTGGCATTTCTTAAAAAAATTACAAGTGGCCAATAAACAATGAAACATGTGATATTCTTAAAAATACAGGAAATAAAAATTGAAATCAATTTGAGATTCTGTCAATTACTCTTCAGAAATGCAATCACCAATAAAACAAAGACTCAAAGAGATGGTTAAGATGTGCAAAAGAGATTACTTGGTGGTGGGAGCATAAGGTAGTGCAGTACTGTGGAAACTGGAATGGGCTCTTCTCAAAAATGCAAAACTAGAATAAAATATCAGCCAGAATCTAAATCAACATACCATATCAAGCTTTACACAGTCATATTTATTGATTCAGTCTCCATAGAATGGGGATGTTGGGGTGAGAGAAGGGACGAAAGAAAAACCAATAATGACAAAGTGTGTGTCTGAAAATTCCATTAACTACTAGGTATGCTATTTTTAAAACTAATAAAATTTGGACTGGAAATACAGCTTTTTTCTACCATTAGTGAAGTTCTGGGTTCACTACCCACAGGACATGTGCATGCATGCATGCATGCATGCATTTGCAAGTGCACACACACACACACACAAGAGATAAAACAAATAACTAACTATTAAAAAGATGTATAAGTTGCTTTCAGTAGCTTTTGTGAAATGGAATCCATGTGTGTAAAAGGTAGAAAATTAGATGAGATGACTATGTTAGATTAGCTGGACTTGGGAAGTAACTGCATGAGTATGTCAAGAGTTCACATATAAAACCAAAGCCCAACTAAGCAAACAAATGACAGGCAGTTCAAACACTGAATACAGGGTATATTATTAGCACAGGCATACTTTCAACTTCTTCTAAGGTATACAGAGAAAAGAGATCACATTCAGGGGGTGAAGGTACATCAGGGGGCTAAAAAGAATAAACTCGAGCACACTCATTAGAGTAACAGTGGGCTCTTGGTTCAGATTTATTGCTACTTTATACCTAAACTAATCGGACCATTTACATTTCAAGTATTTTTAATCTAATGTGTTAAAGTTCAGTTGTTTTCTTTTCCTGAAACTTCACTTTTACATTGGTGGGTCTGTGCTGAAGGCATTTCAATGTGCTTGTATGCTTTGAAGTCACCTAGATCAGAAATATGGCATTCACTATACAAGTTCCAGATTGTATATGAGTACTTCAGTTTACCCACTGCGGAATGAAGCTCTGCCTTCTCCAAGGTCATGCTTTATCCTAGGAAAGAGCCCATAGTCACTGGCTTTTCTTTGGTACATAGAGGCCTCTTTGCTTTGTTTATTTTGGAAGTTTTATGAATGGGAAACCTAAATGATGAACACTCTATGTTATTGGTAAGTCCAGATCTCTCTCTCTCTCTCTCTCTCTCTCTCTCTCTCTCTCTCTCTCTCTCTCTCTCTCTCTCTCTCTCACACACACACACACACACACACACACACTCACAAATGAAAATAAAAATATTACTCTGTGAGGGGTTCCTTTCCAAGGAATATTATGTAAATGTGTTTTGATTATTTACTATAAAGAGCAGACTATGTGAGGTGTGATGGTATGTACTATTAATTTTACAGTTCAGATGCTAAGGCAAAAGGAAGGAAAGTATTAAAGTCAACTTGGGCTACATAATTAGATCCTTCTCTAACAAAACGCAAAAATAAGGTAGTGCTATATTCCTATAGATGAAATTGCCTACCATCAATTGTCATAGCTTGGCCTCAATCCCTTTGTTCCACATGATAGGATAGAACCAATCCCAGCAAATTGTCACCTGACTTCAACACATGTCTGTACATATATACATGTATTCACATAAATACAATCACTTACCAAAATGTATTAAAAGCAAAAATTAAATAAAAACTTTAAAATAGGGTTTAGAACACTTACTGTCTGTCAAGGAGAAGCCATGACATCTCACAAATGGGTTTCGGGATTTCATTATTACAGAGGATAGTTGATTTATAGGGAAAGAAAATGGAAAGCTGAGGTGATAACTTCTTAAGACAAAGTGAAAACCTAGTGAATGGGTGTACAGCCAAATTTTAGACCACCACCCCTTTTCTCTTTTTTCTGTCTCACTTCTCTCCCACTGTCATCATCTCCCTTCATCCTTAGTCTAATAAATTGTAGTATATAAGAAGAAAAATGCAAATATTGGCCTTGGTATATAACCATAATATAAAACAAGAGAAAACTGAATCTGTGCTCAGCAAGAATTCTTCACACAAATCAAGACCCTAGAATAGAAAGAATCAGTCGCTGGGACTTGAAATGGGAAAATTTGGACTATGCACTCAAGAAATTCCAATACCATTTCTGGTGTTTCAGAAGCAATCTTCCCCTTATTCAGTTTTAACATTCCTGTGTCATCAGACAGAAAAGTAGTAAAAAACAAGCACATGTGAATTAACTAGGGTGGAAGATACCCAAACACATATATGGAATAGTTAATAAATACATGATAGAGAATTGATAAGCTGTCCAAACAGTAGAAATCTGATTTCATTGTAAAGAATAAATTATTATATTCTCTAACCCATCTAGTAACAAGGAAGCATAACCTCTGATATATTTCCTCTGGGTCTGGAAGTAGAATTTACATTTAGTAGTATGGCTGTGATTCATATACTGAGGGGCATGAAAAACACCACTTTTTAGTGTGGCCTAGCGCAGTAAAGGGATTTGAGGAGTAGGAGCAGCCAAGTCCTAACTCATAAGCTATAGGATCTGGAAAACTTTGTGAAAGTAGAAATATTTATAGTGGAAAAAGAAGCTGTGTAGAGTTTATAACAAATCTCATTGGGAAATCATAACATAGAAAACTAAGGTTTTGGAACAGGGCCATGCCATATGCACTAGTGAATTATACATCGTTCAGGAAGAAAAGCAAAACCTGCTCTTCATGTGAAATAGAATCCCGTGGAAAAAGATGACTCTAATCAAATGGTGTCACATAAAACTGTGGCTAAATACATTTATCATAAACTAGATTTTTATCAGCCATACAAACTTGGAGTATGTTCAAGACCTCCAGCAAATCTTTTCTAAATGAATTAAAATATATAGGATTTTTTACAACAGGACTACATAAGTGGGGGACACTAAGTGGTAAGATGGACAAATGGTCCTTTGTCACCTGCAACACATAGTTTTTAAGCTCCTTGTCTATCTCCTCTTACTGTTCTAGGGAGAGATTTTCATGTTTGTTTGATAGATGAGAAGCTTAGTTTTCAGAGAGCAGATTGACAAGATTCTCTACCACAAGCCCTCTCAGACATGACTCAGGGCAATGGTAGGAAGCAAACCTATGCATAGGTTCAGTTGATATATGGGATTATTCAATTAATGTGGCCCTATTTAATCAATTCATATTCCTTATTATCACTTACACTTTGTTTGTTTGGTTTTAAATTTGCTTATCTGCTATTTTTGTCTTTTTCTTTTAAAACTCTGATTAGAATTGTTCTTTGACAATTTCAAACCTGCACACAATAAATAGAATTATTTACCCTTATTCCTTACCTTCTTCTTCCCTCATACCAGGGCAGTTTCTGCTTTTTAAATATATATATCTTTCATATTCATGCTGTGTGTGTTTGTGTGTATGTATGTATGTATGTATGTAATCATAGGCATCTGTGTGACTGGGCTTTGAACCATCTCTTGGAACTTGCTAGGTTTTTGAGGAATACATATGAAGACAATTACTTCCCCTCCCCCATAATCAACCAGAAGCCAAGTATTCTTCTTGGTGAATTCTAGCCTCATTAGCCCCAACTTGACCTATGTCAGACCCAGCCTTGTTCAGGCTCTGTTAAGATCCACACTGCACATTGAGTATTCATCCAATGTCTCTGTTATGACCAGAAGACTGTAGTTTAGAGCCCTTCTCCCTATCCTGTTCTTCACATTTACATTCTTTCTTTCTTCTATTCTGCAACGTTCCTTGGACCTTAGAGGTACTGGTATAAATTCTTAGTTTAGGATTTGGGCCTGACGTATCACTGTTCTCAACACCTATATCCACTGGCATTCTTTGCAAAGAGGCACATTTCAGATGAAAACTGAGAGCAACCTTTGTCTATGAACATAAAGATAAACATAAATATTTGGAAGATCATTTGGTGTCATGTCAACTTTAGCTAAACAGCTGTCATAAGTTCCACACTAGGGTCTATGACTTCCTCACCCATGTACTTTTGACTGAATTTGCAGTGCCATTCATGGATTGCCTCCTGTAGATCAGCCCAAAAATCCAGTCAGAGAACAGTCAGTTATTGCCATAACACATCTTGCCTGGCAGGTTGATATGATTGTTCATAGAGTTCACAGCTGGGTGTGACTATTGATGTCTCAGCAGCCCTCATAACACCTTCTGGCACTATGGAAGTCAGCCAACAAGGAGGAGGCTTGGCGCTCACTTCCAGGTTGATTTTTCTGTATGTTGTATACAAGCTCAGTGGTATCTTCAACAATAGACTCTTATCAGCTAGCTCCAGTAGGTAACCAAGAAAGGTAACAGGAATTTATATTGTGTTTGTGAGAGGATCCTGGTACTCGCTAAACATTGTCAACATAGGTGATCTGGCACCAAGATTTTATGTAACACCTATGAATATTAGGAGCAGCATTACGTAGGCACCCATGTCTCACTCTTATTTCTGTTTGCTTTATTTGCCTTATTCGCTTACAAGTAGTGGGTTTATTCATGTTATCCTTCTCTCACTTTCCCTTTCTCTTTCTGTTCCAACTCTTCCAAGCTTTTGCTGCTCATAAATCTTTCCATTCCCAGTATTCCCTATGTCTATAGCATCTATGTTTCTGTCTCTTCTCTCTTAAGGCCTTCCACTCCCCAGTGGCCCCTTTCTACTTTCATGACTTCTACAAGCAGTCCAAATAAGTCTGAATTCAAAACTAGGATATGGGACTATTTGACATTTGTCTTCACATGGTTGGGTTATTTTACTCATAATTTTTTTCAGCTCTATCCTTTTACCTGCAAAATTTATAATTGTGGATTTATTTATTTATTTGTATAAACATATAAATGAATCTAATAGAACCATTATGTAGATAATCATATTCATTACTCATCCATTACATTTAGGTTGATTCTGTTTATAAGATGTTGTAAATTGGATAATAATAAATGTAGATGAGCAAGTTATATCTGTACAAGATAAACAATCCATTAGTAATATATCCAGGAGCAGCATATGTGGGCCACAGGTTAAATCTATTTCTAGCTTTCTGGGGCTGAGAGGTTTACTCCACCATACTTATAGGCTATATAAAACTTTACATTCCTACTAGTAGTGAATATGATTTTCTCTTTTCCTACATCCTCAGAAGCATTTCATATTTGATTTCTTGATAAGAGCCATTCTTACAGAGGTGGGATGAAATCCCAGCATAGTTTTGATTTTTATTTTTTTGATAGTTAATGATGTTTAGCACTTCAAGGAATGTTTACTTGCCATTTGAAATTCTTCTTTGGTGAGCTCTCAGAATAATTCTATTATACATGTTTTATTTGTGGTAATTTTTTGCACATATGATCAAATTTTCTTTTGGTTTCCATCTTATGCTCAATACGTTTGTTTCCTTTAATGCATCACTTTATTCATGTATATTGTCAAGAGAAGTTTATGTGTAAGTACTGTTTGCACATCATTAACTTCCCTCATGCTTTCCATTCCAACAAGTCTGTTGTCCACACCCCTGCTCACTCTCAAGTTCATGTCCTCCTACTCTTTAATTATTATTGTTGAGTGTAGCCTAGAGAGTCCATTTAGTATTGTTCCTATGAATGGTTTTAGAACTGACCACTTGGTATGGATAACCATTTAGCATGCTTGTTAGCCCTAGAGTAGCAACTCTCCCTCCTTTACAGCCATTATTAAATGCATATAGTTCTTCATCTAGGGGTAGGGTCCTGTAAAATTTTCTTTATCAATTCTGGCATATCAGCTGGAATTCCCATTATTTGCATCTGGTTTATAGAACCAGTATATTTTCTTAGATTTCCTGGATGTAGCTTTCTTGTTATATCTAGAAGGCACAAACTTGCAGAGATATCCTGGTCCTCTGGTTCTTACAAGTGTTCTACCCCATCTTCCATTATATTTCCTGTGTTTTACATGTGGAGGTTTTGCTGTGGATATATCAATTCCAACTAAGCAAACACAGTAAATTCTGAACATTTGACCAGTTGTAAATTTCCAAAATGATTTATAGCTACTGAAAAAGAAAGCTTTATTTCTCACAAGTGATAACTACATTTATCTGTGGCTATAAGCATTATACAATGCAATCAGAAATTATACTGGCTTACACACAGTACATATAGAGTAGGCTCTCTATGACATAGCAACCACAAATAGTTGGGTGAATTTACAATGATAAAATTCCCCTTCCACTGAGAAGGCCTTAAGTTAAATTATCTTAGGATACTAAGTGATATAACCCATTCTTTAAAGTTGCTGTCTTTTCCCTGGTGTGTATCTTTGCAATCTTTGTAAAAGTCTAGGTGACTGTAATTTCATAGACTTAGACCTGGGTCTTCTACTCTATTCTGTTTATGTTTATTTCTTCCTTTGTTTCAGTGTCATGCTCTTCTTATTACTAAGGCTGTGATCTATAACTTCAGAACAGACAAGATAATGCCTTTGTATTTATTTTTTTTAATTCATGGTTGTTTTGACTCTGTTTTCTATATAGATTTTTAAGATTTTTTTCTATTTTTATAAATAATGACTAGAGTGGTTGAATGGGGTTGTATTAAATCTGAGAAAAAGATTTATTTTTATTGTGTTAGTAATACCAGTCTATGAACATGTTAGCTGTTACCATGTTCTAGAATTTTTCTCAACTTATTTTTTTTCAGAGTTTTAAAGTTTTCTTTATAGAGGTCCTTCATTCCTTTGATTAGGCTTACTTCAAGATTGTTTAGGGTTTTGCCTATTACTATTAATGAGATTATTTTCCAATTTTTACTAAATGCTGTCATTGTTATCTAAAGGCTACTAATGTTGATAATTTAGTTTTTATTTTATCATTTTAAAGAAAATGCTGACAGTCCTCAATGATTTCTGTTACTATGTCCAGAGTCTCTTGTGTAAAGAATCATATCATATTCAAACTCAGATACTCTGATATCTTCTTTTTTGATTTGTATGGTTTTATTTCCTTCTCTTCCTTTATTCCTTTAGTACTTCAGGTAGTATGTTGGAAAGGAATAGAGGCTGTATTCCTGATTTAATGGGATTCCGTTGGGGGAATTAATCTCTATTTTGAAAGATGTTGATTTTAATTTTGCCAAGTATAGCTTTCATTATATTGAGACATGCTTCCTCCAACCTTGTTCATTCTGTCACTTTTAACCTAAATAGATGCTGTATCTTTTCAAAAGATCATTTCTGATGTATTGAAATGATCATGTGATAATTGACTTTAAGTCCACTTCCACAGTATATCACATTAAAAATTGACTGATGTCAATTGGCCATCTTTCAGCTAAAACCAATGCAATCAATGGTGAATAATCTCTTTTGAAGTCTGTATTTAATTTGTGAAAAAATGTTTCATTTATTTTTTTCAAGAATATTGTTTTCTGTTCTTTTTGTGTTTGTATCTCACCTAGTTCTACTATCATAGTAATATTGGTTTCATCACTTTAAAGTTGAAGGCTGGCATCAGTAATTTTAGAATTTTATATTTTGTGATGTATTTATTACTGTTAATATCTCTGGCTTTAAGACTTTAGATAGATTGTATTTTTATTTTAGCTCACATCAGAATTTGTTGAAATTATCTAATGTTTAAATATTTTGGAGGCATTAAATATTTTTGAATTGCTGCCTCAGTCAAATTTTATAAATAGGTTATATATAGCTTCAAATTTTTTCAGATTTTTGAGATGATCTACGAGTCACAATGTGACATACCTTCATGATAATTTCTTGTGCATTTTGACAAGAACATATCAAAAATTTAAAGTTACAGTTATACATTTTAGAATTAGAGGACAACATTTATGAGTTTAGATTTAAAAAATAAACCTAGGAGTATTCGATCTAAAATATATTAAAAATAAGAGCATAGATAATTTGAAAAATAATACATAAAGATCGATAAATGTTAGTCAGGTTGTGTTGTTTTGTACAGTATTCATATTCCAAAGTGGCTTTTTATTATTCTATCAATGAGGTGAGAAGGATATGGAAACTTTAAATATAATTATAAATTTTCCATATATTTGAGAAAATTTTGAGTGCTTTTAAGTTGTTCTTTAGGTATGGTCCTTTTCCTTTTTCTGTATTGTATTTTGAAATTAACATAACGATTCTACCCTTATTTTGAATAATGCTCACACTATCATATAACTTTTTCCTATAAATTGAAATTTTCTGTCCTGGAGAGATATTACTTAGGTATCAGGATATAAAATAAACTCACAAGGCTAAAGAAGTGAAGAATCACTTTAAAAAAGTTAATGAAGTTTCTATAATTCACAGAATCTACATGCTCACTCTACAACATTGTAAAATTATTAACAATTGTTGGAGAGAGGAGATTCTTAGATACAGCAACTTTCTTTCTGACACAATTGTTCTTGAATAATTCATCCATCTTTAATTAATTCCTCATGAATAGTCCTACAATTAATCTCAGTTAACAATTGTGTTGTGTAGTAGTTTCCTCCTATATTAAAATGTTCCACTTTGCAGAGAAATTTGTTCAGTATGTATAGTATGTTAGAAGGAGATGAAACAAGATATTTTATAACAGGATGATTACAAGGAGATAATAAAAGAACATATTTTATGAAGAGGTGAAATGTTCCATTATACAGGAGAGCTCATTATGTTTAGGATGTAAAGAAGTCAATAAAGCTTCAGGAATTCCCTGAAACTGAGCAGATTCATGAAGTTCCTTCCTCTCCAAGCTTATGTAATCAGAAAGCATGAATGATAAATACTTTCCCAGTAGCTGTACTACCTGGAAAAAGACAAATCAGTCAACTTCTTTCATAGAGGCTGATCTGCTAAGAAGCTTATACCAACTACCTGAAAAGGACAACCTCCAACCTATTAAGCTCTTTATAGTTTGTACAGTGTTTCAGATTTCTAACTTCTGTGAGGTGTCTCCCATTCTGAAGTGGAATTGGCGATGTATCTCCCTTTGAGTCATTCTTGGTCCTTTAAATAACTCTTCATTATAGTCCTGTAAGTAAGTAAGAATAAGTAAAGTCCTCTTTATAGTTTGTACAGTGTTTCAGATTTCTAACTTCTGTGAGGTGTCTCCCATTCTGAAGTGGAATTTGGTGATATATCTCCCTTTGAGTCATTCTTGGTCCTCTAAATAACTCTTCATTTTCATTATAGTCCCGTAAATAACCCTGATAAAATCTACCTGTTTACCAACTTGGCCTTTGATGGGTTTTTTGTGTCTGTCAGCAGTTTCTGTTTGGGGTGAGAAGGCATTTGTTAATATTTTCCAGGAATAATGTCATATAGTAAGTTGCTTCAGAAAGATAAACTTGCATAGAATCATATGTTATCTATTTTCTTTTTATCAAATATGGGGTACAAAAGTAAGTTTATACAACACTATTGTTTTCCAGAGATCAACAGAACTGAAGATGTGTTAGAGAGGACTGTGTGTATGTGCTTGTATCATAGGCTGATGTGATATAAAATTGAAGATGATCTATGCAAGAATGAAGTGTGTTAGGGCAATCATATATCATATGGATACTTTCCCACTAGTGAATGGGATGATGTGCCTGTTTTTTTAAGATCCTAGTTGTACGCTTCCTGCAATGGGAGCAGAACTACTTGAATCAGATTAGGATGTATGATCGTCTTGGGGTATTTGTGGCTTTGTTGGAGGAAGTCTACTAGGAGTAGGAAGACTACTAGGAGTAGTCCTTGAGATTTCAAAAACCCATTTCTGGCCCATTCATTCTCTCTCTCTCTCTCTCTCTCTCTCTCTCTCTCTCTCTCTCTCTGTGTGTGTGTGTGTGTGTGTGTGTGTGTGTGTGTGTGTGTGTGTGTGTGTCTGTGTCTATGTCTGTGTCTGTCTGTCTGTCTGTCTGTCTGTGCCTTCTGCCTATGGATCACAATATAAAGCTCAGCTACTGCTCTAGAACCATGCCTTTCTGCTTCTAGCCATAATGATCTTGACTAACCCTCTAAAATTCTAAGGTAGTCCACAATTTAAGCTATAAAAAGGGAGATTGCCTTGGTCATGATGTCTATTTCCAAGAGAACATCAAATAAGAGAACAATTGGAAGTATACTAGGAAAATTTGGTCCACATGACTTCATGGCAATCACAGAATTCTCTGAGACCATTCATCAGCCTTAATTTTGTACTTTCAGACTGAAAACAATAAAACAATAAACAATAAAATAAACAAACAATAAAACTGAGGCATCTTTCTATATTATTTCAGAACTTGCTAGATTTTCTTTTAGCATTCCTTAGTCATATAACACCAACTAACATGAACTTGGAGTAAGTTATGGTGTTACTTCTGAGATCCTGCTAATTCTCTGTTGAGAACATTTCTTTACATAATGTGTACATTTCAGTGAATTAATGACTACAGTTGAGGAATGTGATGGTTGGAATAAGGCTACTCCCCATGGGCTAATATATTAGAATTTCAAAAAGTGGCAGTATTTGAAAGGATTAGGATTTTTGAAGCCAGTCAGTCACCTGACCTGGAGGTTTCAGAAGCTGACACCAAGTCCAGAGTCTTTCTGACTTCTGTCTCCGGATCCAGATGTAGAACTCTCAGCTTTTTTCCAGCACCATATCTGCCTTAGTGCTGCCTTATTTTATGCCATGATAAGAATTGACTTAATTTCTGAAGTCGGAAGCAAACCATACTTAAGTGCTTTATTTTATAAGAACTGCTGTGGTCATGGTTTATCTCTTCACAGCAATAGAACACTGACTAAGAGTTGTATAAACATAGGCACCCTTTGTGATTAGAATAAAGCATACTCATGAACCAGAAAGTATATTTTGATGAAAACCAAGAAATGGTCTACCTCCTTCTATGTATTTGGCTAGTGAATCTACTGTATTCCTACAAATTATACAGGGAATGTTACTACTGGTATTGATTCCAGAATTAAGCATTAAATGTTTATGGCTGTCGATAACACACACTATGGCTCTCAGATGTGAAAATATGAGGATGATATTGTTCAGGAATTTGCCTTACCCTGAAGGCTGATATTTATGAGGTGAGCAAACCTCGTAAAGTCTGCTGGCAAGAATTTTCATAAGCAATGAAAATTTGCTACAGATACTCAAATGCTACAATTCCCCCTATCCCACACTGCTACAAGAGTAGCATGATTGTATCTTTAGCCTATTATCTTCTGATTGGATTTAAGGTGTGCTCCACAGGAGGGGGCTCAGATTGAATGCTGTAATCTGGGTCAAAGACTATGGCAAGAGAGGTCATAAGTCCTTATGAAGTCACTTTAATTTTTAGTTAAATGGATCTGATATGCCCATATAATTGACTTTATATATTTATGCTGTTTGTTTTTGAGTTGTGTATTAATTAGAGAGCTTTAATCAATTATGGAGGAAATTTTATTTTTAAATAAAATGTATACTCCAGAGATTCACATCCAGTCAAGGTCCTGCCACTAAGTACCTGATGGTGTGGAATGGTGGTTCAATCAGACCCGGGAAGTGAAAGACTTTCAAGACCCAGAGAGATGACTTTAGATGAAATTCCCAACAGTGGGGGCAGGGAATTTATAAAGTCCACCTCCAGTAGAAAGCCAGGGCATCAAGTAGAGGGACAATTGCCATCCCACAGTCAAAAACTCTGACCCAGAATTGTTCATGTCTAAAAGAACTGCAGGGACAAAAATGGAGAAGACAAAGGAAAATGAGGTCAAGTGACAGGCCCAAGTTTGGATTTACCTCAAAGGGAGGCTCCAAGGCCTGACACAATTATTGATGCTATGTTGTGCTTATAGACAGGAGCCTAGCAGAGCTGTCTTCTGAGAGGTCAACCAAGCAGATGGCTGAGACATATGCAGATACTTATAACCAGCCAGTGGATTGAAGTTGGTGGAGGCCTCTGTGATTAAAAGGTTGGAAGAAATTGAGAAGGAGGGCCATCATGTAGGAAGACCAGCAGTCTAAACTAACCTGGACCCCAGAGATCTCTCAGACATCCAACCAGGCAGCTAACCAGGCAGCATGCACTAGTTTGTCTGAGGCCCCTGACAAATATTTAGCAGAGGACTGACTGGTTTGATCTCAGAGAGGGAAGATGGACCTAAACCTTGAAAGACTTGAGACCCAGGGATTGGGTACACCTGGCCGGATAGAGTATGGTTGGGTGGTGAGAGTATAGAATGGGGTGGGGGAATAGGGACATTCTCTTGGAGACAGAGAGAGGATGAATGGGATGAGGTACTGTTGGAAGTCAGAACCAGAAGTGGATAATGATAATGACTGGACTGTAAAAAAAATGAAGATAATAATAATAATAATAATAATAATAATAATAATAATAAATTCAAACATCTGTATTTCTTCCCTCTTGAGGTGAGGAAACAGCATGAAAATGGGGACTGAAGGAATGTAACCTCTAGCAAATGTATAGCTGTTATCTATTACCTCCTACTGAAAAGTTCTTTATTAAGAGGACATTCCTTAAGATTAAAGAAGCAGTAAAACGTGCCTGGTTCACTGAGGCACTGCAGATGGTAGTATGTTGTTCCATAGTGATAATTGCTTCTGGGGAGAACTTTTGACCACAGACCAACCTGCAGGTCATGGACCCCATGAGCTTTCTTGAGTCATCAGCCATGTTGTGGTGGGCTTTTGCTTCTATAACGAATCTCCCATACTCCTATAGCTAACCCAACACATTCCATGTTTAATGAAGTTAGACTTTTGTGGAATTTTTTCTTTGCCCTGTCCTACTGATTTTTATTGTCTCTTTTTTGACTTGTTTTAGAAAAGCCAAATATTAAATATTATTTGATTCTTATATCTTGGTTGATACATTATATTTACTTTTATTTTGTTGCTTTATTTTTATTTGCTTTCTCTTTATCATAGTTTAAACTAGAGTTTAAGCATATCTTTAAATTATTCTTGCCTAATTTCAAATTACTTCATATACTAGAAATACACACAGTAAATTTTCAACTCATTATTGCTGTGAGTATATATTTTATTTGCTCATATATTTAAAAGTTCAGCCTTCATTATTATTTATCTTTGTAGAATCATTGAATATTCTACAAAGAATATTATTCATATTTATTTATATTAATCATACTTTCATTATTTAAATAATATATTACCTCTAAACATCTGTTATTAGTAAAATATATTAAAAATTGTAAAATGTGTCTTATAGTCATAGGTTCATATTATACTTATTTTTCTTTATGTAAGAAAGTTTATATGACATGCCAATGTTTCCTTTTTATTTGTATATAATATAATCCAGAATTATTTAGTGAAAATGTCTTTAAATCTTTGTTTTGAATTTTGAAAAAGTTTTCTCTTTGATACCTGATTCCATCACATTGTCTTTTAGTTGCATAGCTTCTGATGAAAGTCTTTTGTCATTCATATGACTTCTCTATACATAAAACATCCATTTTAAAAACACTTTTCAAATTCTTGATTTAAATAAATGTATTTTACAATAAAGTTAAGATTGCCCAGAGATTTTTTGTTTTTTTTTTGTTGTTGTTGTTTTGTGTGTGTGTGTGTGTGTGTGTGTGTGTGTGTATGCTATATGGCTATCAAGTATTTGTATGTATACTGATTGTTTGTGGGTGCCTATGCATATTAGCACACACAGAGACCAGAGAAGAAGGTGTGCTATACCTACTACTGATCTTCATCTCTTTCTTTCAGGCCAATTTCCTCACCAGACCTGGAATTCACTATTTTAAGCTACATTTGAGGGTAAAAAATCAGCTCGTTCATTAGTCTCTGACTCCCACAGAAGTGGGGTTACAGGCCATGTCAAAATTTTATGTAGGTCCTAAAATCTCCTGCTAGGTTCACAAGTATACATAAAAATTAAATCTCCACCTCTACACTTCAAGAACTGAATTTTCTGATGTATATTCGCAGCATTTTTTATTTCAAACATCATTTTAAATTATGACACATTTCTTTTTTTTTTTTTTGTCTTTTTTTTATTTGATATAATTTATTTACATTTCAAATGATTTCCCCTTTTCTAGCCCCCCCCCCACTCCCCGAAAGTCCCGTAAGCCCCCTTCTCTTCCCCTGTCCTCCCTCCCACCCCTTCCCAGTTCCCCGTTCTGGTTTTGCCAAATACTGTTTCACTGAGTCTTTCCAGAACCAGGGACCACTCCTGCTTTCTTCTTGTATCTCATTTGATGTGTGGATTATGTTTTGGGTGTTCCAGTTTTCTAGGTTAATAACCACTTATTAGTGAGTGCATACCATGATTCACCTTTTGAGTCTGGGTTACCTCACTTAGTATGATGTTCTCTAGCTCCATCCATTTGCCTAAGAATTTCATGAATTCATTGTTTCTAATGGCTGAATAGTACTCCATTGTGTAGATATACCACATTTTTTGTATCCACTCTTCTGTTGAGGGATACCTGGGTTCTTTCCAGCATCTGGCAATTATAAATAGGGCTGCTATGAACATAGTAGAGCATGTATCCTTATTACATGGTGGGGAATCCTCTGGGTATATGCCCAGGAGTGGTATAGCAGGATCTTCTGGAAGTGAGGTGCCCAGTTTTCGGAGGAACCGCCAGACTGATTTCCAGAGTGGTTGTACCAATTTGCAACCCCACCAGCAGTGGAGGAGTGTTCCTCTTTCTCCGCACCCTCTCCAACACCTGCTGTCTCCTGAATTTTTAATCTTAGCCATTCTGACTGGTGTAAGATGAAATCTTAGGGTTGTTTTGATTTGCATTTCCCTAATGACTAATGAAGTGGAGCATTTTTTAAGATGCTTCTCCGCCATCCGAAGTTCTTCAGGTGAGAATTCTTTGTTTAACTCTGTACCCCATTTTTTAATAGGGTTGTTCGGTTTTCTGGAGTCTAACTTCTTGAGTTCTTTATATATATTGGATATTAGCCCTCTATCTGATGTAGGATTGGTGAAGATCTTTTCCCAATTTGTTGGTTGCCGATCTGTCCTCTTGATGGTGTCCTTTGCCTTACAGAAACTCTGTAACCTTATGAGGTCCCATTTGTCAATTCTTGCTCTTAGAGCATACGCTATTGGTGTTCTGTTCAGAAACTTTCTCCCTGTACCGATGTCCTCAAGGGTCTTCCCCAGTTTCTTTTCTATTAGCTTCAGAGTGTCTGGCTTTATGTGGAGGTCCTTGATCCATTTGGATTTGAGCTTAGTACAAGGAGACAAGGATGGATCAATTCGCATTCTTCTGCATGCTGACCTCCAGTTGAACCAGCACCATTTGTTGAAAAGGCTATCTTTTTTCCATTGGATGTTTTCAGCCTCTTTGTCGAGGATCAAGTGGCCATAGGTGTGTGGGTTCATTTCTGGATCTTCAATCCTGTTCCATTGATCCTCCTGCCTGTCACTGTACCAATACCATGCAGTTTTTAACACTATTGCTCTGTAGTATTGCTTGAGGTCAGGGATACTGATTCCCCCAGATTTTCTTTTGTTGCTGAGAATAGTTTTAGCTATCCTGGGTTTTTTGTTGTTCCAGATGAATTTGATAATTGCTCTTTCTAACTCTGTGAAGAATTGAGTTGGGATTTTGATGGGTATTGCATTGAATCTGTATAGTGCTTTAGGCAAAATGGCCATTTTAACTATATTGATTCTACCGATCCATGAGCATGGGAGGTTTTCCCATTTTTTGAGGTCTTCTTCCATTTCCTTCTTCAGAGTCTTGAAGTTCTTGCCATACAGATCTTTCGCATGTTTGGTAAGAGTCACCCCAAGATACTTTATACTGTTTGTGGCTATTGTGAAGGGGGTCATTTCCCTAATTTCTTTCTCAGCCTGCTTATCCTTTGAGTATAGGAAGGCCACTGATTTGCTTGAGTTGATTTTGTAACCTGCCACTTTGCTGAAGTTGTTTATCAGCTGTAGGAGCTCTCTAGTGGAGTTCTTTGGGTCACTTAGGTAGACGATCATGTCGTCTGCAAATAATGATAGTTTGACTTCCTCCTTTCCAATTTGTATCCCTTTGAACTCCTTATGTTGTCGAATTGCCCGAGCTAGTACCTCAAGTACAATATTGAAAAGATAAGGAGAAAGGGGGCAGCCTTGTCTGGTCCCTGATTTCAGTGGGATTGCTTCAAGTTTCTCTCCGTTTAGTTTGATGCTGGCTACCGGTTTGCTGTATATTGCTTTTACTATGTTTAGGTATGGGCCTTGAATTCCTGTTCTCTCCAAGACTTTAAGCATGAAAGGATGCTGAATTTTGTCAAATGCTTTTTCAGCATCCAATGAAATGACCATGTGGTTTTGTTCTTTGAGTTTGTTTATGTAGTGGATTGTATTGATGGATTTCCGTATATTGAACCAACCCTGCATTCCCGGGATAAAGCCTACTTGATCATGGTGGATGATCGTTTTGATGTGTTCTTGGATTCGGTTGGCAAGAATTTTGTTGAGTATTTTTGCATCGATGTTCATAAGGGAAATTGGTCTGAAGTTCTCTTTCTTTGTTGGATCTTTGTGTGGCTTTGGTATCAGCGTAATTGTGGCTTCGTAGAAGGAATTGGGTAGTGTTCCTTCTGTTTCTATTTTGTGGAATAGTTTGAAGAGTATTGGTGTTAACTCTTCTTTGAAGGTCTGGTAGAATTCTGCACTGAAACCATCTGGTCCTGTGCTTTTTTTGGTTGGAAGACTTTCTATGACTCCTTCTATTTCTTTAGGCTTTATGGGACTGTTTAGATGGTCTAGTTGGTCCTGATTTAATTTTGGTATTTGGTATCTGTCAAGGAAATTGTCCATTTCCTCCAGATTCTCCAGTTGTGTTGAGTACAAGCTCTTCTAGTAGGATCTGATGATTTTTTGGATTTCCTCAGTTTCCGTTGTTATGTCTCCCTTTTCATTTCTAAGTTTGTTAATTTGGATACTTTCTCTGTGCCCTTTGGTCAGTCTGGCTAAGGGTTTATCTATCTTGTTGATTTTCTCAAAGAACCAGCTCCTAGTTTTGTTGATTTTTTGTATGGTTCTCTTTGTTTCTACTTGATTGATTTCGGCCCTGAGTTTGATGATTTCCTGCCTTCTACTCCTCCTGGGTGAAATAGCTTCTTTTTGTTCTAGGGCTTTCAGGTGTGTCATTAAGTTGGTAATGTATGCTCTCTCCATTTTCTTTTTGGAGGCACTCAGGGCTATGAGTTTTCCTCTTAGCACTGCTTTCATTGTGTCCCATAGATTTGGGAATGTTGTGTTTTCATTTTCATTGTGTTCTAAAAAGTCTTTAATTTCTTTCTTTATTTCTTCCTTGACCAAGGTGTCATTGAGTAGAGTATTGTTCAATTTCCACGTGTATGTGGGTTTTCTGTTGTTTCTGTTGCTATTGAAGACCACTTTTATTCCATAGTGATCAGATAGGAGGCATGGGATTAGTTCTATCTTTTTATATTTGTTGAGGTCTGTCTTGTGACCAATTATATGGTCGATTTTGGAGAAGGTACCATGAGGTGCTGAAAAAAAGGTATATTCTTTTGTTTTAGGATAGAATGTTCTATATATATCAGTTAAATCTAATTGGTCCAAAGCTTCAATTAGTTTCATTGTGTCCTTGTTTAGTTTCTGTTTTCCTGATCGGTCCATTGAGGAAAGTGCAGTGTTGAAGTCACCCACAATTATTGTGTTAGGTGCAATGTGTGCTTTGAGTTTTAATAAAGTTTCTTTTATGAAAGAGGGTGCCCTTGCATTTGGAGCATAGATGTTCAGGATTGAGAGTTCTTCTTGTTGTATTTTTCCTTTGACCAGCAAGAAGTGTCCCTCAGAGTCTCTTTTGATGACTTTGGGTTGAAAGTCAATTTTATCTGATATTAAAATGGCTACTCCAGCTTGTTTCCTGAGACCACTTGTAAAATTGTCTTCCAGCCTTTTACTCTAAGGTAGTGTTTGTCTTTGACCCTGAGGTGTGTTTCCTGTAAGCAGCAAAATGTAGGGTCCTGTTTACGTATCCAGTCAGTTAGTCTGTGTCTTTTTATTGGGGCATTGAGTCCATTGATGTTAAGAGATATTAAGGAATAGTGATTGTTACTTCCTATCATTTTTGACGTTATTTTTTAAATTTGATTGCTTAACTTCTTTTGGGTTTGATGAAAGGTTACTATCTTGCTTTTTTCAGGGTGGAGTTTCCCTCCTTGTATTGGTGTTGTCCTCCTATTATCCTTTTTAGGGCTGGGTTTGTGGATAGATATTGGGTGAACTTGGTTTTGTCGTGAAATATCTTAGTTTCTCCATCTATGGTGATTGAGAGTTTTGCTGGATATAGTAGTTTTGGTTGGCATTTGTGTTCTCTTAGAGTCTGCATGAGATCTGCCCAGGACCTTCTAGCCTTCATAGTCTCAGGTGAAAAGTCTGCTGTGATTCTGATAGGTCTTCCTTTATATGTTACTTGGCCTTTTTCTCTTACTGCCTTTAGTATTCTTTCTTTGTTTAGAACATTTGGTGTTTTGATTATTATGTGACGGGAAGTATTTCTGTTCTGGTCCAGTCTGTTTGGAGTTCTGTAGGCTTCTTGTATATTCATGGGCATCTCTCTCTTTAGGTTAGGGAAGTTTTCTTCCATAATTTTATTGAAGATATTTGCTGGCCCTTTAAGTTGTAAATCTTCACTCTCATCTATGCCTATAATCCTTAGGTTTGGTCTTCTCATTGTGTCCTGGATTTCCTGGATATTTTGGGTTACAAGCTTTTTGCACTTTGCATTTTCTTTAACTGTTGAGTCCATGGTTTCTATGGAATCTTCAGCATCTGAGATTCTTTCTTCTATCTCTTGTATTCTGTTGTTGATATTTGCATCTCTGTCCCCTGATTTCTTCCCAAGGCTTTCTATCTCCAAAGTTGTCTCCCTTTGAGTTTTCTTAGTTGTTTCTACTTCTGATTTTAGATCCTGGATGGTTTTGCTTAGCTCCTTCCCTTGCATGTTTGTGTTTTCCTGTAATTCTTTAAGAGATTTTTGTGTTTCCTCTTTCATGAGCTCAGCCTGTTGACCAAAGTTCTCCTGTATTTCTTTAAGAGATTTTTGTGTTTCGTCTTTCATGACCTCAGCCTGTTGAGCAAAGTTCTCCTGTATTTCTTTAAGTGTTTTTTGCATTTCCTCCTTGTTGGCTTTTGTATTCTCCTGGATTTCTTTCAATGATTTTTGTGTTTCCCTTGCAAGGGCTTCTAACTTTTGATCCATTTTCTCCTGAATGTCCTTCATGTGTTCCTGTACCAGCATCATGACCAGTGATTTTAAATCCAAATCTTGTTTTACTGGTGTGATGGGGTATCCAGGACTTGCTGGTAGAGGAGAATTTGGTTCAGATGTTGCCATATTGCCTTGATTTCTGTTAGTGACGTTTCTGCGTTTGCCTTTTGCCATCTAGCTCTCACTGGTGTTACTTGGTCTTGTCAGTGCTGGACTCACCAGTGCAAGCTGCCCCTTCCCCGTTGGCCTCTGGTGCACAGCTTACACTCTGCACTGCCTATAGACAGGGTGCTGTTGTCCAGGCTGTTCAGATCCCGAAGCAGGCACCTGAAGGCTCCCGCTGGGGCCCGCAGGATTTATTGGAGCACACCGACTTCTCCCAGCTGGCCGCCAGGAAGCCCCCACTAGCCTCTTGAGGGACCTGGAGATGTGGCGGCCACCCAGGCTGATCTCAGTCTGACCGATCTCTGGAGCCCGGGATCAAGATGGCGGTGAGTCTCTCCTGACTGGCGGGCAGCCGAGTTCTGAAGTGGCTTCCGTGCAGCGAAAGGCTCCGCAGAACCGCAGTTGCTTGCCGCCCGGCTGGTCAGCGAAGGTCAGTGGTCGTGGGCGCAGGGCCTAACTGGACCCTGTGTCGCCTTGG
The DNA here is from genome assembly GCF_947179515.1 of Apodemus sylvaticus. Taxonomy (NCBI): domain Eukaryota; kingdom Metazoa; phylum Chordata; class Mammalia; order Rodentia; family Muridae; genus Apodemus; species Apodemus sylvaticus. Next base: position 85,386,297 of record NC_067474.1, read on the forward strand.
TTCCACCGCTGATGGCCCTTCAGCTGGAGCAGCCACTGCTACCGCCGCCGCCGCCGCCGCCGCCCCATATATGACACATTTCTTAAATCTACTGAATCAATCTTAGGTCACAGTTTAAACTTGGCTAAAGTTTAAACTTCATTGAGGTTTCACAAGATTTTTCTCTTCTTTTTAATTGAATATATTCTTCATTTACCTTTCAAAGATTATATGCCTTCCTGGTTTCCCCACTCCCTGAAAACCAAAAACCCCCAACCAATCCTCCCTCACCCTGCCTCCAAGAATATGCTCCTCCACCCAACCCACTCCCACAACTCCCACTCGACTTCCCCACATTGGGGCCACTATTGAGCCTTCACAGGAACAAGGACCTCTCCTCTCAATGATGCCTGACAAGGCATTCCTCTGCCATGTTTTTGGCTGGAACAATGTGTAACCCTTGGTTGATGGCTTAGTCCCTGTGAGCCTTGAGGCATCTGGTTGGCCAAAATCATAGTTCTTCCCATGGGCTGCAACACCCTCCCCCTCCAAAAGACAACCATAACAGGCTCCATAACAGCACTTCTTGACAAACATAGTAGTGTCAGGGTTTGGCAAATGTTTATAGGGTGAATCCCCAGGTAGGACAGTCTCTGGGTGGCCTTTCATTCAGTCTCTGTTCCACACTTTGTCTCCATAGTAGTTCCTGTAAATATTTTGTTCCCTTTCTCAGTGGAACCAAAGCCCCCTACTTTGATCTTCCTTCTTCAGTTTCCTGTGGTCTATGAATAGTAACATGCTTATTTTGAGCTTTTGGGCTAATATTCACTTATCAGTGAGTGTATACCATGTGTGTTCTTTTGTAATTGGGTTACCTCACTCAGGATGACACTTTCTAGTTCCATCCATTTGCCAAGAATTTCATGAATTCATTGTTTTTAATAACTGAACAGTACTCCATTGTGTATATATACCACAATTTCTGTATCCATTCCTCTGGTGAAGGACATCTGGGTTCTTTCTATTACAGCTTCTGGCTATTACAAATAAGGCAGTTATGGACATAGTGGAACATGTGTCTTATTACATGTTGAGCATTTTCCAGGTATATGCCCAGGAGTGATATAGCTGGGTCTTCAGGTAGTGCTATGCCCAATTATCTGAGGAACTGCCAAACTGATTTCCAGAGTGGTTTTACCAGCTTGCAATACCACCAGCAGTGGAGGAGTGTTCCTCCTTCTCCACATCCTCTCCAACATCTGCTGTCCCCTGAGTTTTTCCTCTTAGCCATTCTGACTGGTGTGAGGTGGAATCTCAGGGTTGTTTTGATTTGCATTTACTGATAACTAAGGATGCTGAACATTTCTTTAGGTGCAACAGAGCCATTTGAGTTTCCTCAGTAGAAAATTCCCTGTTTAGCTTTGTACTCCGTTTTTTAATAGGGTTATTTGACACTCTGGAGGCTAACTTCTTGAGTTCTTTGTATACATTAGATATTAGCCCTCTATCAGAGGTAGGATTGGTAAAGTTCTTTTCCCAATCTTTTGGTTGCCAGTTTGTCCTATTGACAGTGTCCTTTGCTTTACAGAAGCTTTGTAGTTTTATGAGGTCCCATTTGTCAAATTTTGTTCTTAGAACATAAGCCATTGGTGTTCTATTCAGGAAATTTTCCCCTGTGCCCATGTGTTCAAGGTTCTTCTGCACTTTCTCCTCTAGAAGCATCAGTGTATCTGGTTTTATGTGAAGGTCCATGATCCACTTAGACTTGAGGTTTGTACAAGGAGATAAGAATGCATAGATTTGCATTTTTCTGAATGCTGACCTCCAGTTGATGCAGCACTATTTGTTAAAAATGCTGTATTTTTTTCCACTGGAAGTTTTTAGCTCCTTTGTCAAATGTCAAGTGACCATAGGTGTGTGGGTTCATATCTGGTCTTCAATTCTATTCCATTGACCTTCTTGCCTGTCTCTGTACCAGTATCTTTCAGTTTTTATCACTATTGCTCTATAGTAGAGCTTGAGGTCACAGATGGTGATTCTCCCATTAGATCTTTTGTTTTGGAGAATAGTTTTCACCATCCTGGGTTTTTTGCTATTCCAAAAAATTTGCAGATTGCTCCTTCTAGCTGTATGAAGAATTGGTTTGGAATTTTAATGGGGATTGCATTGAATCTATAGATTGCTTTTGGCAAGATGGCCATTTTTACTATATTAATCCTTCCAATCCATGAGCATGGGAGATTCTCCCATCTTCTGAGACCTTCTATCATTTCTTTCTTCAGAGTCTTGAAGTTCCTATCATACAGATCTTTCATTTGCTTGGTTAGAGTTACACCAAGGTTTGTAATATTATTTATCACACTTGTGAAGGGTGTCATTTGCCTAATTTCTTTCTCAGCCTATTTATCATTTGAGTAGAGGAAGGCTACTGATTTCTTTGCATTAATTTTATATCCAACCACTTTGCTGAAGTTGTTTATCAGCTTTAGGAGTTCTCTGGTGGAATTTTTGGGGCGGCTTAAGTATAAGAACATATCATCTGCAAACAGTGATACTTTGACTTCTTCCCTTCCAATTTGTATACCTTTGACGTCCTTTTGTTGTCTAATTGCTCTGGCTAGGACTTTGAGTGCTACATTGAATAGATAGGGAGACAGTGGGCAACCTTGTCTGGTTCCCTGATTTTAGTGGGATTGCTTCAAGTTTCTCTACCAGTATAGTATATTGATTTCACTGTGTTTAGGTGTAGGCCTTGAATTTCTGATCTCTCCAACACTTTCATCATGAAGGGATGCTGAATTTTGTCAAAAGCGTTTTCAGCATCTAGTGAAATGACCATGTTGTTTTTTCCTTTGAGTTTGTTTATGTAGTGGATTACATTGATGGATTTCCATATATTGAACCATCCCTACATCCCTGGGATGAAGCCTACTTGATCATGGTGGATTATTGTTCTGATACAGTCTTGGATTCGGTTGGCCAGAATTTTGTTGAGAATTTTTGCATCATTGTTCATAAGGGAAATTGGTCTGAAATTCTCTTTCCTTGTTTGGTTTTTCTTTGGTTTAGGTATAAGCATTATTGCAGTATCATAGAATAAATTGGGTGGTGTTCCTTGAGTTTCTAATTTGTGCAATAGTTTTAAGAGTATCAGTATGAGCTCTTCTTTGAAGATCTGATAGAATTCCCCACTAAACCCATCTGGTCCCACGCTTTTTTTGCGGGGGGCTTCTATTTCCTGAGGACTTATGGGAATATTTAGATGGTTTATCTGATCCTGTTTTAATGTTGGCACCTGGTATGTATCTATAAATTTGTCCATTTCTTCCAGATTTTCAAACTTTGTTGAGTATAAGCTCTCGTATTACGATCTGATTATTTTTTGAATTTCCACAGTTTCTGTTGTTATGTCTTGCTTTTCATTTCTGATTCTGATTTTGGTAGTGCCTCTGTTTCCTCTGGTTAGTCTGGCTAAGAGTTTATCTATCTTGTAGATTTTTTCAAAGAAACAAGTCCTGCTTTTATTGATTCTTTGTATGGTTCTTTTTGTTTCTGTTTGGTTCGTTTCAGCCCTGAGTTTGATTATTTCCTGCTGTATACTCTTCTTGGGTGTATTTGCTTTTTATTGTTCTAGAGCTTTCAGGTGTGATGTCAAGCTGCTAGTGTAAGTTCTCTCCAATTTTGTTTTGGAGGCACTTAGAGCTAAGGTTTTCTCTTAGCACTGCTTTCATTGTGCCTCATAAGTTTTGGTATGATGTGTCCTCATTTTCATTAAACTCTAAAAAGTCTTTAATTTCTTTCTTTATTTCTTCCCTGACCAAGCTATCATTGAATAGAGCACTGTTCAATGTCCATGTGTGTGTTTTATGATGTTTTTGCTTGAACTCAAGACCAGCCTTTGGCCATGGTAATCTGATAGGATTTATGGAATTATTTCAATATTCCTGTATCTGTGGAGGCCTGTTTTGCGACCAATTATATGGCCAATTTTGAAGAAGGTACCATGAGGTGCTGAGAAGAAGGAATATTCTTTTGCTTGAGAGTGGAATGTTCTATAAGTGGATCTGTTAGATCCATTTGGTCCAAAACTTTAGTTAGTTTCACTGTGTCTCTGCTTAGTTTCTGTTTCCATGATTTGTCCATTTTTGAGAGTCAGGTGTTGATGTCTCCCACTATAATTGTGTGGGGTGCAATGTGGCTTTGAGCTTCAGTAAAGTTTCTTTTATGAATGTGGGTGCCCTTGCATTTGGAGCATAGATGTTCAGAATGAAGAGTTCATCTTGGGACCATTTGCTTAGAAAATTGTTTTCCAACCTTTGACTCTGAGGTAATGAGTGTCTTTGTCACTAAGGTGAGTTTCTTGTATGCAGCTAAATGTTGGGTTCTTTTTACATATCCAGTCTGTTATTCTATGTCTTTCTATTGGGAAATTGAGAGCACTGATGTTAAGAGTTATTAAGGAAAGATGATTGTTGCTTCCTGTTATTTTCATTGTTAAAGGTAGAATTCTGTTAATGTGGCTATCCTCTTTTGGGTTTGTTGAAAGACAATTACTTTATTGATTTTTTTCTAGGGTGTAGTTTCCCACCTTGTATTGGTATTTTCCACCCATTACCCTTTGAAGCACTGGGTTTGTAGAAAGATAGTGTGTAAATTTTCTGATATGCATTGCAGTCATTGTTTTTTTTTATTTTAAGCATCATTTTATATTATGGTACATTCTTAAAATCTACTGAGTCAGTCTTAGGTCACAGTCATTGGCTAAAGTTTTAATTTCATTGAGGTTACACAGATTTTTCTAATACTAAGTTTTGTGTTCCTGAATACAGCTATGATATGATTTTATGTGAAATTATCATGTAAAGTTATTTTATTTTCACCTAGATTAATTTTTGAAACTTTATTTTTATTTAACTTCAATTATTGAATTAAATTTATTAATATATCATATTGTATTAGGATTTAGAGAAAGGGAAAACAGTCAAGATACACTATTATTAATAAACTGCAGAAAAGAATTTGCTATAATTTGAATTTTACCCAATGATGCTTTCTTCACAGGTAGAGTGTTTGCTTTGTTTCTTCAATTTAAAGTTTATTGCCACTTCAGTTCTTTCAATAAACACCTCATTAAGCATATCTAATACTTAATGGATAGATAATATCTGTGAAATGATGGTAGTTACAGAAATTATATGGAATCTTTGACTAGAAATTTATTTATTTTATTTCTATCATTTGTTTATAGAATAATTGCTTTTATCAGTTAGACACTCAAAACTTTATCATTAAAATAATGTAACATCTCTTTTTTTTATTCGATATAATTTATTTACATTTCAAATGATTTCCCCTTTTCTAGCCCCCCCCCACTCCCCGAAAGTCCCGTAAGCCCCCTTCTCTTCCCCTGTCCTCCCTCCCACCCCTTCCCAGTTCCCCGTTCTGGTTTTGCCAAATACTGTTTCACTGAGACTTTCCAGAACCAGGGACCACTCCTGCTTTCTTCTTGTATCTCATTTGATGTGTGGATTATGTTTTGGGTGTTCCAGTTTTCTAGGTTAATAACCACTTATTAGTGAGTGCATACCATGATTCACCTTTTGAGTCTGGGTTACCTCACTTAGTATGATGTTCTCTAGCTCCATCCATTTGCCTAAGAATTTCATGAATTCATTGTTTCTAATGGCTGAATAGTACTCCATTGTGTAGATATACCACATTTTTTGTATCCACTCTTCTGTTGAGGGATACCTGGGTTCTTTCCAGCATCTGGCAATTATAAATAGGGCTGCTATGAACATAGTAGAGCATGTATCCTTATTACATGGTGGGGAATCCTCTGGGTATATGCCCAGGAGTGGTATAGCAGGATTTTCTGATGTTTTCTTATTCATTTTGAGGTATATTGAGATTCATGGGGCTGTAAATTTGTTAATTTCATAGGGCTGTTGCACATTATACTTTTAGTAACTTAAAATAAGAAATGTATTTTTTACATTAATTAGTTATAGAGTTTTGAAACTAAGATATCAGCATGATCATACCTCCACTGTAGGGTCTGTGGTTTCTTCCTTTCATCTTCTAAGATACAAGTCAGCAGAATAGGTGAAGTCATGTTAGTATTAATATATTTTCAAAGTTTTCTTGAATAAATTTGCAATAAGATACTAGGTAGGAATTAATTTACAATGAGTGTTAGAGAAAGTGTAGTATGGCTCTATATAAAATATTGTTAAAACTTAGGAAAATGTTCAAGCACTTTTGCATTTGTTTTTTCTGACTGTCTTGTGTAAGCCATTCTGCAACCATTATGGCTATTTGATAATCTGTCAGGTCACTGACATTTTAATATTTTTTTCCTTGAGATCATATGTAGAATAAGCTTATAAAATCATAGATTTCTCTATGGCTTTGTCCCTTATAGGGAGTATGTTACCTTCCCTCTCCCTTTTCTCTATGTTATAATGTTCCTCTTCCCTGTCTAGTCAAGTGCTTTTACCCATTTTCTGCATTACCACTTCATAACATCTGTGTTCCTCTATACTATCTCATAGTCATTTTTTATGTTCCTGGCTTCTTCAGTTGTTGCAGGTAATACACTTGTTGAGAAGCAGAAGTATCTTGGGGTGAGTGAAGGTCTGTGTTTACATTGCCTTGGTGATGCTCAGGGGAATGGCATAACATTTTGAGGTACACTTTTATATGTTGACAATGTGAACAGAAATTTCCAGCAAAAAAATTCTGCTATTATATTTATGGCTTAAAGATGACTGTTCCCCTACACAAACTGCTGCTATGGAGAATAGATAAACATTTATCTACTTGATATAGCTGTATATCATTAGCTATGCCTCCTTAACTATTTGCATGTAATAACCCTGCATCTCTGTTCAACTCTAAACAATAAAAATATTGAGTTTTTGTGATATTATGGTTTCTCTATCATAAAATTCAGTTTATCTGATCCCAGATATTCTGTGTGTCTGGCTGATTATATTTTGCTTTCTTTCCGTGGTCAGATCAATTCTCTTGGAGCCATGTAACGATGTGGCCATGTGGCACCTGAAAATTAGAACAGAGAACATGAAGAATTCAATAGCTATGGTGAACTCTTATTGGTCAAACTAGGGAACCCACATAAAAGGAAGAAAGTTAGAAGATAAAAAGAAAGGAAGAAATGGGAGTGCAAGTCTGAGTGCCAGCTGTAAACCATGAATGAGATTTTGGGCAACTGTGAACATGAAATGAAGGCTTAGTAGTGTTATAAGTTCATAGATGCCCTTGCTTTTAAGGGAAGGCATTGAAAAATTTTGGTTACTTGAAAAGTAAGATATATATGAAAAACAAAAATAGCCATGGAACCAAAGCTGTAGGACATGTACGTGTTCTCAGTTTGGCTTTGGATTTAACTGCTTTCAGGTTAAATTTGGCAAAAGCAAGCAGTATGCAGGTCTCAGACACATGGGCACATGTCTCTGTAGTAGGAGATCAAATCCTTTGGGGAAAATGCCAAGCAGCAGAATACCAGAGCCACATGCTTGGTCTAATTTAGCACTTTGGGAATTTTCCTCACTGGCTTCCACAGTAGCCTAATCAGTCTGCAATTATGCCAAGTGTGAGTGATAGTTTCCTTTCTCCACAAGCTCACTGGCACTTTCTCACTATTTTTGTAACTTCATTTTTAAATTTTTTTATTAGATATTTGCTTTATTTCATTCCAAATGTTACCCCCTTTTCTTTGAAAACACCTTATTCCTTCCCCCTACCCCTGCTCACCAACCCCTGTGCTCCCACTTTCCTGACCTGGTGTTCCCCTACACAGGAGCATCAAGCCTTCACAGGACCAACGGCCTCTCCTCTCATTGATGTCCAAAATGGCCATCCTCTGCTCCATATGTAGCTTGACCCATGGGTCCCCCCAAGTTTGGTTTAGTCCCTGGGAGCTCTGGAGGTGCTGGCTGGTACATTTTATTATATAGATATGACTGGTTTGGTGGGCAGTAGAAACATGTCTAATTTTATTCTGTGGAGAAAGGAATGTTGAGAGAGCACCATTACTTGAAGATATTGTTCCTTCTGGTGATTATTCCTGGTGTTCATAAACAATCAGGTAGCTGTAATTACATGCAGTCCAGATTGAGTCTTTTATTCCATATTACTGAATTGCATATCTATTTTTATATGAATACCTTGATGTTTTTAATACTATGCAACTTCAATATTATCTGTCTTATCAACTCAAGAAGTATTTATGCATGCTTACATACATATACATATACCTTTATATCTACATATAAACAAATAGCCATATACATTTGTATAGATGAATTGATGGATAGATGGATGGATGAATGGTTGGATGGATGGATGGATGGATGGATGGATGGATGGATGGATGGGGAAGAGTGACCCACCACAAATAAGGCACCAAACTTAATTTTTTCCTTTGAGAGTTTTATAACTTCTGAGACAAAAGTTCTTCAAATTTTACCTCAGAGACAAAATGTTACGTACAATGGAAATAGTAGGATGCTGATACTATGTTAAAGCAGATTATTGCTTTATGCTCTATGCTCATTGTAAACTCAAAGCAACAGTTCTCACTTGGTCTTGCCTTATGCATGGTGCATACCTCTGACTTTATTCTTGGACCTAAATGTTTTTCCTTGAACACACATGTGTCCTAAATCTATTTCTCATTTTAGTGTGATTATGGAAGCTCATTGTATGTTTTATTGGTTAGTTTATTTGTTTACATTTCAGATATTTTCCCATTCCCAGTTTCATTTCCACAACCGCCCCTTATCCTCTTTGCCTCTATGAAGGTGCTTCTGCACCCACACACCAACTCCTGTCTCACCATGATAGCATTCCCTTATGCTGGGGCATTGAGCCTCCACAGGACCAAGGGACTCCCATCCTGATGCCAAATAAGACAACCCTCTGCTACATGTGTAGCTGGATCCATGGGCCCCTCCATGTATACTCTTTGGTTGATGGTTAGTCCCTGGGAGCTCTGGGTTGTATATTAGTTGATATTATTGTTCTTCCTATATGACTGCAATCCCTGTCAGCTACTTCACATGAAGAACTTTGGAGAGCTGAGAAACACCTTAAAAAATGTTCAACATCATTAATCATTAGGGAAATGCAAATCAAAACAACCCTGAGATTTCACCTCACACCAGTCAGAATAGCTAAGCTCAAAAACTCAGGAGACAGCAGGTGTTGGTGAGGATGTGGAGAAAGAGGAACACTCCTCCACTGCTGGTGGGATTGCAAGATGGTGCAACCACTTTGGAAATCAGTCTGGCGGTTCCTCAGAAAACTGGGCATGACATTTCCTGAGGACCCTGTTATACCACTCCTGGGCATATATCCAGAGGATTCTTCAGCATGCAATAAGGACACATGCTCCACTATGTTCATAGCAGCCCTATTTGTAGTAGCCAGAAGCTGGAAATAACCTAGGTGTCCTTCAACGGAGGAATGGATACAAAAAAATGTGGTATATTTACACAATGGAGTACTATTCAGCCATTAGAAACAATGAATTCATGAAATTCTTAGACAAATGGATGGAGCTGGAGAACATCATACTAAGTGAGGTAACCCAGTCTCAAAAGATCAAGCATGGTATGCACTCACTGATAAGTGGATATTAGCCTAGAAACTTTGAATACCCAAGACATAATCCACAAATTAAATGATGTCCAAAAAGAATGGAGGAGTGGACCCTGGTTCTGGAAAGACTCAGTGCAAGAGTATAGGGGAATTCCAGGACAGGGAAGTGGGAAGGGGTAGATGGAGGAACAGGGGGAGGGAAAAGGGATGGGACTTGTGGGGAGTGGTGACCCAGAAAAGGGAAAATCATTTGAAATGTAAATAAAAAATATATCAATAAAAAATAAATAATACACTAAAATTACCTCCATATACTATTAACTATTCATACTATCTAATTTTGTTCAATGTATGACAATAAATGTTTATCTGTACTAAATCACAATATAAAATCTTATTATGTTGAAGTACCACCTTTGAGTACTATTGTCTTTGGAATACTTATCCCAAAACTATCTTAGGTTTTGTCAAAGGACTTCTCTTAATCAATTAAAATGATTGTGTAATTTCATCTTTAAATTAATTCCTATGATTTATATATAATATTATATATATGTATATATACATATATGTACACACACACACACACACACACACACACACATTTATATATATATATATATATATATATATATATATATATATATATATATATATTCCCCAGGATAAAGCCAACATGGTTGCAATGGATAATCATTTAGATGTATGACTGCATTCAATTTGCATGTATTTTGTGGCAACTTTTTAGGAATGTTTTTTAATGATATTAGCTTATTACCTTTATTGTTGTAATTTTTACCTGGTTTTGATATTAGAATATCCTGGCCTTGGAGAAGGTGTATGGAAGTATTCTCTCCTCTTCTTCCTGTATTTGCCTTCTTTTTCCCTTTTTCCTTTTCTTTTGTTTTTTTTTAATTAATTGAGAAGGATTGGTTATTGTCCTTTAATGAAAGTCTGATAGAATTTGTTGTGAATCCACTTGGGACTGTATTTCTATTAGCTTGAAAAATTTTAGAAAATATTGGTAGAGAAAATATCTAATGTATTGTAGGGATGCAATATATGGACTATAGGTAGGAAGGGTAGAATAGATGTTGCGCCATTTGGGAGGCAGATGGAGTTTGGGATAGAGTTGGACAAAGAATATTCTCTCAGAAAGGTGTGATAAGTTTGGCAAATGTTAACTGAGCACAGGTAACCAGCTACGTGATAGAATGTGGGTTAAAAATAATTGGGTTACTTTAAGTTATGATCAAGATAGAGAAGAGCCTAGCTATATGACTGAAATATTTGTAAATGTATTTGGAGCATGAGTCATTTCTGGTAGTATGGGCCTGGGAGGGAGAGCCAGACCTAACTTCTACAAATTGCACTCAAATTAAAACCCAAGAATATAGCGTGAAAAGGCCCACGTCAAAGGCCCATTGGCGGGATGTGTTGGAGAGTAGTCATGCTAGCTGGCCAAGAAGCATGGTATATTTAAAAAAGAAAAAGAGTAGATGAAGTGATGAAGACACAGTAGGTGTGATTTCTTCCTAGAGCAGCATGGCTAAAAGCACACTAGAGCATGCTCAGTCTGAAGCCATGCAGCCTAAAGCAGCTGCGAGCACAGAAGGCTGAAAAAGTCTGGTAAGGCATGGTGTATGGCAGAATCGGGAGTTCGGAACTATCTGAACAACTCAGGTTGGGGTAACACCACCACATGGTACAAAATAAAAAAAACTGATAAACTTAAAATTGGTAAGTTTTACTACTTTTGGAAGAAAGGGAAAAATGTTTTCTATTCAAGTTGGGGAGAATCACAGTGACACAGTGCATCTGGACACCATATGATCTTGCTTTGCTTATCAGCATACAAATGGCTGTTGTTTCCAATGATTACAGTTTTGTATGTCCTCTTGGAAAAGATCAGAAAAAGATAAACTTAGAGAAAAAAGAGACTAAGAAATTAGCTACTAGTTTAGAGACTATAAAACAGAGGTTGAAAAATCTTTAAATCAAAATAGGAAACTCTCAGATGAATCCAATTGGAACTTACACCAAAAAGTGTATTTACAGAGGAGAGGTTTCTGCTGGTGCTTAAGAAATTAGGAGAATAGCCCATAGAGTTACACTATATTGAGTTAGTAGTCTAGATTATGCTTATTGAGCTATCTGAACATCTATGGTTGGGTTAACAACATGACAAGCTATAAAATAAAATGCCACATACTGGATTGTGTGTTTCATTTTATAGAGTTTGGAGAACTGAGATATATACACATGTTGATACATCATACAGTTGATATATGTTCAGAGTTGCAATGGGCTTTTGTCTTGAATTCTGAGTGGGAGGATTCTAAGATTACACATTTGTTAGAGATAATACTGTCTTAAAAATGTATTTGCAAATTAAAGTTGTTGATGTTCAGTTATACATATCCATTAGAATACATTGTTTTAGACAACATGATATAAAACCTGCTAGAGATATATAGTCCTATATATCAAAACATAAAAAAGTTCTAGCAGGAACTTGAAAGAAGTACTCATAGAACAGAATAGGGTATGGTATCTCCCAAAGATGGTTTAAAATATGCCTTGTTGACTTTAAATATTTTTTTAGTCCAGAAAAATGTACCTTTTTAAAAATATTTTTATTTTCTATATTCCTTGTTTACATTCCAAATGATTTTCCCTTTCCCGGATCCCCCCTCCCCATATATCCCATAAACCTTCTTCTCTCCATCCATTCTCCAATCACCTCCCTCGTATTTTTCTCTGTCCTTATATTCCCCTCCAATGCTAAATCAATCCTTTCCAGGATCAGGACCTTCTCCATACTTCTTCATGGGAGTCATTTGTTATGCGATTTGTGCCTTGGGTATTCAGGGCTTCTGGGCTAATTAATATCCACTTATCAGAGATTGTATTCCATGTGTATTCTTTTGTGACTGGGTTACCTCACTTAGGATGATATTTTTCAGATCAAACCATTTGCCTAAAAATTTTGTGAATTAATTGTTTCTAATTGCTGAGTAGTATTCTATTGTGTAAATATACCACATTTTCTGTATCCATTCCTCCTTTGAGGGGTATCTGGGTTCTTTCCAGCTTCTGGCTATTATAAATAAGGCTGCTATGAACATAATGGAGCATGTGTCTTTATTGCAAGCCAGGGAATCCTTTGGGTATATGCCCAGGAGAGGTATAGCAGGGTCCTCCGGAGTGTCATGTCCAGTTTTCTGAGGAACCGCCAGACTGATTTCCCAGGGATGCAGGGATGGTTCAATATACGGAAATCCATAAATGCTATCCACTAAATAAACAAACTCAAAGAAAAAAATCATATGATCATCTCATTAGATGCAGAAAAAGCATTTGACAAAATTCAGCATCTTTTCATGCTAAAAGTCTTGGAAAGAACAGGAATTCAAGGCCCATACCTAAACATCGTTAAAGAAATATACAGCAAACTGGTAGCCAACATCAAACTAAATGGAGAGAAACTTGAAGCAATCCCACTAAAATCAGGGACTAGAAAAGGCTGTCCTCTCTCTCCATATCTTTTCAATATAGTACTTGAAGTTCTAGCTAGAGCAATTAGACAACATAAGGAGGTCAAGGGGATACAAATTGGAAAGGAAGAAATTAAATTATCACTATTTGCAGATGACATGATAGTCTACTTAAGTGACCCAAAAACCTCCACCAGAGAAATCCTACAGCTGATAAACAACTTCAGCAAAGTGGCTGGTTATAAAATCAACTCAAGCAAATCAGTTGCCTTCCTATACTCAAAGGATAAGCAGGCTGAGAAAGAAATTATGGAAATGACACCCTTCACAATAGCCACAAACAATATAAAAAATCTAGGTGTGACTTTAACCAAACAAGTGAAAGATCTATATGACAAGAACTTCAGGTCTCTGAAGAAGGAAATCGAAGAAGACCTCAGAAAATGGAAAAATTTGTCATGCTCGTGGATCAGCTGGATTAATATAGTTAAAATGGCCATCTTGCCAAAAGCAATCTACAGATTCAATGCAATCCCCATCAAAATCTCAACTCAGTTCTTCACAGAGTTAGAAAAAGCAATTCTCAAATTCATCTGGAATAACAAAAAAACCCAGGATAGCTAAAACTATTCTCAACAACAAAAGAAATTCTGGGGGAATCAGTATCCCTGACTTCAAGCAATACTACAGAGCAATAGTATTAAAAACTGCATGGTATTGGCACAGTGACAGACACGTGGACCAATGGAATTGAATTGAAGATCCAGAAATGAACCCACATACCTGTCTGTGGTCACTTGATCTTCGACAAAGGAGCCAAAAACATCCAGTGGAAAAATGATAGCCTTTTCAACAAATGGTGCTGCTTCAATTGGAGGTCAGCATGCAGAAGAATGCGAACTGATCCATTCTTATCTCCTTGTACTAAACTTCACTCCAAGTGGATCAAGGACCTCCATGTAAAACCAGACACACTCAAACTAATAGAAAAGAAACTGGGGAAAACCCTAGAGGACATGGGCACTGGGGAACAGTTCCTGAATAGATAACCAATAGCTTATGCTCTAAGATCAAGAACTGACAAATGGGACCTCATAAAATTACAAAGTTTCTGTAAGACAAAAGACACTGTTAAAAGGACAAAAAGGCAACCATCAATTGGGAAAGGATATTCACCAACCCTACATCTAATAGACGGATAATATCCAATATATACAAAGAACTCAAGAAGTTAGACCCCAGGAAACCAAATAACCCTATTAAAAATGGGGTACAGATCTAAACAAAGAATTTTCACCTGAAGAAATTCAGATGATCAAGAGGCACCTTAAGAAGTGCTCAACATCATTAGTCATTAGGGAAATGCAAATCAAAACAACCCTGAGATTTCACCTTACACCAGTCAGAATGGCTAAGGTCAAAAACTCAGGAGACAGCAGGTGTTGGCAAGGATGTGGAGAAAGAGGAAGATTCCTCCACTGCTGGTGGGGCTGTAAGATGGTACAACAACTTTAAATATTTTTAAAAGTCAATGAGACAAATAGTACAACTGCTAAGTTAAGATAGATTTTTGAAAAGACTCTTGAATTAGATCAGCATATACAAGTCATAATTCCAAAATGGAAAAAAATAGATATGTTATTTTGGGGAGGATATTTTGAATTTCTTTCAGCAGAAAAGAAAAAAACTACGGATTCCATCCAAACTGATAAAAATCAGATTTGACATGGAAAGACCGCCTGTAAATCTCAGCTACAAACAAGAATGTAGTCAAAAGGACAAAGATAGGTAATGTATATGCTACAACTTTATATATGGAATGTACATGGAACAACTTTATAACTGACTTGGAAATCTACATGTCTGCGGCCAAACATTCAGCTTACATGGATAATAAATCTTGTACACTATAGAGTTCTCACAACTTATTATTGCATGCCATCCTTTCATTTGGCATAGATGAAGATTTATATTGCAGTTGGTTATATAATCAAATGAACTTCTAAACATAGACAGTTGTCTTTCACCTGCTCAAACAAGGAGAAGAAATTCATCTTTACTTAATTGGTATGCACGGCATACTCCATAGAAATGTCTTTATATAACTACATATTGCTTGAAAAAGTTTGTATGCTGCAGAATGGAAAGCCAAGAAAGCAGTCCTAACAAGAGTCACCCTCAAGGATGCTAGAATACTCGATCCTGCCTCAGATGCCAATTCTCAGGAGACTCGCTTCCACAAGAACTTCAGAAACCTTCTGACCTGAGATGATTTCAATTCATTTAGCATTATAGTCTGACTGATTCAGTCAAGGCTTCATTTAAGCTTGAACTTTTATAGCACACAATGTCTAGACAAGAAATGCTACAGCTGGCTTTCTTAAGACAAAATTTTCCGAAATTTTTGGTTCCCCATAATGGAATTCTACAACCAAAATCAGAAGGAAGGAATTAGAAGAACACAGTTGTACAAGTCTCCTAAGTTGAGGTGGATGGTTTTTGTCATTTTTTTGAGTTACAGATACATTGTCATGTTAGAGGATAACATAATTTTTCACAAAAATTATGGACTTTGACATGGAGGAAATAAAATAGGTAGCATAGACTTGAGGATTTCTATCTTTCCTTTCCTTTCTCTATCCTACTTTGTTTCTTAGAAATGAAGATAGGGGTTGAGAAGAAAATGGGAGATATATAAGTAATAGAATAAAAGGAGAAATTAATGAATCTACTCTTTAATGCAGATCTATGCCTAATATTAAATAAGTTTATTTCTGTTTACATTAGTATAGATTGTTGTATGATGCAGGTTTAAGGTTTTCACTATCATAAATCCTTTCATATTGATACAAAATTTAAGGTTAATGTTGTTAAAAATAATGTATGCATGTTTCAAATCTTGTATAGGTAGTATGCCTATGCACTTCATTTAATACTACAATGATTTGTCCCAGTGCTTTTAATGGCTATTATTGTAAACTATTAGGTATGGTTAAGAAATACAGGTTAACAGTATGACAGTCTATCATGGTCACTTTAGTTTTATATCTAGATCATTACAAAAATATGCATCCAGGTTTGAACAGATAATAGGGTGCTGGAAACAGGCAGTTTATTTGTTCAGATGTGTTATAAATAGATAGATGGTCTTCTAAAACCTCACAGAATATGACATTTAAACATATATTTTTTTAAATTTTAATTCTTGTTTTACATTGAGACATGTCAACTCCAGGTAGTGCCTCATTTAAACTAGCCACTAGGCAAAGAAAATGTCCTAACTTCATCTGTAGATTAAAAGCTGTCCAGAAAAGACAAAAGGATACAGGGAAGTTGATTGTCAATCTCTTCCAATACAGACAAAGCAAGCCCTTTGTTGTTCCTGATTCACTAAAGGCCTGTCAGATATCCTGGGTCAGAAGGCAGAATTTGACACTCCAGTGTTTCAGAGAATATTTGGGACTGTCCAGGCAATCAGCTGTATCAATCATTTCTATAATTTCTTGGAAGCTGAGTCCCTGTACTTCTTGCCTACTCAGGTAACATTTATTGCTTCTCAGGTCTGTGTTGGGGTAGAAGATTAGATAGTCATGGTGTTAATATAAACTTGAGATATTTCAGATTTAACATGATTTAGTTCTAAAAATATGTTTTTAAGTTGCTAATACAAGCTAGGATAAAATTTGAGTTAAGTACAGGACTTTGAATACACCAAGATAGGACAGATAATAGAAAATTTTTCTTAATTGCCAAATACTATGAACTAGACATCATGATGAATATCATAAATTATAGTTTTTATAATTGTTCTTACTGTATTCAATTTATATTTGAGAAAAGAGCCTTTTATTTAACTAAAAAATGAACTGTAGAAAGATTATCTAATGTACTTCACATTTTAACTAAAAAAAAAAACAAAAAACAAACAAAAAAAAAACCAATTATGGCCTATAGGAAAGGTCAGAATAGAAAATGCGATATCTGGAAAGCAGAAAGAATTCTGAAACAGAGCCAGGCGGGACAAATTCTCCCAGGAAGATGGGAAAAGCAGGATATATGATACCTGGACACAGGTAAAAACCACTTTGCAGGATGTAGGTTAAAGTAATTGGGTTATTTTAAGTTATAATCTAGTCAGAGAAGAGCCTATTTACATAGCTGAAGTATTTGTAAATCAATTTTGAATCTGATTCTTATATCTGGGAGTAAGGGACTTGAAAGAAGAACTGGAGCTAACTTCTACAAATATTTATTTTGTATTTATGAATATTTTGCTTGCATATATGTATACCTTTGTGTATGCTTAGTATAATAAGAAGCTAGAAGAAGATGTTAGAGTCTCTTAAAACAGTGTTACAGATTATGTGAGCCAATATGTGGTATTGGACATAAAATCCAGATCCTCTGGAATAGCAGCAAACAATCTTTTAAGCTGGGCCATCTCACCAATCACAGTTATAATCTCTTTTTGGCTTAATTTTCCATATCTCAATGTGTATACTTTTTCAACTTTCTACTTCAATGATCTATAACTTTTGAAGACATCCCTATTAATTTCCAAATTTCTTTTGTGTTTGTTGTTATGGTTTGTGGTCTATGTCTAATTTTATTAATTTTAGCCCCTCTTTCTTTCATGTAATTTGACTAATGGTTTGCCAGTTTTCTGGAGTTTTGTTAGTTTGTTTATTTTTGTAAGAACATGTCATTAGATCCATTGTTTCTTTGTGGGCATTTTTGTTTTAATTTTATTAACTTCTGCTACTAAAAAAATACTATTTTCAGTTTGCTAAATTTGTTTGATTTCTTTTTCAAAACTTTTGGTATATATTATTAAGTTACATATATGCATTTGTACTATTATTTTTTCTAAATGTAAGCCCTTATAAATTTCTCACTTAGGAGAGTTTTTGGTTTATCCCACACATGTTGTTGCTTTGTGCTTCTATTGATTTCCAGAAATATTTTGATTTTATCTCCAATTTATCATCTAGCACTGTATTATTTACTCTGCATACATTTGCATAATTTCTAGACCTTTTATTCTTTATTCCTTTGTGGTTATCAAAAATGCATGAGGTCATTTACATTTTTGTATATTTATTATAATTTGTTTTGTTTCTCAATATGTGATCTATTTTAGAGAAATCTCAATGGGTTTCTAAATAAAATGGGTTTTCTCTATTGCTTGTATGGAATACTTGAGAATATGAGATATTAAATAACTTATTATTACTGAGTTTGGGTTAATTTTTGTCCTGAAGTATAATAGAATGCTTTTTATGTAAGTGGCTTGGTACAAATATGACTAGGATTATAGCATTTTCTTGGCTAATTTTTTCTATAAGCAGGGTGAACTGTCTTTCTTTATCTTCTGTCCTTTGATTTAAAATGTATTTTAGCAAATAGTCTTATTTTGATACATGATTTTTTTTCCTGATCCACTGCTTGTGGATCCACTGTTTTTTCCTGATCCACTGTTTCTTCTATCTTTTCATGGTAATGGTACATATTTTTAAAGCTAAAATTTATTTCCTGTAGATAATAAAGAGATGGGTTTTATTTATTAATCCATTCAAGTGACCTATATTATTTGATTAAATAATTAAGGTCACTAATAATATTTAATGTAGATATTGAATGATACATATTGATATTGCCATTTTCTGTGGTTTTTCTACTATTTGAGTTCTTAGTAGTGTTTTGTGCTTCTATGATTACAGCTATAGTTGGTTAATATTTGTAGTCATTTATTTATGCTTATGTATATCTTGTGTGAAGTATTGATTTTTGAAGCAATAATTGGTTAGATTATACTTCATTTTCCTTCAAATAAATTTGAAAAGCATTTTAGCTAATCTCATTTATCACCTTGAAAAGATATGGAATTACCTTGGCTATGAACTGAGAATGATTGTGGAGGGTTGTCATTACTGGGACAAGCCAGATGAAAAGTGTGTGGCAATAATTCCTGGAATAGAATCCTGAACAGTACCCAAATGATAAAGTGAGTTGAAAACAGGTATTAAGCACACCTGCTTTTTGACTCTGGATGCAATGTGACCAGACACTTCAAGATGCAGTTACTATAATATCTTTGCCATGAAAGTGTTTAATCTTTTCACTTTGGGCCCAAAATACAATGTTTTCCTAAGCTGCATTTTATCTATGTGAAATTCACAGGTAAATGAATGGAGATAGAATAATTCATCCTGAGTTAGTTAACTGAGCCCCTAAAAAGTGACTATGTTATATAGTACTTTACATGTGGAAGTTATTTTTATGTCTTTGATAGACATGCTGCAATCCATATGTCTACATATATTAGGTATAGAGTAAGACACTAGGCAGAAGGAAAGGATCTCCCAAGGAAGGAGAAATACAATTTATTGACATTAAGAGACAGAAGGCAGAAAGAGATGTGGGAAGACTAAATATAGAGAGTATGGGAAGTGGGAGATAATGGAGAGGATAAGAGGAGGAATAGAACAGTTAAGAATAAAAGCCATTTGAGGGATCATTTGGAAACTTACTACAGTTCAAGCTTCTTAAAACATTTATTGGTATTATTTATTTTTTCTAGAGCTTTGATGGATTCTGTAGAATTGCTACTATGGGATCATGCTAGTTACTTTATATAGGAACTTATTGATTTCCCTTTAGAAATGTCTTGATTGTGCTCCACAGACTTGAATATGCTGTGTATTCAATTTTATTCAATTCTAAAAATGTTCTAACTTCCTTCTTAATTTCTGTGTTGACCTATTTTTATTCAGTAATGAGTTGTTCAATTTCCATTAGTTTCCAAACTTCCTATGTTTCTGGTGCTAACACGCAGTTTTATTCCTTGGTGGCCAGATAGGACACAGGTTGTTATTTTAATTTTTCTGTCTAATCAGACTTACTTTGTATCTGAATATGTACTTGATTTTGGAGAAATATTTATAAGGTACTGAGAATAAGCTATGTTTGGGTGAAATGTTCTGTAAATATCTGATAGATCCATTTGTTTTGTGATGTTCTTTAATTCCAGCATATCTGTTTATTTTTTGTCTGGATGACATGACTATTGGTAAGAATAGAATACTGAAGTAACACACTCTCAGTATGTAAGGGTCAATTTGTGATGTAAGTGTAGTAGTGTTTATTTCATTAATTTGACTACCCTTGTGATTGGTATACAGATCTTAAGAACTGAAACATTCTCTGGGTGGATTTTGCCTTTGATGAATGGGTAGTGCGTTTCTTATGTCTTTTGAGTGGTTTTAAGTGTATTTTATGAAATAATAAAATGACTAGATCAACTATCCTTTTAGGTCCATTTGCTTGGAATTCTTTTCCCCATTTACCCTGAGATGATACCTCTCCTTTATCTTAAAGTGTATTTATTGGACTCAGTAGAAGGATTAATCCTGTTTTTGCATCCATTCTCTCTAAGTCTATTTATTTTTATTGGGGAATTGAGACCATTCATGTTGAGAGTTCTCAATGATCCATGCTTGCTGATTTCTGTTATTTTCTTGTGTAGTTCCCCTCCTTTTCCCATTTGCTGGTCTAGGATTAGTTATTTCTTATGTTTCCTTGGGTGGTGTTAACTTTATCAAGGTTGAATTTTTTTCCTCTATCACCTTCTATGAAGCTAAATTTATAGATTAAATTTACTTTTATTGTGTGGTACATTTCTTTCTGCCTCTATTGTGATGGATAATTTTGTGGGGCATAGTAGTCTGGAAAGGCATCTGTGTTCTCTCAGAGTTTGTACACAACCCATTCAATGCCTTCTGAATTTTAGAATCTTCATTGAAAATTCAGGCATGATTTTAATGGCTTTGCCTTTATATGTTGCTTGGTCATTTTCTGCTGCAGCTTTTAATTTTCTTTCTTTGTTCTCTGTGTTTATTGTTTTGATTATTATGTATCATAGGAACTTGTTTTTCTGTTGCTGTTTATTATGTCTTTTATATACTTATTGTACCTTGATAGGGACCTCTGTTATGTTATTGAAATTCTCTTCTATATTTTCATGGAAAATATTTTTAGTGTATTAACTCTTTTTTGTTTTGCTTTATCTTTGTTTGATTTTCATTTTTCTTCTTCTATTCCTATTATTTATAGATTTGGTCTTTTTCCTGTTATGTCCATTTTCCTGAATATTAGTGCCTGAAGTTTATTATTGAAGTATCCATTTTGCAGTATCTTCCATGTGTGAAATTTTGGTTCAACATCATAACATTGTCATCTCCAGTTATACCTCAGTTTGTGTTTTCTTTGGTGATTCTATTTCTTTGTCCAATTCTACTTTCATTTCAAGAATTGTTTTCATCATTCATTGCCATGATTGTATCTTCACATTATTCATTACTCATTATATCATCATTAATGACTGAACACATTCCTAATAATTATTTTGCAATCTTTGTCTTGTGTTGCACCTATATTTCATCTCTCAGGGACTAATGTTGTAGGATTACTGTGTTCTAAAGAGGTCACATTGCCTTGGCTATTATTGATATTGTTTTGTATGATGTAACTCTGTTCTAAAGAAGTCACATTGCCTTGGCTATTATTGTTATTGTTTTGCATGATGTATTGACATTACAGGTTGATATAACTGAGATGATTTCAGGTGTGGCATCATATGGAGACTGCATGCTCTAAGAAAGCCACACAAGTGGCCAGCAGTGCATGTAAGCTGCCCATCACAAAACTGCCTCACATTCTTACTCTCTCAGTGCTCCTGCACCCTATCTCCAGGACTGCCCCACTCCTAGTCACCATACCCCAGAGACTCCTCGCTCTATGAACAACCAGATAATCAATCAGAGTCCATTTACACCCTCTCCTAGTCACTCCTCTAACCCATCCCCCAACTAAGGTTGATTTTTCCCTGGTCTATCAGAGGTGAGGGTAACCATTAAAAGTTCAGACTCCAACTGGATAGGAAACACCACAGTCTCCCAGACACCACACAGATGGCTAGATGTCCAGTGTTCACAGGAGTTGAAGACCAACGGTTTAACCAGAGTTCACTGGAGCCAACAGAACTCCATTGCCAAGTAGAGACCTCTTGCTCAACCACAGCCCACAAAAACAAGAAGACGAGACAGAAAATTGATATCAAGCAACAAAATACCCGTATAACAAAAACAAACTTAGAATTTGGAACCTAGACATATAATCACCTCAACATAAATGCAGAGGCAATCTATAGTCAGAGCAATATCTTATCACCAGAACCCAGCTCCCTGACTACAAAAAGCTCTGAATATTCCAACACAGCAGAAACAAAGAAGACTGCATCATCAATTTTATGAATATGATTGAGGTTCTTATAGAGGAAATGAATAAGCTTCTAAAAGAAATCCAGGTAAACACAAATAATTAGAAGAAATAAATAAATGCCTTAAAGAAAGCAAAGAAAAAGCAAATATTTAAAGAAAATGGTTAAAATTATCCAAGACTAGAAAATGAAAGTAGAAATAATAAAACACACAGGTAATTCAAGAAAAGAATTTAGGCAAGCAAACAGGATAGACAATCATGGAAAATAGAATCTGTGTCATTTAAGATACAGTAGAAAAAAAATAGGTGGTGCTATCTGGTGTTGCCTTTTTAATCAGGGTTCCATGTTGTGCTTTCTCTTGGCCTGTCTGGATCACACATAAGGTTCCTATGTGTTATATCATAGGAATACTTCTGCTACCCAGCTATATATAGCCCTCAAATCATCTTTCAGCTCCCCCCTTCCCCTGTAAAGCTCTGCCTCATTCCTCAACAAATATCTTTTTCATGTTCCTTATTAACTTGTTTTGTTATTCATTGAGTTTGACCTTTATTGTCAATGGGTTTGGGGCTATCCATTAGAGTTTGGTGGGTTCAACAGTGGATTCACAAATGAAGACATTGGCTTCTCATCCATCAGACTCTGTCTTCAATGAGAAGTTAAGCAGGAATAGACATGGATCCTAAGTAATGCCCCACCAGCAAGGACTTTATAACTTGGTTGATATTGTTCCAATTCAGTGAATATTGATTGATCAGTGACAGATTCATGGATTTCATGGTTGCAATAGTTGTGCTTTGTGTAAAAAATGAAATTTTGCTGCATTTCATTCTATCATCTGGACTTTCCATTCTCCCTGTCCTTTCCTATAATGTTCCCATAGTGTTGTTGGTGTTAAACTGTCAACTATCTATAACTTATTTTCAGGATATTTAGAAGTATTGAGATTCCCTATTTACTATCATTTCTTGGGAAGAGTACCTAACTTCTCTTGTTAAATCTGAGAGTAGCTTTTGACTCAGAGTGTAAGCATAGATAATTGCAAGGCAGTTTGTGATTACATCAATTTGAAGACCAGGGTAAATTCGTTGCGTAGGTCTAAAACCTCCTCAGGCACAGGCTGTTAACCAGGCTCAATCCCTCCTATGAATCAAAGAATGCTGTGTTGTTCCATAAGAATTGTGTCACTACTTGCAAGAAGGCAATTCTTGGTCTTGTAGTTTATTCTACTCAGCTAGATAAAACCATTGATTCCTTTTCTCCCCACCTTCCACTACCATACATTCCCTGATGGCCTGAGGCACATACTAGAGACATATATTTATAGTCACACTACGTTTTATGAATAATCCCTGGAAAGTTATAAAATTCTTTCCAAAAATAATAATCATTTCCAAGAATAATAAACGTAATTCTTGAACCACTCAAAAATATATTGCCATCTTCAATATTTACAATATTATATATAATCAAATCAATAATATTTATTATTAAGAATGAAATATCACTATCATTAAGTACATATCACACACACGTATGTAAACAGACATATGAAATTTTGCTGAATAATTGTCAAATACTTAATATTATCTATGATTAGTCTTCTTTTTCTTTACCAGATATTCAAAATCACCTTAATATATTACATGATCTCAAATCATGAAGTTAAATATAAAATAAAAATAAAGCTGAAACCTGTATATTTGTTTATACAAATAATCTAGAAATATAAAAATATTTGACCATAAAGCTCATCACCTTACTACTGTGTCAGAATGTTAGAATTCTTTCTACTTTGAGAATCAAGCTTTCAAGTCCCTTAGCAGAGAAATAACTGTGCTTCATGAACTTCTAATTTGCTGGATATAACTTATTTAATTTTAAATCAGATATCAAATATCATAATCATAATTGTAAATCTTTCACAATGTATCTTTCATAATTGGCTAAATTCATGTTATTCTGACTGTGGATGCTAGTATTAAAATAAAATTTTCTTTAAATGTATCATTTATATTTTAATGGCCCAAATCTCAGTTTTTGGTCTGTACATGCCTCCACACATAATGCAATTATACTGTAGGGGCTGATCAAAAACATCAGAGGAAAATAGCAGCATTTACTTCGTATGGATTTGTGAAAGCGTTGTTTGCATTTTTAACTCTGGGACTTTGAATGTTTAGTTGCATGATTTCTTGAGCCCCAAAGTACCTATTTTATCCTTCTTACTTCCATGAAAAATTTAGAGCCATCTCACTGTGGGTAAACTCTATTTTCTTGATATACTAGATATTTTCATGTGTCTTTGGACCAATGAAAAGCAGAATATTTTCCCGTGTTCAAGGTAGAAAATAGATGTTAGATAGATAGACTAATAGGAAGTCAGGTGGGGACATAGATAAAAATGAATGGGATATTATCTATAAGATAGATAGATAGAGAGAGAGAGAGAGAGAGAGAGAGAGAGAGAGAAAGATCAAAAGATAGATGGTAGATAATAGATTGGTAGATAGTTAGATATTAGATTGATGATAGACAGATATTAGGTAGAGGAGAGAGAGAGAGAGAGAGATTAAAAGATAAGAAATTACAATAGTATTCAGTGTCTTTAAACCTCAGTGTGCTTCTGAACAGGCGATTCTGTACATTGAATTTGTTACACCATGTGATTCTTAAAAAAGCGTTTAACAAAATCTTAATTTACTTCAGTTTTCATTATCTACATTTCACCTGGCCCTACCACTCTATTTTACATTAGGGTGATGACCTAGAAATGCTTTTCTTTCTTTAATATACAATGGAGCTAAAACTCTTGAAGTGGAAATATGGGACTATATAATTTTCAATTAGCTCTTGGCAACATAAGATCTTACTAACACTAATTGGCAGAACCAATTGTAACATATTATTGTATATGCTGAAATGCTGAAATAGTATGGCGAATGAAAGGGAAACTTGGAAGCCTGAAGAACTAGGCTTCATGGAAACTGTAGCCCTCAGTGGGACAGAAAACTCTTTTATATAATCAGTTTATTTCCGAAACAGAAGCCAATAGGATTAATAATCTAAATCTTGACAGACCACTTACATTAACTACCATTTGTGATAACTTTCAAGCCTCTATGCTTCTTTAGGTATAGAGGAGCACAGAGGAGTAACATCACACTAAGGATTTTTACCCAAGATTGTTCTGTGAAAAAGAGCAGGACACCAGTCTTCTATGTTTCCACATGAACCCTGAATAGGTTAAATATTAAGATGTTTTACTACATAAAGTTTTCAATTAAAACATTTTAAATTATGTTCACATGTGATATCCCTTTCTTTGGGGGCTTCCAATTACACATTGAAATTTTAATGTTATTATTCACAAATCTCTAGTAGTAATTTTATAGTCTACAAGTATTTTGTTATTGTTCCCTATCCATCTTATAATTTCAACTAAATCAAGCAATGAAAATTTTATAGTGCATCGCTAATCGTGCACCAGACTGGAACTGTTCATACAAATTTCAAGCAATTATGAGGCTTTCTGGGAAACATTGGCAGCAAACAGGAGATAAAATGTTTGAGAGAGCAAGCCAGATGGGAAACATAGATAACAATCATCTCATGGAAATTTACTTTATTTTCCAACCCACAACAATGTTTTAAACTAACCTGGCCAAAGTGAAACATTTTTACATAGATAACTAATGTGGAGGTTTTGGTACGTAATAGCATTTCAATTGTGGGGAAAATATTCCAAAGACCCTATCATCAACCCTGTCATCTTCTATCTCTGAGATAGAAGTGATACATGACCTCAAATACGTTTTTAAATGAAAATTATATAAATTTATGTTTTGAAGCTAAAATGTGGCTCAAATTACCTGAAAGCTAGAGAATCACAAAGGTATGTGCAGTTGTACTCAAAATATTTTGACATGAAGAAAAATAATTTAACTGTTGGAGAATTCAAGGAGAAAACTATATTAAAAGTATATTACAGGTAATACCTATATTTTAATGTCCTATATGACTCACCAGTGGAGCTCCTAGCTTAATTATTAACATGGCCCCAAAGTTAGAAAGGTAGATTTATAGAGAGTCAAGGCAAACTCTGATGTCAAGTTTTCTATTTGAATGGGTTCCAACCTGGAAAATGCTTCTACAAATATCCTAACATGTGCACAGTTTTTCAAACCACAGAAAACAATGTTTTATTTAGTGTTCTGACTAGTTGCTTTCTGATCCTATTTTGACATCCCTTCTATCACCAATGGTCCCTTGATCGCTATTAATTTTATGTAACTAAATTCCATACTCCATACATTCTATATTAGATGTTCCATAGATCTTATATAACATAGTCTATATATTTTACACTATAAATATCAGACATAATATATCATATATACATCTTGTATCTCATATACCATAAGTTTTATTTTTTTTTGTTTTTCTCATTGTTTTTTTTTAATTTTTTTTATTATTCGATATAATTTATTTACATTTCAAATGATTTCCCCTTTTCTAGCCCCCCCACTCCCCGAAAGTCCCGCAAACCCCCTTCTCTTCCCCTGTCCTCCCACCCACCCCTTCCCACTTCCCCGTTCTGGTTTTGCTGAATACTGTTTCTCTGAGTCTTTCCAGAACCAGGGGCCACTCCTCCTTTCTTCTTGTACCTCATTTGATGTGTGGATTATGTTTTGGGTATTCCAGTTTTCTAGGTTAATATCCACTTATTAGTGAGTGCATACCATGATTCACCTTTTGAGTCTGGGTTACCTCACTTAGTATGATATTCTCTAGCTCCATCCATTTGCCTAAGAATTTCGTGAATTCATTGTTTCTAATGGCTGAATAGTACTCCATTGTGTAGATATACCACATTTTTTGCATCCACTCTTCTGTTGAGGGATACCTGGGTTCTTTCCAGCATCTGGCAATTACAAATAGGGCTGCTATGAACATAGTAGAACATGTATCCTTATTACATGGTGGGGAGTCTTCTGGGTATATGCCCAGGAGTGGTATAGCAGGATCTTCTGGAAGTAAGGTGCCCAGTTTTCGGAGGAACCGCCAGACTGATTTCCAGAGTGGTTGTACCAATTTGCAACCCCACCAGCAGTGGAGGAGTGTTCCTCTTTCTCCACACCCTCTCCAACACCTGCTGTCTCCTGAATTTTTAATCTTAGCCATTCTGACTGGTGTAAGATGAAATCTTAGGGTTGTTTTGATTTGCATTTCCCTAATGACTAATGAAGTTGAGCATTTTTTAAGATGCTTCTCCGCCATCCGAAGTTCTTCAGGTGAGAATTCTTTGTTTAACTCTGTACCCCATTTTTTAATAGGGTTGTTTGGTTTTCTGGAGTCTAACTTCTTGAGTTCTTTATATATATTGGATATTAGCCCTCTATCTGATGTAGGATTGGTGAAGATCTTTTCCCAATTTGTTGGTTGCCGATTTGTCCTCTTGATGGTGTCCTTTGCCTTACAGAAACTTTGTAATTTTATGAGGTCCCATTTGTCAATTCTTGCTCTTAGAGCATACGCTATTGGTGTTCTGTTCAGAAACTTTCTCCCTGTACCGATGTCCTCAATGGTCTTCCCCAGTTTTTTTTCTATTAGCTTCAGAGTGTCTGGCTTTATGTGGAGGTCCTTGATCCATTTGGATTTGAGCTTAGTACAAGGAGACAAGGATGGATCAATTCGCATTCTTCTGCATGCTGACCTCCAGTTGAACCAGCACCATTTGTTGAAAAGGCTATCTTTTTTCCATTGGATGTTTTCAGCCTCTTTGTCGAGGATCAAGTGGCCATAGGTGTGTGGGTTCATTTCTGGATCTTCAATCCTGTTCCATTGATCCTCCTGCCTGTCACTGTACCAATACCATGCAGTTTTTAACACTATTGCTCTGTAGTATTGCTTGAGGTCAGGGATACTGATTCCCCCAGATTTCCTTTTGTTGCTGAGAATAGTTTTAGCTATCCTGGGTTTTTTGTTGTTCCAGATGAATTTGATAATTGCTCTTTCTAACTCTGTGAAGAATTGAGTTGGGATTTTGATGGGTATTGCATTGAATCTGTATAGTGCTTTAGGCAAAATGGCCATTTTAACTATATTGATTCTGCCGATCCATGAGCATGGGAGGTTTTCCCATTTTTTGAGGTCTTCTTCCATTTCCTTCTTCAGAGTCTTGAAGTTCTTGTCATACAGATCTTTCACATGTTTGGTAAGAGTCACCCCAAGATACTTTATACTGTTTGTGGCTATTGTGAAGGGGGTCATTTCCCTAATTTCTTTCTCAGCCTGCTTATCCTTTGAGTATAGGAAGGCCACTGATTTGCTTGAGTTGATTTTATAACCTGCCACTTTGCTGAAGTTGTTTATCAGCTGTAGGAGCTCTCTAGTGGAGTTCTTTGGGTCACTTAGGTAGACGATCATGTCATCTGCAAATAATGATAGTTTGACTTCTTCCTTTCCAATTTGTATCCCTTTGACCTCCTTATGTTGTCGAATTGCCCGAGCTAGTACCTCAAGTACAATATTGAAAAGATAAGGAGAAAGGGGGCAGCCTTGTCTGGTCCCTGATTTCAGTGGGATTGCTTCAAGTTTCTCTCCATTTAGTTTGATGCTGGCTACCGGTTTGCTGTATATTGCTTTTACTATGTTTAGGTATGGGCCTTGAATTCCTGTTCTCTCCAAGACTTTAAGCATGAAGGGATGCTGAATTTTGTCAAATGCTTTTTCAGCATCCAATGAAATGACCATGTGGTTTTGTTCTTTGAGTTTGTTTATGTAGTGGATTGTATTGATGGATTTCCGTATATTGAACCAACCCTGCATTCCCGGGATAAAGCCTACTTGATCATGGTGGATGATCGTTTTGATGTGTTCTTGGATTCGGTTGGCAAGAATTTTATTGAGTATTTTTGCATCGATGTTCATAAGGGAAATTGGTCTGAAGTTCTCTTTCTTTGTTGGATCTTTGTGTGGCTTTGGTATCAGCGTAATTGTGGCTTCATAGAAGGAATTGGGTAGTGTTCCTTCTGTTTCTATTTTGTGGAATAGTTTGAAGAGTATTGGTGTTAACTCTTCTTTGAAGGTCTGGTAGAATTCTGCACTGAAGCCATCTGGTCCTGTGCTTTTTTTGGTTGGAAGACTTTCTATGACTCCTTCTATTTCTTTAGGCATTATGGGACTGTTTAGATGGTCTAGTTGGTCCTGATTTAATTTTGGTATTTGGTATCTGTCAAGGAAATTGTCCATTTCCTCCAGATTCTCCAGTTGTGTTGAGTATAGGCTCTTGTAGTAGGATCTGATGATTTTTTGGATTTCCTCAGTTTCCGTTGTTATATCTCCCTTTTCATTTCTAAGTTTGTTAATTTGGATACTTTCTCTGTGCCCTTTGGTCATTCTGGCTAAGGGTTTATCTATCTTGTTGATTTTCTCAAAGAACCAGCTCCTCGTATTGTTGATTTTTTGTATGGTTCTCTTTGTTTCTACTTGATTGATTTCGGCCCTGAGTTTGATGATTTCCTGCCTTCTACTCCTCCTGGGCGAAATAGCTTCTTTTTGTTCCAGGGCTTTCAGGTGTGTCATTAAGCTGGTAATGTATGCTCTCTCCATTTTCTTTTTGGAGGCACTCAGGGCTATGAGTTTTCCTCTTAGCACTGCTTTCATTGTGTCCCATAGATTTGGGTATGTTGTGTTTTCATTTTCATTGTGTTCTAAAAAGTCTTTAATTTCTTTCTTTATTTCTTCCTTGACCAAGGTATCATTGAGTAGAGTATTGTTCAGTTTCCACGTGTATGTGGGCTTTCTGTTGTTTCTGTTGCTATTGAAGACCACTTTTACTCCATAGTGATCAGATAGGAGGCATGGGATTAGTTCGATCTTCTTATATTTGTTGAGGTCTGTCTTGTGACCAATTATATGGTCGATTTTGGAGAAGGTACCATGAGGTGCTGAGAAAAAGGTATATTCTTTTGTTTTAGGATAGAATGTTCTATATATATCTGTTAAATCTAATTGGTCCAAAGCTTCAATTAGTTTCATTGTGTCCCTGTTTAGTTTCTGTTTTCCTGATCGGTCCATTGAGGAAAGTGCAGTGTTGAAGTCACCCACAATTATTGTGTTAGGTGCAATGTGTGCTTTTAGTTTTAATAAAGTTTCTTTTACAAAAGAGGGTGCCCTTGCATTTGGGGCATAGATGTTCAGGATTGACAGTTCTTCTTTTTGTATTTTTCCTTTGACCAGCAAGAAGTGTCCCTCAGGGTCTCTTTTGATGACTTTGGGTTGAAAGTCAATTTTATCTGATATTAAAATGGCTACTCCAGCTTGTTTCCTGAGACCATTTGCTTGTAAAATTGTCTTCCAGCCTTTTACTCTAAGGTAGTGTTTGTCTTTGACCCTGAGGTGTGTTTCCTGTAAGCAGCAAAATGTAGGGTCCTGTTTACGTATCCATTCAGTTAGTCTGTGTCTTTTTATTGGGGCATTAAGTCCATTGATGTTAAGAGATATTAAGGAATAGTGATTGTTACTTCCTATCATTTTTGACGTTATTTTTTAAATTTGAATGCTTAACTTCTTTTGGGTTTGATGAAAGGTTACTATCTTGCTTTTTCCAGGGTGAAGTTTCCCTCCTTGTATTGGTGTTGTCCTCCTATTATCCTTTTTAGGGCCGGGTTTGTGGATAGATATTGGGTAAACTTGGTTTTGTCATGAAATATCTTAGTTTCTCCATCTATGGTGATTGAGAGTTTTGCTGGATATAGTAGTTTTGGTTGGCATTTGTGTTCTCTTAGAGTCTGCATGAGATCTGCCCAGGACCTTCTAGCCTTCATAGTCTCAGGTGAAAAGTCTGCTGTGATTCTGATAGGTCTTCCTTTATATGTTACTTGGCCTTTTTCTCTTACTGCCTTTAGTATTCTTTCTTTGTTTAGAACATTTGGTGTTTTGATTATTATGTGACGGGAAGTATTTCTGTTCTGGTCCAGTCTGTTTGGAGTTCTGTAGGCTTCTTGTATATTCATGGGCATCTCTCTCTTTAGGTTAGGGAAGTTTTCTTCCATAATTTTATTGAAGATATTTGCTGGCCCTTTAAGTTGTAAATCTTCACTCTCATCTATGCCTATAATCCTTAGGTTTGGTCTTCTCATTGTGTCCTGGATTTCCTGGATATTTTGGGTTACAAGCTTTTTGCATTTTGCATTTTCTTTAACTGTTGAGTCCATGGTTTCTATGGAATCTTCAGCATCTGAGATTCTTTCTTCTATCTCTTGTATTCTGTTGTTGATATTTGTATCTCTGTCCCCTGATTTCTTCCCAAGGCTTTCTATCTCCAAAGTTGTCTCCCTTTGAGTTTTCTTAGTTGTTTCTACTTCTGATTTTAGATCCTGGATGGTTTTGCTTAGCTCCTTCACTTGCATGTTTGTGTTTTCCTGTAATTCTTTAAGAGATTTTTGTGTTTTCTCTTTCATGAACTCAGCCTGTTGACCAAAGTTCTCCTGTATTTCTTTAAGAGATTTTTGTGTTTCGTTTTTCATGACCTCAGCCTGTTGAGCAAAGTTCTCCTGTATTTCTTTAAGTGTTTTTTGCATTTCCTCCTTGTTGGCTTTTGTATTCTCCTGGATTTCTTTCAATGATTTTTGTGTTTCCCTTGCAAGGGCTTCTAACTTTTGATCCATTGTCTCCTGAATTTCTTTATGTATGACCTTCATGTGTTCCTGTACCAGCATCATGACCAGTGATTTTAAATCCAAATCTTGTTTTACTGGTGTGATGGGGTATCCAGGACATGTTGGTAGAGGAGAATTGGGTTCAGATGTTGCCATATTGCCTTGATTTCTGTTAGTGATGTTCCTGCGTTTGCCTTTTGCCATCTAGATCTCACTGGTGTTAGTTTATCTTGTCAGTGCTGGACTCACCAGTGCAAGCTGCCCCTTCCCAGTTGGCCTCTGGTGCACAGCTTACCTCCTGCACTGCTTGTAGACAGTGTGCTGCTGCCCAGGCTGTTCAGATCCCAAAGCAGGCACCCGAAGGCTCCCGCTGGGGCCTGCTGGATTCACTGGAGCACCCTGACTTCTCCCAGCTGGCCGCCCGGAAGCCCAGCTAGCCACTTGCAGGACTTGGAGATGTAATGCTGCCGCCCAGACTGATCTGGATCCGGAAGCGGAGAGAGTAGAGCTAAGGGCTTCTGCCTGAGGCCTTGCCCCAGATTGTGTCTGTGGAGCAGATGGAGCCCGTGTGCACTCCCAGGGAGTGCCGATGGTGTATGCTACTGTGACCTCCCCTGTGTTCCGCTCACTCCGCTGGGCAGCCGATCTGCCAACCGGGCTGTCGCACACAAGGTTAGCCTGGCCGCCCAGTCCCTGAGTCCAGGCAAAAGCCTGGGAGGCCAAGGTCTGAGCAAAGTTCCCCTACGGCTTTGACTGTTAATTGGGTTTGCCAGGTGACTAGGATGGCGGGCGTGTGCGCCCGCGCTCCCTGAAAGCGCCGGGAGAGTCTGCTTTGCTAACAATCACCTGGGCGGGTTGACTCACAGATGGCCCACCAAGCCGCCCAGTTCTTGGGGTCAGTCCTGTGCCTTTTGGGGCCTGGACCCCCGCTTTGTTAGCCTTAGGCTATGCCTGTTACAGGTCTGCCCGCCTGAGCTCTCTGTCGCCCTGCAGGCAAAATGGCGGCGGCGTGCTCGCAGGCCTGGGCAAAAAACCTCCTGGTTGGGTTGGCACCCAGATGGCCCCCCGACCCGCCCAGGGCCTGGGTGCAGGCCAACGCCCGTCGGGCTCAGACCACCGCGGTGTTGGCCTCGGATTATGTTTGTGTACCTCAGTCTGTCCGATTCCTGGAGTACGGAACCAAGATGGATGCTCCTCTCCTGACTGGTGGGAGGCCGAGTTCTGAAGTGGCCTCCGTGCAGGAAAGGCGCCGCACAACTGCAGCTGCTTGCTGTCCGACTGGTCAGCGAAGGTCAGTGGTCGTGGGCGCAGGGCCTAACTGGTCCCTGTGACGCCTTGGTTCCACTGCTGATGGCCCTTCAGCTGGAGCAGCCACTGCTGCCGCTGCTGCCGCTGCTGCCGCCGCCGCCGCCGCCCCATAAGTTTTATATTAAACATCTTCAACTTCTTTGATATATAAAAGCAAAATATTTTTTAATTGAATTATTGTTCTATACTTTCCTGTTCATTTTCAGTTTGCTTGGTCTTTTTTTTTTTTTTTTGATGTTGTTGAAGGACTGTAGACAAAGTGATAGCTCATGGAGAATAGCTCTTTATAGCAAATCAATTCTTCCTCCTTTGAGGAACAGTATAAAGGTCCTTACAATTTTGCTAAATGTATCATATTTATCTATATACCAAATAGAAGCATTGGAAATTATGTATCATATTTTTATAGGATTGAGATGTGATAGAGACATAATACGTGTTTGATCATGAGAGTCACGGACAAAGGAAAACTCAATTTTATTCACATAACAGATATCTTTAGTTACTGTTATATATAAAATAATGTGTTTTTGTTTTTTGTTTTATTTTTATTATTTTTTCCTCTTCTATATTATACCCCTACATCAATTTCTATTCCTCTTCTTTCTCCAACCATTTCCCCATCCATTCCTCTTCCATTCCATCTAGAAAAGGTTAGGTAGGCTTCACAGGAAAATCAACCAAACCAGGCATATCAAATTGCAGTAAGATTAGGAACTTCACTTCCTATTAAGGCTGTACAAAGCAATCCCTGGGAAGAAAAGGGTCCAACAAGTGGCAAAAGAATAAGAGACACCCTGTTATGACTGTTACAAGTCCCAAAAGAAGATCAAGCTACACAACCATAACATATAGGTAGAGGACCTTGGTCAGACCCATGCAGGCTCCTTGATTACTGAGTCAGTCTAGACAAGTCCCTATAGGCCTAGGTTAGTTGATTCTGTAGGTTTTCTTGTGGTGCATCTTCCCCCTCTAGTTCATGTAATACTTCCTCCTCCTTTTCCACAAAATTCCTTGAGCAATTATGTTTGGCTGTAAATAGATAGGAGAGAGTGAACAGTCTGATTTGAGTTTCTCTTGATGTTGGCTATTGGCTTGCTATAAACAGCCGTTTTTATGTTTAGATATGTTCGTTGCATCTCTAATTTCTCCAAAATTTTGCCACAGATTTTGTCAGAGACTTTTTCAGTATCTAAAGAAATAATCATGTGGGTTTGTTTGGTGGTTGGTTGATTTTGTGTGTGAGTGTGTGTGTGTGTGTGTGTGTGCACACACATGTACATGTGCACACATGCTATGAGTTTATATGGTGGATTACATTGGCAACTTTTCATATGGGGAACCACGAATGCATCTCTGGAATGAAGCCTACTGGATCATGGTGGATGATTTTTTCAAGTGTTCTTCAATTCAGTTTGTGAGTATTTTATGCGGTATTTTTACATCAGGGTTCATGAGCCTGTAATTCTCTTTCATTGTTGAATCCTTGTGTGGTGTGAACATCAGGGTGACTATAGCCTCATAAAATGAGTTTGGCAATGTTCCTTCTGGTTTTATTTTGCATCACATTTTTGGGTATGTTGTATATTGATTTTTATTGAGTTCTAGAAAGTCTTTAACTTCCTTCTCTATTTCTGCCTGGTCCCAGTGTCATTAGAAGAAAATTGTTCAGTTTTAATGAATTTGTAGGTTTTGTTTTTCTGTTGTTAAAATCCAGCTTTAATTCATAGTTGTTTGATAATATACAGATGATAATTTTAATATTCTTATATCATATGAGACTTGCTTTATTAATGTATGTGTCATCAGTTTTGGAAAAGGGTCTGCGAGATGTAGAGAAGGTGTTTTTGTGTTTAGTGAAATGCTCTGTCTGTAACTGTTAGGTCCATTTGAGTCATCTCATTTGTTAGCTGCACTATTTTTTCTGTTTAGTTTTTGTCTGGATGAACTGTCTTTGGGTAATAATCAGGTATGAAAGTCTCCCACTATTATTTTATGTAGTTTTATGCATTGTTTAAGATTTAATAATATTTCTTTTACAAATGTGCATATCCTTGGATTTAGGATATTAATATTCAGAATTGAGACATTATCATGATTAATTTTTCCTTTGATGAGTATGAACTATCCTTCCCTGTTTTTTTTTTTTGATTAATTTTGATTGGAAGTCGATTTTGTTAGATATCATAAGCTATACCTGCTTGATACTCGGATAATTTGCTTAAAAAATCTTTTTCTAAATGTTTACTCTAAGGTAGTGTCTATATTTGATACTGAAGTGTTCTTTTTTCTGCAGTAAAAGGATAGATCCTTTTGCTGCATCCATTCTCTTAGTCTGTATCTTTTTATTAGAGAATTGAGTCCATTGATTTTGGGACATATTAATGACCATTAATTTTAAATTCATGTTAGTTGTTGTTTTGTTATTATTATTATTGTTGTTGTTGTTGTATTATATATGTATGTGTGTTCTTCCATTTTCTGGGTTTTGCTAGGGTGAGATTATTTCCTGTATTGTCTTGGGTGTTGTTTACTTTTTTTTCTTGGAGATTTTCCTTTAGTACATTCTTAGGGCTTTGTTTGAGAATAGATATTGTGTTAATTTGATTTTTCATGGAAAAATCTTGGGTTTCTTTTTATCTATTGTTATTGAAAGTTTTTCTGGGTATGGTAGTCTGGGCTGGCGTTTACAGTCTTAAAGAGGGTCTTCCCTCTACAAAAGTGTCTTCCAAACCCTTGTGGAGAAATTAAATGTAATTCTAATAGGTTAATTGGCCCTTTTCCTTTGAAATTTTTGATATTCTTTCTTTGTTTTGTATCTTTAGTGTTTTGAGTATTATTAGTTGGTAGGTCTTTCTTTTCTGATCCATTCTTCTTGTGCGTTTATATACATGTCCTTAAGATTGGGAAAATTCAATGATTTTGCTGAAATTATTTTCTGGGCGTATGACCTGTAAATCTTCTCTTTTATTTAGGTTTGGTCTTTTTTTTTAGGTTTGCTCCCAGATCTTTGATGTTTTATGTCAGGCACATTTTTAGATTTAATATTATTTTTGACCATTGTACCAATATTTTTCTATGTATCATCTATGCCTGGGACTCTTTCTTCCATCTCTTGTACTCTGTTGGCGATGCTTACGTTTGTAGTTCCTGTTTGCTTGCCCAGCTTTTTTCATCTCTAGGATTTCATTCCCCTAGTTTGTGTTTTCTTTATTGCTTCTATTTTTTCAGTTCTCGAACATTTTTATTCATTTGTTTCACCTGTTTATGTGTTTTGTCTTTGCTTTCTTTAAGGGATATGTTTCTTCTGCCTTTTTATATTTTCCTGAATTTTTCTAAGCAATTTCATCAATTCCTTTCTAAGATCCTCCATTATGTTTATAAAGTTGGTTTCAAGGTTGTTTTCTTGTGTTTCAACTATGTTGGAATATGTTGAGGTTTTTGTTGTAGGATACCTGGGCTTTGGAGTTGCCATATTGCCCTGACTATTTTTGACTGTGTCCTTATACTGGCCTCTAGTCATCCTGATTTCAGATTAATATAGATTTAGGATCCAGTTTCTTAGTTCATTTTGTTAGATGGTTGTTTTTTCCTTGTTTATTTGATTTTTTTCATTTTGTTTTGATTTGGTTTCTGTTTTTGGTTTTGTTTGTTTATTTTGGTTTTTTGGTTTGATTGTTTGTTTGCTCCCCCCCCCCCTCTTTTTTGTCTTCTAGTTTCTGTCATCTTTATTTCTGATGGCAGGCATGAACTATATCCAAGTTTGGAATTAAACTTCTTGTAGTTAGGGAGACCTTTGATACACCAACAGATCTCTGTCTTTGGGACTGGCACGGCCTGCACTTATGAAGTGGGTATCTACTAGCAGTCTCACAGTAGTGGAAGTGTACCAACAATTTGATTCTTTTATCTCTGAACCAAGAGTATGGGAAAGTTCAGATGGCAGGTTCTTACCTGTTCTGGCTGGTGGGGCCTGTACCTGAGCAATATATATCTGAAGGACCAAATAGATAGACTCTTATACTTAGTGAATAAAAATGAGCTTGAGAAGAACCATTTCAAATTGTTTTGATAATATTTTTCTATGCCAGTAAGAATTATTAGAGGTAATATGTCAGACATGAATGTAGTAAATTTTTTGCCAAAATTATCCTGAATAATTATCAACCAAACCTAATAAAAGTTGATAAAATGATATTACTATCATTTTAAATTTAAAAATTAAGATATGGATTCATGAGACAATAAGTGCAAGATCACAGGCAATTTTAAGGCTGGTGTTGAGATCAAACCATAAGTGCTGACCTGAGCTTCTTTCTTTGTCATATGTTCCTGTCACAGTACTATCTCCCATGCTTACTCTAGCACAGAATGAATAGTTATAGTTTTTAAAATTGTTCAGTTTTTTTTTTTTAGTTTGTTGGTCAGTGAGTGACCCTGTGTTGACAAGTAGCTAGACACTGACAATAAGAGCACTGACTTTACTAAAAGACTTTTGCTAATAAATAATACATGCACATGAGCAGTCTCTAAACTGACCTATACGACTCCACTAAATTTGACAAACAGCAGCAAGCATCTCTATAAAAAGCCAGCTGGTGGTGGTGCACACCTGTAAATCCCAGCACTCTGGGAGGCAGATTTCTGAATATGAGGCCTGCCTGGTCTACAGAGTGAGTTCCAGGACAGCCAGGGCTATACAGAGAAACCCTGTATTGAAAAAAACAAATAAAAAACAAACAAACAAACAAACAAAAATCTCTATAAAAGATGGCAGTCATTTGATTTGATTAAGAAATTCATACAGTTGACACAAAGAGCAGATGCTTATTTTAGATACTACCCATAGAAATAATGACTTAAAATATTCCCCCCAAACAAAATCAATCAATATTATATTTATGTTCTTAGTTAAGGTGTCCAGAATTAATGTCACTCTTTAAAAGTATAAATAATAATTTATTTTACTTTAAAATTTTTAGTTAAAATATACTTATTAAAAATACTATGTTACTTTAGTCTCAAGTTCTTACACCCACTTTTTCTAGGATCTTTTTTTTTGATTATTCCATTCATTTACATATCAAATGTTATCCCACTTCCTGGTTACACCTCCACAAATCTCGCATCTCACATGCACCCTCTACCCCCTCCAATTTGCCTCTATGAAGTTGTTCCCCCACCGACCCACCCTCTCCTGTCCTACCACTCCAGCATCCCACTATGCTCAAGTATCAAACCTCCACAGGACCAAGGGCCTCCCACCCAATTGCTGTCAGGCAAGGCCATCCTCTGCTACATATGTATCAAGAGTCCTAGATCCCTCCCCATACACTCCATGGTTGGTAGTCTAGTCTCTGGGAATATTGGGTGGTCCAGCCAGCTGATGTTGTTTTTCCTCTCAAGTTGCAGTCATCCTCCAGTCCTCCTACTAGTTCCACCATGGGGTCCCTGAGTTCAGTCAGAGGGTTGGCTCCAAGCATCCACATCTACATTGGTCATTTGCTGTCTGGATTTCTTAAGGAACAGCCATACCAGGTTATGGTCAGCAAGTGCCTCTTGACTACATCAAAAGTGTAGGATTTGGTATCTGCAGACAGAATGGATCCCCAGTTGGGGCACTCTCCAAGTGGCCCTTCCATCAATTTCTGGTCCATTTTTTTAACCTTTTTTCTTCCTTTGGACAGGAATATTTCAAGGATGAAAGATAAGCATAGCCCCATCTCTCATCCTGGGGCTATGCCTATTTGCTGAAGGTGGTCTCTACAGATTCTATATCCCCCTTTTCTGTGCATTTCTGGATAAAGTTATCCCTGTTGGGTCTTGGGAACCTCAACTTTCCCTGGTGTCTGGCATCCTCCAATGGCTATCTTCAATTCCCCATCCCCCTGCTGCATAGTTTGATCCGATTTCCTGATCCTCTTACCACTCTCACATAAATTCTCCTCCAGTACCTGATATTCTCCCTTTATTTCCTCTTCCTCTTCCCACGTTTCCCTCTCACTTGACCTCCTGTGATGATCCTGTTCTACCCTCAAGGCAGGACTGAAGCATCCAAACCATGGTCTTCATTCATGCTAAGCACCAATATGGTCTGTGGGTTAAATCATGGACATTGTGAGCTTTTGGGCTAATATCCACTTATCAGTGAGTACATATCAAGTTTGTTATTTTGAGTCTGGGTTATCATACCCAGGATGATATTTTCTAGTTCCACCCATTTGCCTGCAAATTTCATTAAGTCATTATATTTAATTGCTAAGTAATAATCCTTTGTGTAAAGGTATCACATTTTCTGTATCCATTCTTCTGTTGAGGGGCATCTGGGTTGTTTCCAACTTCTGGCTATTATAATAAGGCTGCTATAAACATAAAGGAGCCTGTGTCCTTCGTTATATATTTGAACTTTTTGGGGAGTGTATGCTCAGTAATGGTATAGCTGGCTCTTCAAGTAGAACTAATTCCAGTTTTCTCAGGAATCACCATTTCCAAAGTGATTTTACCAGCTTGCAGTTCCACCAGCAATGGAAAAGTGTTCCTTTTTGGCCACTTCCTTGCCAACATCTGTTGCCAACTCCAATTTTCTTTATTTATATTTCATTTACATTTCAAATGTTATCACTTCCTGCCCCGAAACCCTGGGAGCTCTGGGAAGTCTAGTTGGTTGATATTGTTGTTCTTCCTATGGGGTTGCAAACCCCTTCAGCTCCTCAGTCCTTTCTTTAACTCCTCAGGTGGGGACCCTGTGTCACCTGCATTTTTAATCATAGCCATTCTGATTGTTATGGGGTGGAATTTGAGGGTTGTTTTGATTTGCATTTCCACGAAGATTAAGGGTATTGAATATTTCTTTAAGT
Source organism: Apodemus sylvaticus (assembly GCF_947179515.1). Taxonomy (NCBI): domain Eukaryota; kingdom Metazoa; phylum Chordata; class Mammalia; order Rodentia; family Muridae; genus Apodemus; species Apodemus sylvaticus. Next base: position 85,426,507 of record NC_067474.1, read on the forward strand.
GCTTTTCAGCCATTTTCGAATCCTCAGGTGACAATTGTCTGTTTAGCTCTGTACTCTACTTTTCATAGGGTTATTTGGTTCGCTGGAGTCTAATTTCTTGAATTCTTTGCATATTTTGGATATTAGCCCTCTATCAGATGTAGAGTTGGTAAATATTTTTTCCCAATCTTTGGGTTGCCATTTTGTCCATTTGACAGTGTCCTTTGTCTTACAGAAGCAAACGATTTAAGTTTAGAGATTTTGTGAGAAAGTTCCATAGCATTTTCTGGTCTTGACAATAGTGTTGGGGATTGGTAAATGTATATGGGATGAATCCCCCGGTGGGAAAGTCTCTGGGTGACATTTCCTTCAGTCTCTGCTACAGTTTGTCTCCATATTTGCTCCCATGAGTATTTTGTTCCCCTTTCTATGAAGGATAGAAGCACTCACACGTTGGTCTTTCTTCTTGGTCTTCATATGGTCTATCGATTGTATCATGGGATTATTAGGGTTAATATCTACTTGTCAGTGAATGCATGCCATTTGTGTTCATTTGTTATTGGGTTACCTCACTCAGAATGATATTTTCTAGTTCCATCCATTTGCCTAAGAACTTCACGAATTCACCATTTTTAATAGCTGACTCCATTATGTAAATGTACCACATTTTCTGTATCCCTTCCTCTGTTGAAGGATATCTAGGTTTTTTTCCAGCTTCTGGCTATTACATGTAAGGCTACTATGATCATAGTGGAGCAAGTGTCCTTGTTATATGTTGGAGAATATTTTTCTTGCTGAAGAGAGACATATAGCTGTCTCCTGAGAGGCCCTGCCAGAGCCTTACAAATACAGAGGAAGATGCTTGAAGCCAACCATTGGACTGAGTGCAGTGTCCCCAATGGAAGATGTAGAGAAAGGACTGAAGAAGCTGAAGGAGTTTGCAACCCCATAGAAAGAACAACAATATCTACCAACAAGAACCCCCCACAGCTCCCAGGGATTAAGCCACCAATGAAAGACTATACATGGCTCCAGCTACATACCTACATACCTGGCAGAGGGTGTCCTTGTCAGGCACTAATGGAAGGAGAGGTCCTTGTTCCTATGGAGGCTCGATAGATGCCCCAGTCTAGGGGAATCAAGAGCAGGGAGGTAAGAGTGGGTGGGTGGTTGAAGGAACACCCTTATAGAAGCAAGGGAGATGGGGAATGGAATAGAGGGTTTCCATGAGGGGGGTAAACAAGGAAAGGGGATAACATTTTAAATGTAAATAAAGAAATTATTCAATTAAAAACAAATTTAAAAAAAGATCAAGTCCCACAGAAAACAGAAGCTGTGAGAAGATCAGAGATACCTTTATAAGACACTATTATTTGTTATTTTCTGCATAAATTAAAACCCCTTACTTGCACTGTAAAATTCAGATATTTAGGACAAAAATTTAAAATGATGACTGCATCAAATTACATACACAAGTCTGAAGACAGTGTAATTGATCACTGTGTCTAGACAAGCTTCTGATTAAAATGAGTCACTCTGACTTTGTATTGCAAAGGCCCACATCATTGTTTTTCTTCACAGGGCATAAGTAAATACTATTAGACCTATGAGATAATACTTAACAAGCACATTTGTTACTTGACATTTATGCAACCATATGTATTCCTAACAATTTATAGTATTGGCTTAGTGCCCTTAACATCTATTAATAGTGACAACTGCAGTATGAGGATGGAATGCCTCATCCCATTGATTCAGAAACTAGAGAGAAAATACAGATATTTGTCAAACTACAAGAAGAAGAACTCATAGGACAGACATCTATAGGGATAACAGAGTGAGAGGAAGTTGTGCTGACTGTACACACAAGCAGAGAGAGGTGTCATCATTGTTAACTTGGAGATTTGGAGAATAGAGATAAGAACAGAATGCTAACTCTGAAACATGGACTAATAGTAAGAAAAGAGTTTTAGGTATGTTCTTATTTCAAGATTTCCCTTTATATTAAGAACTCTGTAGCTCTTAAATCCTGTGTAGCTTAATCAAATGCACCCTATCTCTGCCCTGAAATATGATAGGAAAAGTGAGCAGCCGACTAGTACAGACATATGGATTGTATTTGGGGAATAAAACAAAAAAGGATTAGATATATGCTTTGTGTTTTTACAAAGAACTTAAATGTTTTCTGGTAATTGTAACACAAACGAACTGAAAATTGCCAAGGTCAACCATGGGTTTGGACACATGAATGATAACTAAGAAAGAAGAAAAACAAGAAGAAGAAAAAGGAGCAGGAAGAAAAAGAGGAAGCTGTGGCAAACAAGTAATAAAATTAATTTTTAATGATATGTATAAAAATCATATAAAATAATTCTAATATGGCAGCATTTTATTGCTAGTGACTGTTTTATTTTTAATTATTTGATTGGATTATTTCATAGAGATGTGCATGGAATGTTTATACAGAAGTAGAATATTAGCTGTTGGGTAAAAATTTTTTATGATTCTTCTAGACAGTTTAAATATGGGATGAGACTATGTACATGGCTTGTTAATAAAGGATGACAGTATTTTGTATCAACTCTTCTGAAATACAAGCACAGTTAGAATATCAAATTAATATAAACAGCTGAAAATGGACTTACTCCAACATGAAATGCGATACAAAAATAATGTAATATCCCATAAAAGCATGTCTGTCTCTATGAATTTTATGGTCTTAGTAGTGTTTTGAAAGGAGGGGTAGCACCCTGTGTCTCTACTAATATCTGTGTCATGATTGTTCAGATTACTATAAACCAGGCATATACCTGCAGAAGGGACCTATGAAGCTTTTATTATCCTTCTGCATATAGGAACTTATCTATATTTTAATATTCAAAATAAGAATTTGTAAATATTATTAGCTGAAAGAAAAACTATTTGACCTAATATTTTATGAAAGTATGTTTAATATTTCAATTCATTTTTGATGATGTAATATATCATTATCATATTCCTACTCTTTCTCTAATTTCTCCCAGATGCTTCCTTCACCCAAATGACACAACTTTTTATTCTTTCTCTCTTGTAAATGAAAACCAAACCTAAGATAATACAAAATGAAAAAGTGCCCAGAACATGGAGTTTGATATTTTTGTTATCTAGTGAAATATATAATATCAGCCCATTGAATAAAACTTTCTTCTCGAAGCAGCTATTATTTGTGACTAACTCCTTGCCTACTGGTATAGTTATATATCCATTTCTGCTCCACCATTCTTTGACCATCTGGAGCTAGAGCAGGTATTGTGTATGCTCATATGAATTCATATATGAATGTACACATGAAAGCATTTTTCTTGGAGTCATCTAACATGTCTGGTTCTTACAATTTCTCTCCTCTTTCACATAGATCCATGAGGTGAAGGATCAGGGGTAGGTATAAAACATACACTTCAGATAGTGGTGTTGATCTCCCTTTTTAATCTATTCATGAAATCTGCTGTTAGTTTATTACAAAATTTAATGCTACCTATGCATGCTTTTTATACACTCAGAATTAGTTGGAATTTTTAAAAACAAAAACAAATAAACAAACACAAAACATATTTTTTCCATTTTATACTAACTTCCAGAAAGCTCAGAATTGTAATACTGAAGTCTTTGTCTTAAGCTTTATCAGAGGTCTCCTACCTTTTTATCTACATTATTTCATATTAAAAAGGCACTATTACTGTAAGACTATTTGCCAAGTTTTTTTTTAAGTCTTTCTGGATTGGAAGCAGTCCAACTGATGCTTTGCTTGCACATTTGACTTTACCTATTTTACCAATCTGGCTCATTATATAACATTAATGCTCAGTATTTTATTGCCTGCTCCTGAGCTTGCCATAGGTCTATGTCCCCAAAACAGGTATGTGAATAATTTTCATAAAATATTTTGAAATTGATTTTCTCTCTGAAAGTTAGCATGCCTTCTGAGATAGATGATCTTGGTTGTCAAGATGACACATTTGAGGAAAACAAAGCACAATTGAAGAATTTGCTCCACCAGTTTGGCCTGTAGGCACATCTTGGAAACATTTATTGGTTGTTAGTTGATACACAAGGGCCCAGCCCAATATGGTCCATCTTTAGAGCATAGGCCTGTGGTTGATTGTAAGGTGGAAAGCAAGCCAGTAAACAGTTTGTCTGTGGTATCTGCCTTCAGGTTCCTGCCTTGAGTACTTGTTCTTGGCTTCTCTCAGGCTTGTAGATTTTTGGAAGAAGGAACAGGCATAAAGCCCCAGCCTACAATTCCAGCTTCCTGCAAGCACACAGAACTTTTATTTTTCTCCAGCTCTTTTAGCTGTCCGGTGGCAGCAGTGTCTCTTGCAACTTACAATCTTGAGAACTGAATAGAGCTGCAATTTCTCAAGTTCTGTTTTGTTTTGTTTGTCAGTTAGTTTGTTTCTTACTATGTATTCATTTGAGTTTCTAAATCAGCCATTTCAGAGTGTCACCTCCATTTGATACCTAGCTAGCTTTGGAAGCCACTGGCCAAGAAAACAGGTTTCCTCTGGAAATCAGCACACTTATAGTGTAAAACAGTGTGCCACAATTAAAATAAACATCAAAATCAGAAATATACCACGTAGGTCTGTTCTTACCTCCTCATTATGATGTGAACTGGGTTACAGTGGTCACCCAAGGGATCACTGGAGCTAGAACACTTTATAGTTGCCAATATATTAATTTATGCCATGTTGCTGCTACATCAATGAGTTATTCATTCATGAACACTTCACTGATCTCCTTCCCTTGCCTGAGTCATGCCTTCAGCTGAGCTCCATGCAATTGGGATTACATGTTAAAATGCAGTATGTCCAACTAAATTTGAATTTCATGTGGTTTAAAAATAAAATCTTTTTATTCTATATACAACACATTGCAAAAGATGTAACCTATACTCAAAATATTTCCTCATTTCAAATGATAACAGAATGTCAGTATTTTGTTTGCTCAGTCTCTGAACCCTGCTTAAGACTTCCTTCCAAGTATTCTGCTTACATTCATATCCTTGCCTAAGGTCTGCTTCTGGTGATTCTAAACTAAGAATATCAGTAGCTACCCAGAAGGGACTGACTTTGAAGAAAGACTCAGAAAACAAACTTCAGAAGCAGAATCTTACTGCAGCATCCAAATAAGAATGAAATTATAGAGGGATATTACTCTACTTCTGGCTGCATAGTAAATACCTGAAAAAAGTCTACAAAGCCAGTCTCATTTTCCTCTCGTTTTCCCCTCACAAAATTCCAGCACATTTTCCTCATTTGTACGAGCTATCACCCCATCAGAAAAACACCTGTTATCCAATCACCTTTATTAAACTTGATGCCAAGAATCATTAGTAGAGATATGCTGTAATAATATACTATTCATTCTGTCACCAAATGCCTCAAATGCCCACAGTGGAAAGTTTTCTGTGCTTCACAGAACAATGTTGCTAGGTTTGAAAAGGGAGGCTATATATCAGATTTTACTTGACCTACCATCTCATTCATTTCAATACATCAGTACCAGGTGTCACAAATTCATTATTGTTAATAAAGTTCAAAAGTATTCACTTTCTTTGTTATAATTTTCTTTCTTTCTTTCTTTCTTTCTTTCTTTCTTTCTTTCTTTCTTTCTTTCTTTCTTTCTCTCTCTCTCTTTCTTTCTTTCTTTCTCCTTTTTATTTATTTATTTGTTTGTTTTTTCTTTGTTTGTTTGTTTAGTACTGTGTGTTTGGGCATGAAGATGCCATACAACACAAGTGGATGATGGAGGAAATTTTCTGGGAGTCTTTTGTTTCTATCATGTTGATCTTGGGAAATAAATATAGGTCATCAAATTTGTCAGCAAACACCTTTAGCTGCTGACACACATTGCCTATCAAAAATTATCATGTTTTTAAGGAGTTTACTTAAATTTTCAGTATTTTCTTTTTTTCCACATCACTCTGTAAACACAAGTAGAAAATCTGTGGGAAAAATACAGTATCAACCTACCCAATAAAATTATCAATACTTTCTAGGGTGCTTGTTAAACTCAGAATTCTCAATTATGATTCTTATTTCTTTATTTACTCTAAATCTTGTTGGTAGTATGGTTTTATAGTTTACTGGATGGGAAAATAAGCCTTTAGAGCATGTACATCCTGTTATCTAGATGTTCCATACTAGAAGTACAACTTGTCCATAACTGCCTCGTATAGAATGAATGTAGTAGTTTGGCATCAATGGGAGGCTGTGCTCCACTACAGAGTAAAACTCTATTAAGTATGAGACAAAACTGCTAGCTTATGGACCTGTAAACTCCTTTGAGTATTGATGATTTCATTAGCAATGCCCACTTAAGTATTCATGTGGTTGTTACTTTAATGTGATTCCTATCAGTAGATACTGCCACCCTGTGGTGGCATCTGAAGACCTGAATGTATCCAGGAAAATGCTGGTGAAGTTTGCTTTGAAGGAAAGAATTCTCACCTTCATTACAATTACAACTTCCTTTACATTTCCATCTGGGATTCTGTGACATCAAATTATCACTTAAGCATCAAATAAATGATCCTTTGAGTCAAAATACTCAGCCTCATCTTGATTAAGCAAATTTGGTCTATTCTCAACACTGAAATGAAATCTGCAAGTACTGGCAAACTGAGATAGTAGATATCAGGGAGTGAAAGTGTCTGTTGTTAAACGTCTTTTCTGCAGTGAATACAAAACCGAACAGAGACTAGAGCTAGGTAACATCTTGCCAATAAGTCATTCTCCAAAAATGAAGACTTAGATTCAACCATAAAGAAGAACCTGACCCCAAAAAAAAGTTATTTTTTTAATCAGGGGCTTTTTGTGACTTTGCAAGTGTCACTATTTTGAAATCTCACAAAACGGAATCTGCAACAGTTTGGGAAAAATAATTTTCTGACAACTCTTTCTTTATCCTTTAACATCACTATCTTCATTTCTTTGGATGCCATAGTTCTGACTGCCATTCAGTGCTTTTAATGTAATAAAACCTTCATAAAAATACCCATGTGGGTATAAAAAATATCTGGAAAGCCATACACAGATGTTCTGACTCACCTTATTCCAAACCTAGTATTACTCTAATAATAAAAATCAGACTCACAATCATAGGTTTAGTTAACTTCCTAAACAAACAAAAAGTATACATAATTACATACATATATACAAACATACAAACAAACATACAGACATACAAATATACAAACATACAAACAAACACAGGCCACAAATGTTTCCAAATATGCAACTCAAGACATGGGAAACTTCATATAATTCTATTTTCACCATCTCTTATTCTTAATTGGTCTTATTGTTTTTTTTTTTTTTTTTTTTTTTACTAAATTCATGACTTATTTTATGAGCTATCACAGAAGCAAAGCATCTCCTTAAGTGATAGAAAGTCTTTCACCTATTTAGCCTCCTGTAATTTAGTTTGATTAATTTTATCCCACTGTTAAAAATGTGTAACTTATATAGCATTTAGTGTTCAGTCTGTGCTTAGCTGAAATAAGAAGAGATTGGTGAAAGAGTGAAAACTTCAGGCAATGTAAGAATTTATCATTCTATGAGGTAAGCTAGTTGGTAGCTTGTAGAATTCAACAATCCACTACTTACATGAAATTTTATTCTATTACTTAAAGTTAGCATATAAACTAATGGGTTTGTCATACTATACTCATACATATATATAAACTACCATTCATGATCAGAAACTGATTTTATCTCTGGAAACTTACCCCTGTACAGTGCTTGTAAAGGTGGAAGCTCCACAGTGCTAATGTCTTTGGACTACACCTCTGAACCCTTCATTTTGCATTTTCCTAAAAGTTTGGAAAGAATTACATTGAATAAAAATATTCACTAACATTTCCCCAGATCTATCTGATTCTCATGCAAACAACTTATTACTCCTTGGAAAACTCCTGAGAGAACTCTCAGAGCCACCTGCCAGTGTGTCATCTTCCCCAACGCATTGGCACAAGGTCCACGTAGTCTGGGGACCTTCACAATTGAGCGAATTCCAGATAAAGTTACTGATTGATGAAAGCTTTCATCAGCTTTTGCAGCCATTGCCGACCAAAATTCCTCAGGGTCCATGTGATTTGTTTTCATTTACAAAGGTGCAGAGGCTTTGAATTTAAAAATGGAATGTTTTCTTCTTGTGCCAAATGCAAACAACTTAACATCCACTTCCCATCTAGTGATTTTACTAGTTCAAAAGAGTTTTTTTGAATCTTATCTGTATTATATTTCCTGCTGATTGGCAGTGCCTAGTGCTTCAGCTGCAAAGCCATAACTGTGCTGGCTCCAATCTTAACAGGAAATAAATAACAAAGAAAACCAGGAAATAAATGGAATGAGTGTTTACAGAGTGGTGAAAACTATACTTCTTCTTGCAGAGCTGGTGCTGCCATGTTGATTTATGCCTGGGAAGTCTTTCATGCAAACACACAACAAAAGCTTCCGATTATTTTGTCAACTACAGAAGTAGTTCCCCCAATCTCTGAATTTCCTCTCTACTGTTTTGTGTGCATCCACATTGTTTGTTGCTCAGATTTTCTTGAGCCTTGGAGGAGGTTTGGTTGGATAAAGCAATTTGTTACAAAATGAAAATGTCCTGAGAATCCATAGAGCATGTTTTCAAGGCCAGAGAAAAGAATTTAGGGAGACCACAGGAGCTCAGAAGCACTTTGAAGATTCCATGACAATTTATAATGTGTTAACAGAAAGAAATGCATTTGGTATCTACTATTTAAACTTCATAAGTCTCTTCAACACATTAAAGAGCTATAGGTGATTAGAAAAAAGAGCAGCTTTCTAGACACTTATTGGTATCATATTTATAAAAACTTACCCTGCCCTAACATCACACTTTAAACAGAATGATAGTTTTTAATAGTCTTGGATTCCATTATAACAAGAAGCAAGACATAGAATATTTTTCTTTTTAACTAAAATATAAAATACCTTAGATGATGCACAATGTATACTAAAGGTCTTCTTTAACTGCCCTTCCTTGTTGGCTCCCTGTGCTCTACCCTTCCTCACCATAATCTCTTATATTCCCCACATTCAACTCCTCCTCTAGTTATGTACTCTAAAGCTTCTGTTTAACTGGGTTGGTCAAAATTATAGGGGCTATCTTCCTTATTCCTTACTAAGTACCCTGGCTGATGGCAACAGTACCATGACTAGTCAATTGATCTCTAATTGTTGGATGCTTTTTATAGACAAAATATAGTAATGAGATTTCAGTATTATTAAATGACAGCAGTATATAGAGGTTATTTATGCAAGATATGTACAGCAGAATTAAGTGATATATGTCAGGCTAAGAAAGAAGGCACTATGTGTTCTTTCTCATACCTTCTAATTTTTATTATATATAAAGTTTATTATGTGTGTATTATGTGTGAATGAATGCATATACAACATGGGGGGTGGGGCAGAAAGAGCCCATGAGAAGGAGTAAAATAGGTTTATGGGATCAGAGACGGAAGTGGGAAAGGAAGGTAGTTAATCACACATGATATGAAAGTGGAAGCAGGAGTCTTGGAGTGAAAGGCTTGCTGTGAATAGTGAGCAGGAAGATGCAGACAATAAGAGTAGAGAGTGTTACACTAAATGTCTTAAGGTAATCATTGCTGTGATGAAATACCAGGAGCTATATTAACTTTGGGAGGAAAGGGTTCAATTTATTTAATAAGGGTTTATTAGTTTCATATAAGTTCATCATCAAGCGCAGTCAGGGTAGGAATTTACACAGGGCAGAAACCTGGAGGCAGGAGGCAGAGACCGTGGAGGAGTGTTGTCTATTGGCTTGCTCCTTATGGCTTGATCAACCAGTTTTCTTATAGAACCCAGGGCTATCAGCTCACAGGTGGCCCTACCCAGAATGGGTTGAGCCCTCCATCATCATTAATCACTAATTATAAAAATGGTCAATAGGCCTGACTGCAAGCTCATTTTATGAAGGGATGTCTCAACTTATGAACTTCCTCTTTGCAGATGATTATATCTTGTGTGAAGTTGACATAAAACTACCCAGCACACAAAACTAAGGATATAGGAAAAGGTTATAATGAAATATGGTAAACTAACTTAGAAAAAAAATGAAATAAATTAAAGCAGTTTTAAGGAATGTACTCTGCATAAGAGACAGAGCCAGTCCCAGAAGCCTTACCACTAGTAAAGGAAATACAGTACCAGAGGTGAACTATGCTCTCAGAGTCCCCAGCAGCAAACTAATTCCATTGATCTTGACTGCCTACCAACAGTATATAGTTGCTGGAGACACCAATTCTTTGATTAGAGAACATAGATGGATGAACAAGAAACTGGTTGGAATGTTCTTCCATGTCAGCTCCCTCTCCTACTGCTTTACAGGGAGGGTTATTCCACTCTCCTATCCCTAGACAGGTAAGCCCAAGAAGAAGGTGGCTGAATGTGAGCCTGGGCGCAAGTCCTAAGCATCGTTCTCACGTGTATTATGCTTCTGTTTTGGCCTTGCCCTTCCTTGATGGTGGGCTGTAAATTATTATGATAATGATTACATAATCATTTATGTAATCATAAATTAAAATAAGCAAACAAACAAAACAAAACAAACAAAAAATAAGTAAAAAATAAAACCAATTAGTCATGATCTTACTACAGCACTGGAAAAAAGATAATGAGATAATGCTCACAGTTGCTCTGAACCCTGTGTGCCCTCTCCAGTCTTGACGAGTCAGAAATTTCCTTGCTGAATTTGTATTAATTTTGTATTTTGGTTTATATTGCTGATTTTCTCTTTTAGTTTGCTTATTTTCTTATTTATTTTGCTTTGGACTAATTTTCTCTTTCATATCTTCTTTTAAAAATCATTGATAATATTTAGTTATAAACTAAAATTTTATTAGTAAAATAATCTTTATTCTAACTTTTTGCTATTTCAGCCTATTTAATATTCAGTGAGGAATTATGATTTTTTTGAGGATTTATGTTGCTTTTACATGTCTCTTTTGTTTCTTTGTTATAAATGGTTTCTAGGTTAATTTTTCAAAAATTAGCCTAGATCCTTAGTGAGCATCTTATTTTGAAGGAATCATTTCCCAGTAACACACAGAGATGCACTGGAACAACAGCTTCATACTATATAAGTCATATAAACAGACTTAAAATTGATAAAATTTTAATGGAATAAAACAGAAAATGACCAAATTAGTGTACAGAATGCTGTGAGGCTGCAAATTACCTAGGGTAAATAGAAATACAGTACGTGAATGAGATAAAGTAAGAAGGTTAGTGGGATTGTTATAAATAAGAGAAACACATCAGCACAAAAGAAAAAAATATTCCCCATGATGATGATTTATGAGAATAAAATTAGATATTTACAAAAGAAAATAAAAATACAATAAACTCTCAAGTCAAAATACTTCAGAAAAGTACAGTAGCAACAAATACTGAAAAGTAAAGGAGAAAAAGAAGCAAAAGAAAAGTTGTTCAGTAATAGAATATACATACACAGATGTCTGTACATTGAGAAATACAAACTAAAATCATTGAGATTTGTTAGCATGATAAAGTACATATGCCACAATAAAGCACAGTAAAAGGTGGACCAAGGCAAAAGAAGACAAATTTCTGACTCCTCAAGACTGGAAAAGGCACACAGGGTTCAGAGCAACTGTGAGCATTATCTTGATTATAATTTATGCTGACAATGGGTTTATCTTGGACAATTATTTAGTGTCCTCAGTACTGTTTCTGTTCTATAAGCTTCCCTTCTTCATGTCATAGGTGACTGTTAAAACTGTTTGATGGTGCAGTCTGTGGGATAGGTAGGTACTCCTACTGTTCAGAGACATTCTACAGCATAAGGCCTGTTTCTAGTGACACTGAGAGTCAGGTAGGTAATCACAGCACTGCTATTTGTTCAAGGAGAGAACCTGTCTTCCTTCTTTATCATATGCTAAATATTGATCACATTGTTAGAGAGAACTAAGTTCTTCCCTGGCCCTGGACATTAGACCAGTTTCTTAGTAATGGAATTCCAGGGCATTTCTAAACAACTTCCAGGTAGTCAACAAATCTCTATTTTATCAACAAATTACATTTGAAACATCAACACAGACTTACTTGGTAAAAAAGGAAAAAATGGTCACTGAAGGATCCATTGTCCCCTAATTTACCCACACTTGAAGATTTTAGCCTACACTTCTATGAGAAGGGCATACCCCTCCCCCAAAGATACTTCTTAGGAATGCCTGCCTCTCTTTAACATTTTTGTTTAAGCTTATCTTGAAATATCTTTCATAACACTTCCAATTTTGTTGTACTGGGAAAAAATAGGATAACTTCTGTAAGTTACTTATATAATTGAAAGAATATCAATTTAGTAAATTTATTTAATAAATAAAGCACTAGTTTACTTATGATTTTGCTACTGTGGACACTTCACTGAAGGCTACAGAATGCAAGTGGATAGTTCTTTCAAATTCAGAATGCCTTCTGTTGACCACCCATGCCCTGAAAACAGTAATAGTGCTGATTTTCTGATTATTTACATAAGAACTGATTTCTTCCTTACTTCCTGAGTGTTTCAGGTAGGAGAATTCAAAGCACTCAATTTTTAATATTTTCAATGTCAAAGTAACTTGGAAGATAAACTATTGTGTCACATTTTTGCCAGTAGACAGTCAAAAAACCTTCTTATATTCTTTAAAAGTACATATATGTATTATGCTTCTCCACCATGTGTTAACAATGTATTTTCCTAGTGTAGAGGTATGTACCAGGGCATGATTTAAGCTAGGAGATGAATGCTTTTGATTTTTTCCTTTAATTGCTTTTCTGACTACATTATTTAGACAAAAGGAATCAACGATGAGAAAGAAGAAAGCAAAGAAACTTATCAATAATGAGAAGAAAAGTGGAAGGGAAGAAAAATAAGTCAAACAAGAAAGGAAGAAGAGGAAAATGGAAGAAAACAGGCAGAGGTGAGGTTGGGAATTCCAGGTAGAATGACAAATACCTATGGTTCACAGCATATCAAGTAGATAAAAAAGAATTCCTTTTGATGTGCAGTATAGGGACTATGCTAAAAAATTAAGTAAAGAAAATGCAAAGGGAGATGGGCCATTGGTCATGGTGGCTCTCAATTCCAGAACCAGAAGGCAGAAAGAAGTGGATCCCTCTGAGTTATAGGCCAGGGTGTTCTATGTAGCAAGTTCTAGGTCTGCCAGGTCTACACAATTATACACTATCATCTTTAAAACAAGAAAAGCAACAAAAAGGACAAAAATATATTAGGAACTTCTGAGACTCTTTACTCTTAGATTTGGAGATCAATTTAACTTTATATAGAAGGTGACAAACAGCTTCCTTCAAACTCCATTACATAATCTGTTCTTGCAAGTTTTGAATTTGATGAAACATGTTGCTGGGTAAAAAGAGCCCTTTAGGGTACAATATATTTTAAAACACAATTAAAATAAACTCTTCAAGTGGAAATGTAAAATGCGATTGTATTCTATAAAAGCCTTTGGCCTTATCAACTGCAGAGTGTTTCTTTACTAACCAGCCTCACACAATAGGGAACAGGCATGAGCTGCACAAAACAAACAAGGGCTTCAAACACCACAATAACTTCCTGTACCCGCTTTTGTTTGCTTGCTGAGCCTGCAAACACTGGGAGTTGCTGAAATACACAAGCGTAACAGCTTGAGTCAATATTTGCCTGCTAAACTGTGGTGTTTTTATTTTGCAAGGTGAATGAACCCTTTGAATAAATATATCTCCTGGTAGGCAGGAAGGAGAACCACCTCAGGAAGGCACTAGGAAGTGGGCCAAGAACAGAACCAGCTGTGCCTTTGTGGAGGGACTAGAGTAGCAAATCCTAAATCTCCAGAAGAACATCCTCCCCACTGCCAGCCCCTTCATTTCATAGACTAGGGACAGCATATTGGGGAAAGGAGAAATAATCATCTGAAGATATACTCTCTGTCTTCCAAATTCTGAGGCATCTAATTATCAGAGTTATATACTCATAGCTAGTGAAACACTATGGTGGAGCTAAGAAGGTATAGTCCTAGTAAGTTCTCAGGAAATAGTCCTGTAGTTAATTCTGGGACTGTTCTATATCAGATCAGTCCAACAAAAATGCAGGGGGGACAAGATATTACTTTTCAAATTATACCTCTGTAGATACTTAAAAGAAACAAAATAATCATGAAGTGAGATTAAATAACAAAAAGCCTCAGCATGTCAAGAACAGGTTTGAGGGCACTTGCATCTGAGCAGCAAACTCTAGTCCTTCATATGCAATGGGATGGATGCACACCCAACTACATAGTTGAAAAAGGCTTTACATTGCATGCGATTTCAAATACAATATAATCCTACAAAAATAGTTGTTCAGGATATATTCGCTGCTTACCGGGACAGAAAAGGGTCACTAGGTACTGTATCACCCTGAGCTTTAGATCTCTGGTGGTGCAAACCGTCAGGGGTCTGCCTGCACCAAGGAACTGAGCACAGAGGCAGGCAGTTTGTCTGCCAGCCTGCCGGGTGTGGGGCCTGTGTCCTACCCAGAGAGCAGCAGAGGAAGAGATTCCCTGTGGCCATATTTGCTCCCAGCCAGGACAGAAAAGTGTCACTAGGTACTGGATCACCCTGAGCTTTAGATATCTCGGGGTGCAAATCTCCAGGAGTCTGCCTGCACTCAGGAACTGAGCACATAGGCGGTTCATCTGCAAGCCAGTCCATCACAAGACCTGTGTCCTAGGTGAGAATCAACAGAGGGAGTGACTCCCACCACACCATCTTCACTCCATAATAGAGCAGACAGAGAACACCTGGTTGACTGTGACATCCTAAGTATAACATTGCTTGAGGCAAGACTAAGCAGGGCTCCAAAGCAACAAAAGAAGAAGGCAGCATATCAATAATCTGTGCCAGAGGAAACCCAGTCATCCAGTGTTGCAGAAATAACCTTAAAGATCCACAGTAGGAAGCAACAGCAAGTGACAATAAGACCATCTCACACCTGGGAGAACTAGATGGCTAAAGGCAAACATAGGAACGTTACTAACAGAAACCAAGGAATTATGGCAGCATCTGAACCCAATTCTCCAAAAATAGCAAATCCTGGATACCCCAACACACCAGAAAAACAAGATTTGGATTTAAAATCACTGGTCATGATGCTGGTACAGGAACACATGAAGGACATACTTAAAGAAATTCAGGAGAAAATGGATCAAAAATTAGAAGCACTTACAAGGGAAACACAAAAATCATTGAAAGAAATTCAGGAGAATACAAAATCCAATAAGGAGGAAATGCAAAAATCACTTAAAGAAATACAGGAGAACTTTGATCAACAGGCAGAAGTCATGAAAGAGGAAACACAAAAATCTCTTAAAGAATTAGAGGAAAACACAAACACACAAATGACGGAACTGAGCAAAAACTTCCAGGATCTAAAAACAGAAGTAGAAACAACTAAGAAAGCACAAAGGGAGACAACTTTGGAAATAGAAAACCTTGGAAAGAAATCAGGGACCATAGATGCAAATATCAACAACAGAATACAAGAAATAGAAGAAAGAATCTCAGATGCTGAAGATACCATAGAAACCATGGACTCAACACTTAATGAAAATGCAAAATGCAAAAAGCTTGTAACCCAAAACATCCAGGAAATCCAGGACACAATGAGAAAGCCAAATATAAGGATTATAGGCATTGATGAGAGTGAAGATTTACAACTTAAAGGGCCAGCAAATATCTTCAACAAAATTATGGAAGAAAACTTCCCTAACCTAAAGAGAGAGATGCCCATGAATATGCAAGAAGCCTACAGAACTCCAAACAGACTGGACCAGAACAGAAATACTTCCTGACACATAATAATCAAAACCCCAAATGTACTAAACAAAGAAAGAATACTTAGGGCAGTAAGAGAAAAAGGGCAAATAACATATAAAGACCTATCAGAATTACACCTGATTTCTCACCAGAGACCATGAAAGCTAGAAGATCCTGGGCAGAGCTCATGCAGACTCTAAGAGAACACAAATGCCAGCCGAGACTACTATACCCAGAGAAACTCTCAATTACTATAGATGGAGAAACCAAGATATTCCATGACAAAACCAAATTTACACAATATCTTTCCACAAACCCAGCCCTACAAAGGATAATAGGAGGAAAACACCATTACAATGAGGGAAACTATACCCTGGAAAAAGCAGGATATTAAGCTTCTTTCATCAAACCCAAAGAAGATAACCACACAGGTATAAAATTAAAATCAAAAATGATAGGAAGCAATAACCACTACTCCTTAATATCTCTTAACATCAATGGACTCAATTCCCCAATAAAAAGACATAGACTAACAGACTGGCTACTTAAACAGTACCTTACATTTTGCTGCATACAGGAAACACACCTCAATGTCAAAGACAAAAACTACCTTAGAGTAAAAGGATAGAAGACAATTCTACAAGCAAATGGTCCCAGGAAACAAGCCGGAGTTGTCATTCTAACATCAGATAAAATTGACTTTCAACCTAAAGTCATCAAAAGTGACATGGAAGGCCACTTCTTGTGGGTCAAAGGAAAAATCCAACAAGAAGAACTCTCAATCCTGAACATCCATGCCCCAAATACAAGGGCGCCCTCATTCATACAAGAAACTTTATTAAAGCTCAAAGCACACACTGCACCTAATACAATAATTGTGGGTGAATTCAACACTCCACTCTCACCAATGGACCGATCAGGAAAACAGAAACTAAACAGGGAGACAGTGAAACTAATTGAAGCTTTGGACCAATTGGAGTTAACAGATATATATAGAACTTTTCATCCCAAAGCAAAAGAATATACCTTTTTCTCAGCACCTCATGGTACCTTCTCCAAAATAGATCATATAGTTGGTCACAAGACAGACCTCAAAAAATATAAGAAGATTGAAATAATCCCATGCTTCCTATCAGATCACTATGGAGTAAAAGTGGTCTTTAATGACAATAAAAACAACAGAAAGTCCACCTAGACATGGAAACTGAACAATACTCAATGATACCTTGGTCAAGGAAGAAATAAAGAAAGAAACCAAAGATTTCTTAGAATTTAATGAAAATGAAGGCACAACATACACAAATCTATGGGACACAATGAAAGCAGTGCTAAGAGGAAGACTCATAGCTTTGAGTGCCTCCAAAAAGAACTTCAAGAGAGCATACACTAGAAGGTTAACGGAACAACTGAAAGCCCTGGAACAAAAAGAAGCTAATTCACCCAGGAGGAGAAGAAGACAGGAAATCATCAAACTCAGGGCTGAGATCAATCAAGTAGAAACCAAGAGAATCATACAAAGAATCAACCAAACCAAAAGCTGGTTCTTTGAAAAAATCAACAAGATAGATAAACCCTTAGCCAGACTAACCAAATGGCACAGAGAAAGTTTCCAATTTAACAAAATTAGTAATGAAAACAGAGATATTACAACAGAAACCAAGGAAATTCAAAAAATCATCAGATCCTACTACAAAAACCTGTACTCAACACAACTGGAGAATCTGGAGGAAATGGCCATCTCGCCAAAGGCAATCTACAGATTCAATGCTATCCCCATAAAAATCCCAACCCAGTTCTTCATAGACCTAGAAAGAGCAATGCTCAAATTCATCTGGAATATCAAAAAATCCAGGATAGCTAAACCTATTCTCAACAGTAAAAAAACTTCACGGGGATTCAGTATCCCAGACTTTAAACTTTACTGCAGAGCAATAGTGATAAAAACTGCATGGTATTGGTACAATGTCAGGCAAGCGGATCAATGGAATAGGATTGAAGACCCAGAAATGAACCAACACACCTATGATCACTTGATCTTCGGCAAAGGAACTGAATTCATCCAGTGGAAAATAGATAGTCTTTTCAACAAATAGTGCTGGTTCAATTGGAGGTCAGCAAGCAGAAGAATGCGAATCGATCCATTCTTATCTCCTTGTACTAAGCTCAACTTCAAATGGATCAAGGACCTGCACATAAAACCTGACACACTGAAACTAATAGAAAATAAACTGGGGAAGACCCTTGAGGACATGGGCACAGGGGAAAAGTTCCTGAATAGAACACCAATAGCTTAAGCTCTAAGATCAAGAATTGACAAATGGGACCTCATCAATCTACAAAGTTTCTGTAAGGCAAAGGACACTATCAAAAGGACAAAATGTCAACCAACAGTTTGGGAAAGGATCTTCTCCAACCCTAAATCTGACAGAGGGTTAATATCTAATATATACAAAGAACTCAAGAAGGTAGAACCCAGAGAAACAAATAACCCCATTAAAAATGGGGTATGGAGCTAAACAAAGAATTTTCACATGAAGAACTTTGGAGGGCTGAGAAACATATTAAGAAATATTCAACATCATTAATCATTAGGGAAATGCAAATCAAAACAACCCTGAGATTTCAACTCACACTAATCAGAATGGCTAAGGTCAAAAACTCAGGAGACAGCAGGTATTGGCGAGGATGTGGAGAAAGAGGAACACTCTTCCACTGCTGGTAGGATTGCAAGATGGTGCACCCACTTTGGAAATCAGTCTAGCAGTTCCTCAGAAAACTGGGCATGACACTTCCTGAGGATCCTGTTATACCACTCCTGGGCATATACCAAGAGGATTCTTCAGCTTGCAATAAGGACACATGCTCCACTATGCTCATAGCAGCCCTATTTGTAGTAGCCAGAAGCTGGTAAGAACCCAGGTGTCCTTCAACAGAGGAATGGATACAAAAAATGTGGTATATTTACACAATGGAGTACTATTCAACCATTAGAAACAATGAATTCATGAAATTCTTAAACAAATGGATGGAGCTGGAGAACATCATACTAAGTGAGGTAACCCAATCTCCAAAGATCAATCATGGTATGCACTCACTGATAAGTGGATATTAGCCTAGAAACTTTGAATACCCAAGACATAATCTACATATTAAATGATGTCCAAAATGAATGGAGGAGTGACCCTTCATTCTGGAACGACTTAGTGCAAGAGTATAGGGGAATTCCAGAACAGAGAAGCGGGAAGGGGTAGATGGAGGAACAGGGGGAGGGAAGGGGGCTTATGGGACTTGCGGGGAGTGGGGACCCAGAAAAGGGGAAATCATTTGAAATGTAAATAAAAAATATATCAATCAAAAAAAAAAAACAAATAGTGGTTCAGTATTGTTTATAGACAAATGACAATAAAAAAGTGTGCCCTTGTTCAGTATACATGTATATAGTATTTTTTATTACTGGTTTAAATACTTTGTTAATTGAATCAACAAAGTTGGAGTGAAATTTACAGCCCAGCACATCTGATTTGGCCAGACAGTTTATCATATGCTAACTGGTCACCTGTGGATTATGGCTATGATACAGTTTGGCATAATTTAGCCTAGAGCCACAAGCTCTTCCCAGATCTAGATCTGGTTGACAGAATATGTAATCTCATATTTGAGAGTTTCCCTGGTGCTGTGTGCCTACTGAGGGGCATGGGATCCATTCAGAGGAGCCCAGGGATCCTTAAGGCATGAAGCAGTTGAAACTGGGAAACAAAATGCATAGGCTTGGTGTTAGTGCATAAGGGAAGTGAGAAGAGAAGAGAGGGAGATAGAGAGGAAGAGGAAGAGGAAGAGGAAGAGGAAGAGGAAGAAAACGGTGATTCTTGTTATTTTAATTTACCTTCTTCATTCCTGGGAATGTTCTAAGCACTGCTCGCTCTTGTATACCCTGTGCCTCATCTGTCTTTAGGCCATTTCACATTTGGAGCTTGAAGATGTCCCAGAGCACTCTGCTCATACCAAAAGACAGTATGCTACAAAATTCTCCTTCCTGGAATGTTTCTTTATTCTACAATTGGCTTTGATTCTGACTTGAAGGGATGGTCATAAAGAGAATAACAACTTTTGTGGGTATTTTGCAATGAAAGGGAAAAATCTTTAAATAAAAAATATATATGGAAATCAACACCAGCATTGGAGAGAATACCATTTTTCTCACATAACTTCTGTGCCCTCAGAGTCAATAACTACAATTAACCTGGCTCCTTTATTATTATTATCACTTTTTTAAAGCTGTGATATGATCAATTGACATTCATGAATTCCCAGGCTGTAGCTAAAGGAAAATGAAGATAAAAACAAAACAAAACAAAACAAAACAAACAAACAAAGAAAAACAATGAAGTTTTGGGGAGTTATGTCTTGTCCCAGGAGTCCCACTTATCACCCCCAACCTGCTCACCTCCTGGCCTCCAAAGAACATGAAGAGATGAAGTGAAATTAAAATTTTCATGAGCCTAAACAGATTACAATTAAAAAAGAATGCTTCATTGCTTGGATTTTATTGGCTGGTTAATTTGCAATGCATAATTATAATAAAAATTAACTACTGTAGTCCTGGCTGTACTGAAAGCTCATTCAGTGTCAGAGCCTATGTTTGATGCTTGGTTCTTTGCTTATCCTATTTATTTCTTTATCCATCATATAAGATACAGACTTGGAGAACTGTGATGGGGGAATATCCCAAGGAAGGTAGTAAGTGACTAATAGCCTAGCTCTGACCAAAGTTGTTTTGTTTTGTTTTGTTTACTTTTAAACCTGTGCCATTTGCTGCATAAGAAAATCTTTCCTTTCCAAAGTAGGTGTTGCAAGCCTCAGATGTCTGTTTGTGCATGTTATTTTAGCAACATCCCAATAGACTTTCATGATCTGAACATGAGAGATCTTTCACAGGCTTGTGTATTTATTCCTTGCTCCCTGGCTTGTCATGCTGCTTTGGGAAGCTGTAGAATCTTAACAATACTGAAGTAAAACACCACACAGAGACTGCCCTACCTGGGGATTCATCCTATAAACAGTCAACAGCCCCCTGACACTATGAAAAGAAGTGTATACCAAAAGGAGGATGCCATGGTTGTCTCTGGAGGGGCCCGCCAGAGCCTTACAAATACAAAGGCAGAAGCAATTACCACCCCTTCCTTAACCTTTGGTCTGAGATGTCTTCTCACATATGATTGAGGTATCTGTATTCATTTCATTAACTAGCAGTTTTAAAGTGCCAAGTCATCTGGGGTGAGACAGGCAGTTCTTCATGGGGCTCTGTATAAGAGGAGACTCGCAGAAAGGCCAGAACTGCCCAGTGATATTTCAGATTGTCTTTAGCTTTCACCACAGAACAAGTGATAGGAGGTAATATATTCTGCTGGATTGCTCAGCTGACAAGAACCCTGGTAAGGAGCTCTTGGTTCCCCTCTACAAATTTGCTTTTCACATACATTTTCATGTCTTTCATCTGAATATGAAAGCTGAATGGAAAACTTCAGGATCTGAGGAGACAAAAGAGATTTGGATAGATGCTCAAAGAGACTTTGAAATGGAAGAAGTCAGAGACAACAGTTTTACTAAACCTTAGTACATGAAGTGAGTAAGATAGTACAGACTGACAACCACTGATCACATATGACTAATTTTGTTATTTCAGTAAAATAAGTACAGGTAGTAAAAATTGTTAAATTCTGTAGTTCTACCAGCTAGTTCCACGACATGCACATAATAGCCACCATATTGCATAGCATAAACAGAAGGCACTTCTTTATTGCAAAACATACCACTGAAAAAGGGTGGCCTCATCTCATTTTTTTACAAAGAACCAGAGGCCTTTTGAGGTTAAGATCAGGTGTCTTGTGTACTTGTCTTGTAGCTGTATCTTGGCTACAATTTAAAAGGATTTGGTTTGCCCTACTCTATCATAGCATCTGATAATTTCTCATTTCTGATGAGATGTTCTGACAATGTTCACTGTTCTCCTGCTGACATGTTGCACAAATATAAATGAAAGAAATTCAGCTGATGAGACCATTAGTAAGAGTTAAGGTATGAAGGGCTATAAAATGATATTATGATAAAATCAAGAAATCTTATCTTCACCATGAAATTCAAGATTAATAACAAACCCAAAACAAAATAAAACTAAAAACATTTTTCTAATTTCTATGCCTAGATCTATAGTTCAGGAGACTGACTCAGTTATTACAAGATTGCTTATTTATCTAATGAGCACATTTTATTTTTTGTTTATTTTTGTTTTGTTATTTGGTGTTTTGTGTATAATGAATACCATATAAGATTCAATTGTCTAACAAAATCAAGAAAGCTACAATTGCATTATTTGTACAGAGGACATTTAGAAATTTGAGTCATGGAAAATGCTAAGTTATAATATATATATGTACATATATATGTATGTATATATATATATGTATATATATATATATGAAGGGTTTTGAAATAACCCTGTAGTTCAGACATGTATTATAGCATAAACCCTCCATGTTGACTAGAATATTGTTCTATCTTTCTATCTTTAAGAACTCACCATAAAATAAAAGCCAAAAATTCCTATGATATTGAAACACAGAAATTTATTTCTAGTCATTTAGTTAATTTCCACATGCCTTATAAGAATCTCAGTCAGTCCAAAAGAATACTACCAGTTCAGGGTTTATAGAGGCCCACAAGAACTTATTATGGCCAATGTCTTTAGTTACCTATATCCATCAGTCATCTCCTTTCTGAGAACACAATGGTCATGTGAAAAAGGCAGAAGGGAAATAGAGAGAGAAACAGGAAGAAAAATGCAAAGAGAGGGTAAAGGAACAGAATATTTTGCTAAAAATTCCATGCCACCTCTAAAGTAGAAAAAGGAGAGATGTCATTCTAATATGACCTTCTCCACAAGACTAAAAGCAATCATGAATGAAGAGGGAGATATGTCATGCATTCGCATGCTCAGAAGATCCTACACTAAGAAACCCTCTTTTACTTTGGTCAGCCCTTCCCTGCAAGCTATGTACAAGCATAGAGTCTACATACTTACGACAGCTGGATGACCTGTATCTAATCAAAGTGGTAGCTGGAGTGAGTGAACCAGTATCCAGAATAACCAACAACTATGTCTAGAATAAGAAATGTTTACTGTTTTTAGGTTGGGATATAGTGACCTTTAACTGGCCAACTCAGAGGCAACTGATAGAGACAGACAGATATCTGAGGAATAGTGTTGGGGGTCATGAACATTTTGGCAAACATGAGCCAATAAATTAACCATGCTTGCTTTTTAAAGTATATTTTACCTCAATTTCTGTTACCTGGAATGCAAAGAGTACTGTTTAAAATTTTTTTCTTATATTATCCCTGTGGCCTTTGTTTCCATTACTGGATGAAGTTTCCTAGTGTGTTGAGCTTCCTCAGGCTACCAGAGCTCTAGAAGTCAAGATGTAGATCTATTTCCAGGCATTTCTTCTCCACTTTCCTCTTATTGTTTCCTGTTTTACCTACAATCTAAATTGTACATTTATATTTCTATAAGAGAGCCTTCTGTAGTTTGGAGCTTTTACTTTTTTAAGAGGCTGTTAGTTCCTGATACCCTATCTCTCCCACCCCCCCCCAAAAAAAGAAAGAGGAGAAAGAGGAAGAAAAAGAAAAAGGAGGATTTAAATGGTATTTTGTATTTTGTATGTAAAACTTACCTTTTACAGCATTTATGAAAATAAAAGGTAAGATTGAAAGCTAAGATTAAAAATTCAGGAGACAGCAGGTGTTGGAGAGGGTGTGGAGAAAGAGGAACACTCCTCCACTGCTGGTGGGGTTGCAAATTGGTACAACCACTCTTGAAATCAGTCTGGCGGTTCCTCCGAAAACTGGGCACCTCACTTCCAGAAGATCCTGCTATACCACTCCTGGGCATATACCCAGAAGACTCCCCACCATGTAATAAGGATACATGTTCTACTATGTTCATAGCAGCCCTATTTATAATTGCCAGATGCTGGAAAGAACCCAGGTATCCCTCAACAGAAGAATGGATGCAAAAAATGTGGTATATCTACACAATGGAGTACTATTCAGCCATTAGAAACAATGAATTCATGAAATTCTTAGGCAAATGGATGGAGCTAGAGAATATCATACTAAGTGAGGTAACCCAGACTCAAAAGGTGAATCATGGTATGCACTCACTAATAAGTGGATATTAACCTAGAAAACTGGAATACCCAAAACATAATCCACACATCAAATGAGGTACAAGAAGAAAGGAGGAGTGGCCCCTGGTTCTGGAAAGACTCAGTGAAACAGTATTCAGCAAAACCAGAACGGGGAAGTGGGAAGGGGTGGATGGGAGGACAGGGCAAGAGAAGGGGGCTTATGGGACTTTCGGGGAGTGGGGGGGCTAGAAAAGGGGAAATCATTTGAAATGTAAATAAATTATATTGAATAAAAAAAAGAGGCTGTTAGTTCCAGATACCCCATCTCTGCCACCCCCCCCCCCAAAAAAAGAAAGAGGAGAAAGAGGAAGAAAAAGAAAAAGGAGGATTTAAATGGTATTTTGTATTTTGTATGTAAAACTTACCTTTTACAGCATTTATGAAAATAAAAGGTTGGGTGGTTCCTACTTGGTCTCTAGTGAGTTCTATTCCTAATTTGACTTCATGCAGATGAGTATCTTGGTTCATACATGTTATGTTCATAAATCAGCAAAGAAATGCTAGAAATTCTTCTTTGAAGCATAGAAAATGACCTTTTCAGGAAGCAGTAGCAGAGGAACACACTATACAATGACCTAATACAAAGAACAGGTGCTGTATTGTTATTGAGACAGATCATAGGATAGATTCAATAGCTTACTCATAGTTTGTGAACATGACTTTGCAGGGGGTATACCATACACATTTTTATTTTACATTGTCAAGACATGTACTTAGTGATAAAGAAGTGCTTTTAACTATAAATCCCAATGTCTTTCCATTATATATTTATCTAATAAACATTGGAGAATAAACTCAGTAGGCATAGATACTTTGGTTAAAAATATCTATATGCTAGAAAAGTTACATTTTTATTGCTGCTACCCAAATACTTGACTAAAAACCTTAATGCTCATAGGGTTTTATAGTTTGGGCCATAGTAGCTCAGTTTCATATCTATAAATAGAATGTCTTAGTATTCAGGATTTGTTGTAGAAGACAGCCATTCATACCATACTGTATCTGATAAAAGGAAAGCTCAGGTGTATAATGCTATTTTTTAAAGTTCATCTGTCAGGATTTTTCAACCCATGGGATGATACCATCTATTTTCAAGGTGAGGTGTTTCCTTTGGTTAAGTATCTCTGGAAAGATCTTCACAAACATTCCTCACTAATCTCTTAAGCAATTACATATCCAGTCAAGTTGACAATGAAGGTTAACCATGATATGAAATATCTCTGAATCAAAAATGAGAGACATAGATAATAAAGCAAATGTAATTTAGATGGGCAGTTGTGGTTTTTCATTATTTCACCATTAATTTAGAAAGTCATATATTATCTATTGTCATATATTATCATATATCAATATATTGTCATATATTATCTAGCTGGTGCCATCAAGTAAACTAATATTTGTCTTTTCATTTTTTCTTAAAAAATATAACAACACAGACTAGCTTAAAAAATTCTGAGACTCATTTTCCTTTCAATGTAGCTAAAACTTATGATGAATCATTTCTACCATCTGGGAAAAAAAGATATATTTTTATGTAATTTGGATTTTTCTCATGTATATTGTAGGAGAAGGCAAGGTATCAATTAAACATATCTTAGAGTTAAAATTCTGACATTCATAAATCTAGAGATATTGGAAGACAAAGCGATGGCTGTTTATCAAAACACACACCTAGCTTTTTGCAGTAACTAATATAGTCTCCTCTTCCTCAGCTTCTCCCTCCCCTCCTTTTCTACTCCCCCTTCTCCTTTTCTCCCTGTCCCTCTCCATCTCCCTCCCCCTTTCTCCTCCTCATCTTCCTCTTTGTGTCTTTTGTTAAACATCCTTGCAGATTGTTAGAACCTTCTATAACATAATGTCAGTTAGCACACAATGTTTTGCCAATAGCAATACAAAAAGGTTATTGAAACAAAAATGCAATACACCTAATACTAAAGAAAACTACTACATTCCATGATGATATACTCTCTTTTCTACAAATTGAAGTTTAGAAGACAAAATTTGATAAAAGAGGTAACATATAACTTTGAGCTAGGTTTGTCTTTGAAGTTTGTGTTCCTGGATAAGATAGTAAAGAGTCAACAGTTTATTGATTAAGTATATCAAAGTAGAAATGAGTGGATTTCCTACTGGATTACTGTAGAAGGACTAGGTCTCCAAAGATGAGTAACAAATAACTAAGATTAAAAATGTTATGCAGAAGAATGTGCATCGATCCATTCTTATCTCCTTGTACCAAGCTCAACTGCAAATGGATCAACGACCTCCACATAAAACCTGACACACTGAAACTAATCGAAAAGAAACTGGGGAAGACCCTGGAGGACATGGGCACAGGGGGAAAGTTCCTGAATAGAACACCAATAGCTTATGCTCTAAGATCAAGACTTGACAAATGAGACCTCATAAAACTACAAAGTTTCTGTAAGGCAAAGGACACCATCATAAGGACAAAACGTCAACCAACAGACTGGGAAAGGATCTTCACCAACCATAAATCCAACAGAGGGCTAATATCTAATATATACAAAGAACTCAAGAAAGTAGAACCCAGAAAAACAAATAACCCCATTAAAAAGTGGGGTACAGAGCTAAACAAAGAATTTTCACATGAAGAACTTCGGAGAGCTGAGAAACACCTTAAGAAATGTTTAACATTGGAGAAGTAGGTGTGCTCCGGTGAATCCGGCGGGCCCCAGCAGGAGCCTTCGGGTGCCATCTTTGGGATCTGAACGGCCAGGGCCACAGCACTCGGTCTCCAGGAAGTGCAGGAGACTCGGTGTGCACACAGAGGCAGTCTGGGAGCTCGCAGTGCAGCTTGCTCCTGTGGCCCAGAGCTTGGGTACCAGTACTGAGGCCTCTGGCGGGAGCCCTCAGCTGAGCTCTCTCTGCTTACGGATCCAGATCAGCCTGGGTGGCAACACCACCTCTCCAGGTCCTGCAAGAGGCAAGAGGGGCTTCCAGGCAGCCAGCAGGGAGAAGTCACTGTGCTCCTGTGAATCCAGCGGGCCTCACTGGGAGCCCTCAGGTGTCTGCTTCAGGATCTGAACAGCCTGGGCAACAGCACCCTGTCTCCAGGCAGTGCAGGAGGTAAGCTGTGCACCAGAGGCCACCTGGGAAGGGGCAGCTTGCACTAGTGAGTCCAGCATTGACAAGACCAACTAACACCAGTGAGAACTAGATGGCAAAAGGCAAATGCAGAAATGTCACTAACAGAAATCAAGGCAATATGGCAACATCTGAACCCAATTCTCCTCTAACAGCATGTCCTGGAAAGCCCATCACACCAGTAAAACAAGATTTGGATTTAAAATCACTGGTCATTTTGCTGGTACAGGAACACATGAAGGACATACTTAAAGAAATTCAGGAGAAAATGGATCAAAAGTTAGAAGCCCTTGCAAGGGAAACACAAAAGTGATTGAAAGAAATCCAGGAGAATACAAAAGCCAATAATGAGGAAACACAAAAAACACTTAAAGAAATACAGGATAACTTTGGTCAACAGGCTGAGGTCATGAAAGAGGAAACACAAAAACCTCTTAAAGAATTACAGGAAAGCACAAACAAGCAAGTGAAGGAGTTAAGCAAAACCATCCAGGATCTAAAATCAGAAGTAGAAACAACTAAGAAAACTCAAAGGGAGACAACTTTGGAGTTAGAAAGCCTTGGGAAGAAATCAGGGGACAGAGATGCAAATATCAACAACAGAATACAAGATATAGAAGAAAAAATCTCAGATGCTGAAGATTACATAGAAACCGTGGACTCAACAGTTAATGAAAATGCAAAATGCAAAAAGCTTGTAACCCAAAATATCCAGGAAATCCAGGACACAATGAGAAGACCAAACCTAAGGATTATAGGCATAGATGAGAGTGAAGATTTACAACTTAAAGGGCCAGCAAATATCTTCAATAAAATTATGGAAGAAAACTTCCCTAACCTAAAGAGAGAGATGCCCATGAATATACAAGAAGCCTACAGAACTCCAAACAGACTGGACCAGAACAGAAATACTTCCCGTCACATAATAATCAAAACACCAAATGTTCTAAACAAAGAAAGAATATTAAAGGCAGTAAGAGAAAAAGGCCAAGTAACATATAAAGGAAGACCTATCAGAATCACACCAGACTTATCACCTGAGACTATGAAGGCTAGAAGGTCCTGGGCAAATCTCATGCAGACTCTAAGAGAACACAAATGGCAGCAACAACTACTATATCCAGCAAAACTCTCAATCACCGTAGATGGAGAAACTAAGATATTCCATGACAAAACCAAGTTTACCCAATATCTATCCACAATCCCAGCCCTACAATGGATAATAGGAGGAAAACTCCAATACAAGGAGGGAAACTTCACCCTGGAAAAAGCAAGATAGTAACCTTTCATCAAACCCAAAAGAAGTCAAGTAATCAAATTTAAAAAATAACGTCAAAAATGACAGGAACTAACAATCACTATTCCTTAATATCTCTTAACATCAATGGACTTAATGCCCCAATAAAAAGATACAGACTAACTGACTGGATACGTAAACAGGGCCCTACATTTTGCTGCTTACAGGAAACACACCTCAGGGTCAAAGACAAACACTACCTTAAAGTAAAAGGCTGGAAGTCAATTTTACAAGCAAATGGTCTCAGGAAACAAGCTGGAGTAGCCATTTTAATATCAAATAAAATTGACTTTCAACCCAAAGTCATCAAAAGAGACTCTGAGGGACACTTCTTGCTGGTCAAAGCAAAAATACAACAAGAAGAACTCTCAATCCTGAACATCTATACTCCAAATGCAAGGGCACCCTCTTTCATAAAAGAAACTTTATTAAAACTCAAAGCACACATTGCACCTAACACATTAATTGTGGGTGACTTCAACAC
The DNA here is from genome assembly GCF_947179515.1 of Apodemus sylvaticus. NCBI lineage: Eukaryota > Metazoa > Chordata > Mammalia > Rodentia > Muridae > Apodemus > Apodemus sylvaticus. The sequence continues at coordinate 85,455,508 of NC_067474.1, forward strand.
TTCACTTTCCTCAATGGAACGATCAGGAAAACAGAAACTAAATAGGGACACAATGAAACTAATTGAAGCTTTGGACCAACTAGATTTAACATTTAAGCAAAAGAATATTCCTTTTTCTCAGCACCTCATGGTACCTTCTCCAAAATTGACCATATAATTGGTCACAAGACAGACCTCAACAAATATAAGAAGATCGAACTAATCCCATGCCTCCTATCAGATCCCTACAGAGTAAAAGTGGTCTTCAATAGCAACAAAAACAACAGAAAACCCACATACACGTGGAAACTGAACAATATTCTACTCAATGATACCTTGGTCAAGGAAGAAATAAAGAAAGAAATTAAAGACTTTTTAGAACCCAATGAAAATGAAGACGCAACATACCCAAATCTATGGGACACAATGAAAGCAGTGCTAAGAGGAAAACTCATAGCCCTGAGTGCCTCTAAAAAGAAAATGGAGAGAGCATACATTACCAGCTTAATGACACACCTGAAAGCCCTGGAACAAAAAGAAGCTATTTCACCCAGGAGGAGTAGAAGGCAGGAAATCAAACTCAGGGCCAAAATCAATCAAGTAGAAACGAAGAGAACCATACAAAGAATCAACAAAACCAGGAGCTGGTTCTTTGAGAAAATCAACAAGATAGATAAACCCTTAGCCAGACTGACCAAAGGGCACAGAGAAAGTATCCAAATTAACAAACATAGAAATGAAAAGGGAGATATAACAACAGAAACTGAGGAAATCCAAAAAATCATCAGATCCTACTATAAGAGCCTGTACTCAACACAACTGGAGAATCTGGAAGAAATGGACAATTTCCTTGACAGATACCAAATACCAAAATTAAATCAGGACCAAATAGACCATCTAAACATTCACATAACGCCTAAAGAAATAGAAGGAGTCATAGAAAGTCTTCCAACCAAAAAAAGCACAGGACCAGATTATTTCAGTGCAGAATTCTATCAGACAATCAAAGAAGACTTAACACCAATACTCTTCAAACTATTCCACAAAATAGAAACAGAAGGAACATTACCAAATTCCTTTTACGAAGCCACAATTACACTGATACCAACACCACACAAAGATCCAACAAAGAAAGAGAACTTCAGACCAATTTCCCTTATGAACATCGATGCAAAAATACTCAATAAAATTCTTGCGAACCGAATCCAACAACACATCAAAAGGATCATCCACCATGATCAAGTAGGCTTGATCCTGGGAATGCAGGGTTGGTTCAATGTACGGAAATCCATCAATGCAATCCACTATATAAACAAACTCAAAGAAAAAAACCACATAGTCATTTCATTGGATGCTGAAAAAGCATTTGACAAAATTCAGCATCCTTTCATGCTTAAAGTCTTGGAGAGAACAGGAATTCAAGGCCCATACCTAAACATAGTAAAAGCAATATACAGCAAACCAGTAGCCAGCATCAAACTAAATGGAGAGAAACTTGAAGCAATCCCACTGAAATCAGGGACTAGACTAGGCTGCCCCCTTTCTACTTATCTTTTCAATATTGTACTTGAGGTACTAGCTTGGACAATTCGACAACATAAGGAGGTCAAAGAGATACAAATTGGAAAGGAAGAAGTCAAACTATCATTATTTGCAGAGGACATGATAATCTACCTAAGTGATCCAAAAACTCCACTAGAGAGCTCCTACAGCTGATAAACAACTTCAGCAAAGTGGCAGGTTATAAAATCAACTCAAGCAAATCAGTGGCCTTCCTATACTTAAAGGATAAGCAGGCTGAGAAAGAAATTGGGGAAATGACCCCCTTCACAATAGCCACAAACAGTATAAAGTATCTTGGTGTGACTCTTACCAAACATGTGAAAGACCTGTATGACAAGAACTTCAAGACTCTGAAGAAGGAAATGGAAGAAGACCTCAAAAAATGGGAAAACCTCCCATGCTCATGGATCGGTAGAATCAATTTAGTTAAAATGGCCATTTTGCCAAAAGCAATCTACCGATTCAATGCAATACCCATTAAAATCCCAACTCAATTCTTCACAGAGTTAGAAAGAGCAATTATCAAATTCATCTGGAACAACAAAAAACCCAGGATAGCTAAAACTATTCTCAGCAACAAAAGAAAATCTGGGGGAATCAGTATCCCTGACCTCAAGCAATACTACAGAGCAATAGTGTTAAAAACTGCATGGTATTGGTACAGTGACAGGCAGGAGGATCAATGGAACAGAATTGAAGATCCAGAAATGAACCCATACACCTATGGCCACTTGATCCTCGACAAAGAGGCTGAAAACATCCAATGGAAAAAAGATAGCCTTTTCAACAAATGGTGCTGGTTCAACTGGAGGTCAGCAAGCAGAAGAATGCGAATTGGTCCATCCTTGTCTCCTTGTACTAAGTTCAAATCCAAATGGATCAAGGACCTCCACATAAAGCCAGACACTCTGAAGCTAATAGAAAAGAAACTGGGGAAGACCCTTGAGGACATCGGTACAGGGAGAAAGTTTCTGAACAGAACATCAATAGCGTATGCTCTAAGATCAAGAATTGACAAGTGGGACCACATAAAATTACAAAGGCAAAGGACACCATCAAGAGGACAAATCGGCAACCAACAAATTGGGAAAAGATCTTCACCAATCCTACATCAGATAGAGGGCTAATATCCAATATATATAAAGAACTCAAGAAGTTAGACTCCAGAAAACCAAACAACCCTATTAAAAAATGGGGTACAGAATTAAACAAAGAATTCTCATGGCAGAGATGGCATGAGAAGCATCTTAAAAAATGCTCAACTTCATTAATCATTAGGGAAATGCAAATCAAAACCCTGAGATTTCATCTTACACCAGTCAGAATGGCTAAGATTAAAAATTCAGGAGACAGCAGGTGTTGGAGAGGGTGTGGAGGAAGAGGAACACTCCTCCACTGCTGGTGGGGTTGCAAATTGGTACAACCACTCTGGAAATCAGTCTGGCGGTTCCTCTGAAAACTGGGCACTTCACTTCCAGAAGATCCTGCTATACCACTCCTGGGCATATACCCAGAGGATTCCCCACCATGTAATAAGGATACATGCTCCACTATGTTCATAGCAGCCTTATTTATAATTGCCAGATGCTGGAAAGAACCCAGGTATCCCTCAACAGAAGAGTGGATGCAAAAAATGTGGTATATCTACACAATGGAGTACTATTCAGCCATTAGAAACAATGAATTCATGAAATTCTTAGGCAAATGGATGGAACTAGAGAAAATCATACTAAGTGAGGCAACCCAGACTCAAATGTGAATCATGGTATGCACTCACTAATAAGTGGTTATTAACCTAGAAAACTGGAATACCCAAAACATAATCCACACATCAAATGAGGTACAAGAAGAAAGGAGGAGTGGCCCCTTGTTCTGGAAAGACTCAGTGAAGCAGTATTCGGCAAAACCAGAAAGGGGAAGTGGGAAGGGGTGAGTGGGAGGACAGGGGGAGAGAAGGGGGCTTACAGGACTTTCGTGGAGTGGGGGGCTAGAAAAGGGGAAATCATTTGAAATGTAAATAAAAAATTATATCGAAAAAAAAAAGAAATGTTCAACATCATTAACCATTATGGAAATGCAAATCAAAACAACCCTGATATTTCACCTCACACCAGTCAGAATGGCTAAGGTCAAAAACTCAGGAGACAGCAGTTGTTGGCGAGGATGTGGAAAAAGAGGAACACTCCTCCACTGCTAGTGGGATTTCAAGATTGTGCAACCACTTTGGAAATCAGTCTGGCGGTTCCTCAGAAAACTGGGCATATCACTTCCTGAGTACCCTGTTATACCACTACTGGGCATATATCCAGAGGATTCTTCAGCATGCAATAAGGACACATGTTCCACTATGTTCATAGCAGCCCTATTTGTAGTAGCCAGAAGCTGTAAAGAACCTGGGTGTCCTTCAACAGAGGAATGGATACAAAAAATGTGGTATATTACACAATGGAGTATTATTCAGCCATTAGAAACAATGAATTCATGAAATTCTTAGACAAATGCATGGAGCTGGAGAACATCATACTAAATGAGGTAACCCAGTCTCAAAAGATCAATCATGGTATGCACTCACTGATAAGTGGATATTAGCCTAGAAACTTTGAATACCCAGGACATAATCCACAAATTAAATGATGTCCAAAAAGAATGGAGGAGTGGCCCCTGGTTCTGGAAAGACTCAGTGCAAGAGTATAGGGGAATTCCAGAACAGGCAAGTGGGAAGGGGTGGATGGAAGAATAGGGGGACGGAAGAGGGCTTATGGGACTTGGGGGGAGTGGGGACCCAGAAAAGGGGAAATCATTTGCAATGTAAATAAAAAATATATCAATAAAAAAGTTATAGTTCCTTCGATGTGAGAGTTACTCCTGTTTCCATACTGATAGACAGCTACACTCTAAGGAAGAGTCACATTCAAAATTAGTGCTGATTTAGAGGTAACCTTCTAAAAGATCCCAGATGTATTTTTGTTTCATAATTTTTCTAGGATTGTTAACACCTGGAAATGTCTTTAGTGCAGAGGCATTTCAGCTACTCAAATAAGGAGATTTGTATCCAAAGTAAGGTACCACTTATAACAAAACAGGGCCATATACCATTTCTAGATGGCTTAATGAAGGACGCTTAAAGATCCTTACAGGTATTTAAAGTTTGTCATGAAGAACTAAGCTGAACATAATACTTCCACCATGTAAGAGACGCTTCTCCATCAGGATGTCCTGATGGTCTGAGTTCTCCCAACTAAGGTATGATTCAGAACCATTATTTTACCATAAGTCTCATTATGCTGCTATCAGTATATTAGCATTTTTCTTGAACTTCATTTTATGAGAAAAAGGGTTTTCAGAATTCCTCCTATGTAGCAGTTTTCACTCATATTAAAACATTCCATTTATCAGAAAGCTCCTTAAACCAGAAGATAAACAACTCAAAGTAGTCTCAGGAAATTTGATCAGATTCACTAAAACTCTTCCTCCCAAGAATAAGCAGTAAAGAGTCACTATCACTGTCAAAAGAGACCTACTCTCTAGCAGAAGCAGAAATCATAGAACTGCCTGGAAGATATTTGAAACAACTGAGCCTCCTCTAGACTGTGTAGTATGTTTCAGGTCCCAAATATTTTGTGAGTTGTCACTTCTGCTGGTTCTTCTTTGGTAATGAACCTGTCTTTGAGTCATTTCTTCTCCTGTGAAGAACTCATTCATGTTCCTATAAGTAACTCCAATAAAATATATTGCTGCACCAAACTGGATTTTGGTAGGATCCATCACGGTTTCCATATCTGATATGAATAGATGTGTGTTTGTGTGGTATATCTTCCCAATAAAAGATGGTTACATGGCAGTGCTTGACAGGTGAAGGGATGATGATGCAAACAAAATGGGAAGAATTGGGTAGAGGACTGCTGGTACGCTTGCTGATTCATTTCATAGTATGACAGAATACTTTTATGGAGATAAATTTCATGAGTACATAAGTAATACTAGTTACTTCTAGTAACTGTTAGGAACAGTTTAAATTAATGAAAAATCCTTGAATTGGCAAACAATCTATCTTAATTTCTGTCATAAACCCACGACATTTTTTTTTGCACCTCAAAATGTCAGATTTCTATCTTACTAGTTAGGTTAGGGTTGGGTTTAGGGTTAGAGTTAAACATCAGTGGGAAGAGAGGCCCTTGGGCCTGAGAGGCTTCAATGCCCCAGTGTAGGGGACTGCCAGGGCTTGAAGTGGGAGTGAGCTGGTGGGTGGGGGAGCACCCATACAGACACAGGAGCATGGGGGATAGGATAGGAGATTTCCAGAGGGGAGACCTGGAAAAGGAAGAAAAATTGAAATGTAAATAAATAAAATATCAAATAAAAGAAAAAAATGTTGTCAAGGTTCTTTTTGTTTTGTTTAGTTTTTTTTGGCGGGGAGGGGGGGGTTGTGAGACTGGGTCTTTGTGTTTGAAACTAAACAGTCCTTTACAAAATTTTGCCAAGGAAAATTATCTAGATTGGAGCTTTTCAACCTGTGACCCTTTGGAAATCAAATGACCATTTCACAAGTGTTGCCTAACACTAATCATCATATCAGATATTTACACTACAATTAATAGCAGTAGCAAAATTACAGTTATAAAGTAGCAAGGAAAATAAATTTTGTAGTTAGAGATTACCTCAACTTTAGGAACTGCATTAAAAGGTATCAGTATTAGCATGTCAGAGACATTGACCTAGATGAATCCCAGAACACAGAATTTAAAAGAGATATTATAAAGTTTATCTGATAATTCAATGAGTTTAAATAATAGACAAAGAAACAACTCAATAAAATTAATAAGAATGATATTAAGCAGAAAAAGTATCAGAGTGATACCCATGAAAACACAAAAGTAAATATGATAGAAATGGTAAAGATAAGACTTGAGAAACTCAATAAGAATACAGAAACAAACTAGAAGAAGGCTCAAAGAGAAATGAAAAGCCCAGTGACTCAACTATAGATTCAAAGAAAAGCCATATTGAAAGCTTCAAGAGATAAAACTAAAGTCTCATACAAGGGGAAAATCAGAATAACAGCTGAATTTTGCTAGTTCTGCCTGAAATGACCAGATCAGATTGAAACAGCATAGATGTTCAGGCTTGAGAACCTGACTGGGCAAGAAGTTGAAATTTACTTGGAAAGAATAAAGCAAATCCCTTGGCTTTGATGTTCAGAACTGTGCTCCCTGGTCTAAATCTGGAATGTTGGAGTAGATATGGCTGAGTAGGAAGGTTGAATGTGGGTCATTCAACCCAGGAGCATATGGATACTTTTGTAAAACAGACCAAACTCGTAGAAACACAACTAATCTTTACAAATTCAGAAAGATCAAAATCAATTTTTTTCTGAAAATGCTAAAGTATTGAGTTAAATTCATAGGTGAGGTGAAAGCAATCCCAAATCAATGGCATAAACCATATCTTAATTACAAACATAGAATATTTTTTCAAGCTATTGACAGGCACAAACATTCTGATATAAGAAGCAAAGAGAAAAAGAAATAAGCAAGACCAGATAAAAACCTCTATAGCACATCATCGTTAAAACACTAAATATGCTTAACAGAAAATAATGCAAGTCACATATAAAGGAAAACTGATCAGAAAGACAATTGATTTCTCAAGAGAAACTTTACAGGCCAGAGCAATGCATTCTAAATCCTAAAAGATTATGACAGTCCACCTATGTAATATATCCAGCAAAACTATCCACCATAATTTAAGAAGGAAGAAAAGTTTTCCACGATATAAATACCCTTTAAATATTTATATAAAAAGCAAACCTAATGAAAATATAAAGATCAATTATTTCAGGTTAAAGAGAGGAATAAGCATAGCAGAGGGAATATACAAAGGAACACAGCCATAGTTATTAAAACATGAAATAACAGTAAGAATATAAACATGCAAAAATAAACAATCAATGACCCAAATTAGCAGACACACAATCCAAAAACAATTTTAAATACTAATGGCCTAAATTTCTTCAAAGTTACAGGTGACTGTAAAGATCAAGAAACAAAATTCCTCTTTAGTGTATATACAAGAAGTACATCTTAGCTTTAAAGATTGGCAATGTGGTAGGGTCAAAGGTTTGAAAAACATACTTCAATCAGATGGTACCAGGAACCAAATAGATGCTGCTATTCTAATATCTTAGAAAATAAACTACAAACTAAAACTAAAGGACACAAAGAGGGACCCTTCTCTCTAATCAAGGGAAGAGTTAATCATGAAGACATGAATATTCTTAACACATATGCCACAAACTTTAGAGCACCTATTTTATTTAAAAAGTATTTCCATCTTTAAAGAAACAGATTGGGACTAGATTATTGATAAAATTAATATACCACTCATTCTCCTCCACTGCTGGTAGAATTGCAAAATCGTATAACCATTCTGGAAATCAGTCTGGCAGTTCCTCAGAAAACTGAAAGTGACACTACCAGAGGACCCTGACATACCACTCCTGGGCATATACCCAGAGGATTCCCCGGCATGCAATAAGGACACATGCTCCACTATGTTCATAGCAGCCTTATTTATAATAGCCAGAAGCTGGAAAGAAACCAGATGTTCCTCAGTGGAGGAATGGATACAGAAAATGTGGTATATTTACACAATGGAATACTACTCAGCAATTAAAAACAATGAATTCATGAAATTTGTAGGCAAATGGTTGGAACTGGAAAATATCCTAAGTGAGGTAACCCAATCTCAAAAGAATGTACATGGAATGCAATCATTGTTAAGTGGATATTAACTAGCCCAGAAGCTCTGAATACCCAAGACACAAATAGCATATCAAATGACTCCCATGAAGAAGTAAGGAGAGGGCCCTGATCCTGGAAAGACCTGATCCAGCATGGTAGGGGAGTAACAGGACAGAGAAAAAGGAGGGAGGTGATTGGAGTATGGGTGTAGAGAAGGCTTATGGGACATATGGGGAGGGGGGAACTGGGAAAGGGGAAAGTGTTTGGAATTTAAAAAAAGAATTTAGAAAATAAAAAAATTAAACTAAAAAAAATAAATAAAATGTTTAATTAAGAAAATATACCACTCATTCAAATAGACATTTACATGAGAAATAAACAGTAAAACATCAGAATTGACATAATACATCAGATGGACTCAACCGAAAATTATAGTGTATTCTATCAGAGTACCAAAGATTATTCATTCTACTCAAGATCCCATTGATGCTTTTCTAAAATATACCATATACTGTGACATAAAGCTAATCTTCACAAATTTAAAACACTGACTTCATTCATTGCATCCTATTTGACTACATAAATTTGACAGTTAACATATCTCTACTAAGTATAGATACTAATGGACGTTAAACAACTCGTTGTTGAATGATCAGAGTCAAGAAAAAACAATAAAAGGAAAGTATGAACTAAATAATAGAAAACTAAGTGAAAGTAAAACCACAACATAAATTTCTGAAACATATTTAAATCAGACCTATGGGGAAAATTGGTTGAGCAACATGTCTACAATTAAAAACAGAAATTTTTTCCATGTATTTGTACTTTGTGCATCAATGGGGAATAATTAAATATTTACAGAGACTGTGGGATGTGGTATGCTTTATGATATAAGACAAAGTGAAACTTTCCCACAGGATGCTGCTGACTTATGTGAGCTAGTGAATTGTTTGGACATGCTCTAAGCAACTGTAGCTCATGAGCAAAGCGCTATTTACTAACCAGCACTTTCCCCAGTGCAGCGAAGAAATGTAAGAGAGCAGTTTTCCTACTGTGTTTCCTCAGGAATCAAAAATTTCAGCATTTTTGAAAATAGGAAGTAATGTCATAGAATTCTATACTGTAAGCAGTTTCTAAGTAATTCTTCATAATGCAAATATAGATGATATACTTTCTAGCAAAAAGCTTTCTGTTCTCTTTGACCTCATACTCTTTCTCTGGTTATCTATCTGCTACTGTGTTTTTTGTCTCACCTGCCTTGGTTGGGTGCCCTGTGAACACAGACAGCTTTATAGCTTTCCCTCTCTTCTTCAATAAAAAGTGGATTCCAAAGAAGATAAAGGGTAATGCTTCCAAGACCTATGACTCTCCTTGCCATTTCTTTTTTGTCTTTGAACAATAGCTTGAAAGATAGATAAATTATTAAATGCAAAATATGGAAAGCCTCTAGATCAGAGCAACTCTTTCTTCTTCCATGATGTCTACATATATAAAACTCTGCTGAAAATCTTTAAAAGGCATTGTTAAAGAGGAAAAATCCAGAAAATGTTTATTTTCTGCTCATTTTTAACAGTCAGAAAGAATGAACATTTTCAAGACAGTCTAATGGAAAAAGAACAAACCTATTTTCACTTATTTACATAAATACAAGAAAAGAGACACCCTCCAAAAATTAGAACAGAAAATCTGAAATTCTCTAAACATCAAAATATAATTTAATATGTTTAGAAGATTCTGACAACTTCATATGGTGAATTGTAATTAAAATTAACTAGGACTTAAATATGTTGATAATAATGATATTGGCAATTACAGTGGCATGTGCTTTCTGACTTTAACTTTAAAGAAAAAATTTACTAAAAAGCAAAACATATACATATTATTGGAGAAAAATTAAATGTAACACTGAATGATGTTTAAGTCAAGCTAAGGAATTTATCTAATCAATTGTTATTGTCTTTTAAAATATGTTATCAGGGTTTAGAGATTGTATGCTGTAGTTGATTGCTCAGTGCTCTTTGAGAGATACCAAATATCCAGGACCGATGTTGGGCAGCTCAATAATGCCTGCAATTTCATCACCAGGGCACATCATATCATCTTTTGGCTTGGCAGGCAGAAAGACATACCTGCATACATTATATAAGTAAAATTAAAAATAAATATATTCTAACACATTATTAAATACAAAAAGTTGTAATAGAAATTCTTTCATTGTAAGTTTTGTCAGGCTCTAAAAATAATTGTTTTAGCTCGTTCAGAAAAGATGAAATTTTTAATTAATTCACTTTTATTTATCTATTCTAGATGTATAGGGTATAGCTAGCTCCAATGGTAAGATCTTAATTAAAGCTGTGACTCTTGAGCTCTCAGTAAAATGGTGAACTGAGACTCTCCACACATTCATTGCCCAACAAAGACCCAAACTAAAGGAGTGTGAGCCAACCTGATCAGACCAGAGGAAAATAGCTAAGGAGTTATTGATACTTAAGTAGTATGTGTAATGAAATATAGTTTAGGAGGGGTTACCTGGGGAACCCATGCCAAGGTGTCCACTTGACAAATTACTCTATGCAACAGATCTGGTAGAAGGAGGTTTATTAGGGGAAGGATGAGAAGTGGTAGAGGCAGACAAGTAGACTTATAGACAAATAGGCAGAAGGGTAATTAGGGCAGAGGACTGGACAGAGAAGGACAGAAAGTGGAAGTGACCAGCAGGAACAGAGGGGGAGGGAGGGGAGAGAGAGAGAGAGAGAGAGAGAGAGAGAGAGAGAGAGAGAGAGAGAGAGAGAGAGAGAGAGAAGTGAGATGGAATGGTGGAAAATCATTTTATATGCAGTCAACACCTGAAACACCTGGTAGTGGGTGGCTGTAGGTGATAATGAAAGCTCTTGATAGGTCCCTGAGAGGAGCCTGGTGGAAGCTAAAAGTACTTGTAAGTTAAAAGTATGTGATTAAGAAAATTCCATCTTTGAAATAGTGCAAAGTTACAGCATTTTCACTTCCCCTTGGTCCCATTTTTTCACAGGAATGGGAATAGTTTTTATTTTATCTCTAGTCACATACTGGCCTCCAGTTTTCCCTCTCTAATAGTCTGAACCAATGGAAAATTTATTTCAAATTTTGGTAAACATTAATTTTAATTTTGCAGGAAGGTTTCAGAAGTCTGATATAAAGGACTTATCACTGTTCTTGGGATTTTTTGTTGGTTTGTTTTTCTTACAGTAGAACTGAAGCAAAAATGCTGAGGGTGAGACAGGGTGCAAATTGTCCAGTACAATTTAGAATTTTGTCAACCTGACACTAGCCTAAGTCATCTAGGAAGAGGGAACCACAATCAAGAAAACATCTCTGTAAGGTTAGCCTTTACAAGTATGTTGAGCATTTTCATAATTAATAGTTAGTGTGAGGGTATCCAGTCTACAGGAGATGGTACCACCACTAAGGAAGTTGTCTTGGATTGTATGAAAAAGCCAGCTGTATAAACTGAGGAGCCACTAATTTGCTTTTCTCAAAATTTTCCTTCAGTTCATGTTCTGAATTCCCTTAGTAATCAGGGATCTGGACCTGTGATCAGGACCTATAAGCCAAGTAAACTCTCTCCTCAAGTTGCTTTAGGTCAGTATTTAATTCTAATAAAATGTAAACTAAGACATCCAACAAATACCTCCACAGAATTTGTAAGAGCCAACATGTCAGAGATATGCAAAGTAAATAAATCATACTGATTTGTAATAGTTACAGGCTAATCACAGTGGTATAGACACCCAGAGGAAAAAAAGGTACATTTAAAGGTAAACTACAGGTCTTGAAAGCTCAGAGGAAAATTCAGAATGAGTCTATAGAAAATTAAAGCAATTTAAAGGAGCTATGATTATAAGGGAATCAGAAAGATTCTGACCTCACTCAGACAAGAATCAAACACAAAGACCTTCTAAGAACTTCACCTCAAATCAAACCTCATCTCAAAATGAACCTAGCTAAATATTAACAGCTTTCTAGGCATATAACCTAGACACAAATCACTTTTTGTCCAAACAGTTAAAACACAGACATTTGAGTTATAGTTAAAAATTAATTTTTAAAAATTTAGCTTTGATTTATTTTATTTATTTTTATTTGATTTATTTTTATTTTTGATTTATTTTTAGGAAACAAAAATGACTAGCAGATGCTACACAAGTTACCTACTTGTTATAAAAATAATTGCTTTCTTTTAAAAAATGGTTTGTGAAAAACAATAAACATAGTTAATTTAAAAAGAAAAAGAAAAAATATTAAAAAGAAAAAATAAAGAAAACGTAAACTAATAAAAGCTACTTAGAGTATCCCCAGATAAGAAAGTCACCAAACAAAGACTTAAAAAAAAAACTAAAGAAAAGAATGTACAACTAACTAAATAAATCAAGGTGAAAAATAAATGAATACCAAATTAATAAAGAGATTAGAATTAGAAAAAGAAATTAAATAGAAATTCTGGACATGAAAATTATAATAATTGTAACATGCAAAAATGATTCAAGGAGACAGAATAATTATCTGTTTCAGATATAAGAAAATTGAAAGAGAGGAAAACCTAATAATGGGGTAAGTTATAGTTGGTTTGGAGAGATGAGAGGATAGAGAGGAAGAGGCAGACAAACACTGAGCAAACAAACACTGAGAATTTTTGCACAGTGATTTGAAAATCTAGCATTTTGTAAACTTCCTTTAAAACACTGGTAGATCATATATGTGTATAGGCATAATCATATTTATATAAAGATTTAATTGAAGATGTTTACACAGTGGAGACTGTTTCTCCTAGAAGTTATGAGTTTCCCAATTAAAAAAATCAAAAACCAGGGCTGGTATACCTCCATTAGAATTGTAATGGGGGATCTAGAGGGCCCACAAATAATGCAGATCATAGTGATTGCTCTTAATTGCCTGCAAGAACTGAAGACACAATATACTTTGCTCTGAGGACTTGGAGAAAAAGCAGGTACTAATCTGAATTCTTCCTCCATGCTTATTAAATTTCATAATACTATGAGAAAAAAGGAGGAAAATACACACTAGAAAAAGCAAGAAATTAATCTTCTTTCAACAAACCCAAAAGAAAATAACCACACAAACATAAAAATTACATCATAATAGCAGGAAGCAACAATCTTTATTCCTTAATATCTCTTAACATCAATGGACTCAATTCTCCAATAAAAAGTCATAGACTAACAGACTGGATTCATAAACAAGGCCCAACATTTTGCTGCATACAGGAAACACATCTCAGTGTCAAAGACAAACACTACCTCAGAGTAGAAGGCTGGAAAACAGTTTTCCAAGCAAATGGTCTCAGGAAACAAGCTGGAGTAGCCATTCTAATATATAATAAAATAGACTTTCAATGAAAAGTCATCAAAAAGACACAGAAGGACACTTTATACTCATCAAAAGAAAAATCTACCAGGAAGAGCTCTCGATTCTGAACATCTATGATCCAAATACAAGGGCACTTGCATTCGTAAAGGAAACTTTACTAAAGCGTAAAGCACACATCGCACCCCACACAATAATTGTGGGTGACTTAAACACCCCACTCTCATCAATGGACAGATCAGGAAAACACAAACCAGAGACACAGTGAAACTAACAGATGTTTCAGACGAAATGGATTTAATAGGTATCTATAGAACAGGGCTCCTAGAGACAGGAGCGAATGCAAAAGCCATAGAGGGGTGCTGTCTACTGGCTTGCTTCTCATGGCTTGCTCAGCCTGCTTTTTTTTTTTTTAAATAAAAACCTGGACTACTGAAACAGGGATGGCACAATCCACCAATAGGCTGGTCCCTCATTATTGATCCATAACTGAGAAAATCCCTTATAGGTGGATCTCATGGAGGCATTTCCTCAACTGAAGTTCCTTTCTCTCTGATGACTTTAGCTTGTGTCAAGTTGACATACAAAACCAGCAAGTACATACCCTTAGACAAAGAACTGCTGGCAACTAATGTCTTCTGAGAGACAAATTATCCTCTTCCTTAGATGAATACCATTACCAATTATCCAATAGAAAGTAGATAACCCTGAGTCCAATCCTATACCCCAAAACAAAATAAACACCCAGCAAGTTATATTTATATATTTATGAATATATTTGTAAATATATATTTAATGAAAGAAGCTGGTAGATTCAGAGGAATGGTGAGGGTAAGATGGGAAGAGGGGGAAGAAAAGGAAGGGCAAGTAATATAATTGCAGTTCACTAAAAATATATTTTAAAAATCATTAACATAATTGCAATTGCTAGTCTTTATTCAGATATTCTAAGTGAAAGTTTCACTTCCATAGTATTCTCTCTAGCCAAGTATAATTGTTAAAATCAGTTGGAAGTGTCCATACATCCACAAAGGCTAGGCTAAGGGAACCTATAGGTCTGCCTTTATTACTGAAGGAAGGAGCCATCAGAGAAGACATTAAACCCTGTTGCCTAAGAAAACTCATGGTGGCCACATGGAGAAAGACTGGGGATGAACACTCCTGGGTACTCAAGCCTGTTTTGTCTTCTCACCAGCATATGACAAAAATATTCCAGTCTGAGCAGTTACCACATGCAAGGGCTAGAAAGTCTTAGAGATATGCTCCACTAAGGAGAGATCTATCATAGTCCAAGCAAATTCCAATGTGTATTGCACACAATTCCTGACCAAAAGAATTGGGAGAATAAGAAATTGGGTGTATTTTATGCCATAATAATTTTAAATATCTTACATGATCAAAACAGCAATGCAGGGATTACTAGGACAGAGAAGTGGGAGGGGTTTGATCAGAGAATGGGCAGAGGAAAGAGGGCTTATAGTACTTATGAGGAGAGGGGAACCGGGAAAGGGGAAATCATTTGGAATGTAAACAAAGAATGTAGCAAATAATAAAAAAAAGTCTTATAAAAAAATACTTGATGATATGTACTATAGAACAAAAATGACTGTGACTTTTATCTTTGCCACATATGTAAACTACATGCTCATTTTGTAATTGTTTATCATCTATAAAATGAGATAAATATCATAATATGAATAATTCATTCAGTAAATTAAAATATTGCATATGAGAAGATTTTAATAAATTCTAAAGTCTGTATATAATTTATGGAGTCCTTGGTGATGTCTGACAGTGAAAGCCATGTGTGTCTTTACAAGAAGGTTGATTATTCTTAAAGATAAATCAGAAGTAGTCAACATTGTCTGTTTGGATTGCATTCTTAAATGTGAGCATAAATAGTACTCTTTTTACTAAACATAGTGAGATCAAATATTAATGAATGTAAAGCAAAAATAAACACAGCCAAAATAACCACAGCCAAAATAATCACAGCCAAGACTAAGAGAGAGAGGCAAGAGGTATTATCTGTTCCAAGATATGAAAACAATGGAATAATCTCCCAAGTGCTGCTCTCCCCAAAAAAGGGGGGGTTATGGTAGAATGAGGAAATATTTAGGGAGGTCTCTATATATTCATATGGGGCAATTTAAGAAGCATTCTTCCCAAACTTCACAGTTTTGGTCATAGTTCAAGAACCAAATGTTGCAGAGGTAAATGTCCCCATATATGTTGTGACAACATTGTAAAAATGGTAAGGTTCTGATTCCCTGGGTATATTATATTCAGCCTGCAATGTAAATCCTTAAAAGAAACTTGAATTTTGCAGTTATTTCTGGTTGTGTCATCAGTTACAACAAACACAATGGTTAGTTAGAAGAGAGAAATCACGTATAACCCCACCAGACTTTGGGAGGAGAAAATACAGATACTCTAGTAGAATAACTGATTCCCCAGACACACACCTCTCCTCATTGCTGTCACCACTGCCCATCTTCACAAAATTCACATAAAAACAGCACTTTCATATCAAAGGGCATAATAGATACTTTATTCTGTTGGCCAATTTGACCTCTCTATCTGGGAACAAAGATCCTGGTTGCCATATCAGATGTTCCAAAATAGACACAATTTCACAAAGGTTTTATAATACAAAATAGAGAATAATTTCTAAATCATTGGTAGAAACATCAGAGAGGTAGCTCACAGTATGGCAGAGAAATCTCAACCACAGTTTTAGATTTCGAAAGCCTCCTTAAGCCTTTGATTGGTGGAAACTAAGATTTTGTTCACATATCCTAAAGGGTTTTAATGTCACAAGATGCTAGGTCCAACATAGGTAGGCAAGCAAAGACTAGAGGCCTCAAAGATAAATTTAAATCATACTCTGGACCTGTAAGTTTCCAACCTGCTCACCTATTAGAATTCTAAAGTCAACGGGCCTTTGGTGACAGAGCTTCATCTCAGGACTTCTCATGCTACCATTGAACTTGCTTCCTCTCTCCATATAATTGGAAATCATCTTGACGTTTTAAATATAACCAAAGGAAAGAGAACATTTGAGTGAGAGTTAAAACAGCTTGCTATTGCCAGATTCCTCCATACATTTATGAAGAAATAGTCAAACGCCTTTGTGTGTGTGTGTGTGTGTGTGTGTGGTATGTGTGTGTGTGTGTGTGGTGTGTGTGTGTGTGTGTGTGTGTGTGTGTGTGTGTGTGTGTTTGGTTTGAATTTTGTTTTTTGGGGAACTTATGGATGGAAGTTACATTCAGAATCTATGTCTTGTGAGATGACTGCTGGGGTAACTGTGTGACGTTGTCTTTGTATTATTCAATTGTTAATTCAGTACCTGCAAAAAACCAAATATTTGCTGTATTTTGGTAATGTTCTTCTGGTTCATCACCTGCTTCAGTATTTTGTAAACATACACTTTCCTCAATTGCTGATTGGCTTAATAAAAATCTGATGGCCAATAGCTAGGTAGGAAAGAGAAAGCAGAACTTGCGGGCTTAAAGAGAGTCTCTGGGAATAGAATCATGATGGGGAGGATTTATCTGTGGGACATGGAGGAGGTAGGACATACTAGTGAGGTGAGGTAAGAGACCATGTGGCAGGTGTGGATTAGAAATTTTAGGATAGCCTGGGAGGTGGTGGTGCACACCTTTAATCCCAGCACTTGGCAGGCAGAGGCAGGCAGATTTCTGAGTTCAAGACCAGCCTGGTCTACAGAGCAAGTTCCAGGACAGCCAGGGCTATACAAAATAGTTAGGTTAATTAAGTTAGATGACTTAGCTATGAGGTGGACTAAGCTGAGTCTGAAGATATAATAAAATTATATAAAATATAATAAAAATGTCTCTGTGTCCTTATTCATTCACTGGCAGGTTCAAGGAAGCCTGCCAAAGAGGAATATTGCATCTTTCTATCTTAAGAAATGAAGATCACTTGAATGAGCCATCCATAGATTTTACTTGGGGATGTTTCATATCTCTTCTCAGATATTGGTCATAGAATACTGCTGATATTCTTTAATCCATCAGGTCATATCTGTCACCTTTGCTCTTGTCCTTCACTTAATGACACTTGCCACAGAGAAGTTGAGGAATTTCTATGTAAAACAATATCTAGGTATGTAGAAATTTCTGACACCTCCCCTGAGTCCTGCTCCTTGCTCTTCACTTGATTCATAGGAGGAGGTCCTGCTCTTTTGCTCAAATATTGCTGTTTTCACATTGCTATATCTACTCTCACACAACAGGCAAAGAAGATAATGGTGCTTCTCTTGACTCTTGGAAGATTCTAGCAATTTTTTGGTTTTCTAATTATATCTACCACCAATTGACTCACAAAAAGGCAGGAGGCTATGGACCATGAAATAAGGCAAACCACTTTCACACATGTTCTAGCTATAGGTTTGTAAATGGAGCCAGACACTTGACATTCTCTGGGTTCTGGTTTTAACTTTACTGTGTACATACAGAGAAGACAAGCCTGGTCTCACTTATTTAAAAGTGTTTGTAACCAACCACCTCGTTTATAATTTGTTCCTGTTGTCATATCTAAGTGTCAACGAGAATGATTCTGAGCATTTTTCTACCAATAAACTTTCTCTCTCCATATAATTGGAATCATCCTGAAGATTTAAGATATAACCAAAGGAAAGAGAACAGTTAAATGAGAGTTAAAACAGATTTTCTTCCAGATTTCTCCATATATTTATGAAGAAAAAGTGTGCCTTTTAAAATACTCACAGTTCGTTTTTGGTTTATACTTCCAAGGTAGAAATAATAATAGTAGTAATAATAATAATAATAATAATAATAATAATAATAATAATAAACAACTAATACCACTACCATCACCTGTCTGGTGCTGGTTATCATCTCTACTAATAGTTACAGCATACTCAAGTAATAGATAGGCAGAATTAATTAGGTTTTGTACCAGTAATTATAACTGAGACTTTTCTACATTTAACATGTTTCGCATATACTCATAGTCTCATTTAAATCATCATTATACCCACAACATATACTGCCCCTCCCCAAACTCGTGCATCAGAGGCAATGACTTCTTCCAATAGAGTGACTTGCTCGTTCTTCCTTAATCCTACTCTCATCCTCTTGCATTCAGACCCACACTTAGAACCCCTTTATAAACAGGTTACTCTTCAGGCAGTAAGCTTTCTGAAATAATGCACTAATTTTTTCCTATATAACAACTACTTTTTCTGTTTTCTCCCTGTCTCAAATCCATCCCTATATCAATCAGATAATTGGCCTTGATAGTGATTTCTCTCCCCATAAATATTAGGACCAAAATGGGGGAAAGTAGGAGCTGTGCGCATGATGTAATTCTAAGATCACAGACAGGTCTTTCTTAGAAAATGAGGAGCAAGAAAGCAGAAGCAAACAGTTGAATCTCCCATTGCTTTCATATGTAAGGAGCAAATGCTCAGTGTTGCTTCAGATCCAGCCCCCTTCAATAATGAAAGCAGAAAGCAGAGAAGGTAAAAAGAGTTGAGGGGTTGCTTTTAGAATACAATACTTTTATTAAGTTCTGGAGAATTTACTACAAGCATGCAATGTATTTTGACGACGTGAATCTTTTTACTGTTCTTCTTAACTACTCCTACATCTACTACTGCCTTCCACTTAGTCTACAACTTCACATCTTCTTATATTTCAGAACCTACCCTGCCTTACTTGTGCTTTCTATATACTCTTAAGTCCATATTCATGGACTCACCTGTATAGACATTCCTAAAAGAAAATTGAATCTTGGTACCCTGGAACACACAAACTTTTAATGGCTCTTTGGGTAAGCGTGAGGCTTGTGAGTCCCTCAGGGCTGCAATGTTGAATGGCTTGATCTTGTACAGTCATATGCAGGCAAACACAGAAACAGTGAATTCATGTGTACAGTAATCCAGCCACATCCAGAAGATACTACTCTGACCCACTCATCTCCAAACTCTGTCTGTTACAGCATTTCTGTCCTTTTTCTGCTGTGTTCCTTTAGCATTTTTGGGAGAAGTTTTATCTAATTATTTCATTTGTGGAGAAGCATTTTATAGAAACTTATTCTTTACCCCTTGGCTAGTTGAGAGTGTTTGTACTAATCACTGATAACAAACAAAATCTTTTGAAGAAGTATGGTAGCTTCACTAATGCGTGGGAATAGAAAATATATATGTAGAAGATACTTTGATAGTATGACCATTTATCAAAATAGAAGTAGCAAATGCAACCTGGGATCTAATTAGCTCCCTAAGAATTAGTTCTTGATCATATTCATGGGAGCAGGCATGGCTTTGCCCCCATGGAATAGGCTGAAAAAAAAAACCAACAGAAAATGATTGGTTATCCAGTTAACATTCGTGCCTACATTGCATCCATGGACATTTCACGCCACAGTGGTCATTATTCAGCTCAGGTCTGGGTTCAATAAATATTGAACTTCCTGCTGGGTAAGGCTGTTGATGACTTTCCTCCCATGCAGTTTACACAGCACCTTCTGATACAGTGGACGCTTTCCACTTGTGTGGAAGCTTTAGTAAAGAGATTTTAAAGTTTCCAGTGGCATGATAGTAAAGACACCACGCGTATTAGTTACTTTCTCATTGCCTCAAACATTTTTTTAACAAAAGTAACTTAACACATGCTAAATTTCTGTTTAGCTCTCGTGTTGAGGGTAAAATCCAGCTTTAAAAGTCACCAAATTCTTAACAGTTCCAAAATTTTCCAAAGGTGTATGTATAAAGACCTTTTTAAAACTCAATCTCTTACTACAGTCTTAGTTATGTTTTTAATTACTGTGATGGAACTCAGTGATGAAAAGCAATATTTCACAGAAAGTGTTGATTTTGCTCACATTTCTATATAACAATTCATTGTTAAAAGCAAAGGTGCATTGAAAACAGTGCAGGAGGCAGGAGTAGATGCAGAGGCCATGGAGGAATGTGGCTTACTGGATTGCTTCTCTTGGCTTGCTCAGTCTGGTTTCTTACAGAACACAGGACCATTAGTTTAGGAATGCTACCATTCACAATGGACTAGGCCTCTCCCATCAATCCCCAACTAAAAAACATGCCCTACTGGCTTGACTACAGCAAGGTCTTATGGAGCTTGTGTTGACATAAAACTGATACAAGGAAAAATTGCACCAAAAAGAAGACAAAGGCCGTTGAGGAAGCATCAAATCCTTTAATTTCCTTTCTGACATCTGAGACATGTAATTGAATCATATGAACTTCAATGTCTTGCCACTATGGTTTTACTGCTTACAAATGTGAAAC